>NC_044302.2:81793845-82110252 GCF_004027225.2 Strigops habroptila | reverse complement strand
GATTACAAAGAGCAGGAAGAAAGTTGGAAATGGTAGATTACAGTAGCAAAATGGGAGTGACATCACACACTGGTGGGAAAGTGAAATGGGCAAAATGCACAAACTACATCTGGGGATGTCTTGTGTATACACTCTGCTCTTCAGGATAAGAGAGCATATTTACACTGAGGCCTGACAGAAAACTGCAACTTGACAATATCTGCTGACAGGTCTGAACAAGAACAGAAAAAAAATATTTTGTCCGTGTTAGTGAGATTATGGAGGCTAATCAAAGAAAACACTGCTTCATGGAAAAATACTGTGTAATTCTTCTTTTTTCATGTGAGATATTCTAGCTACAGGTCATGCTAAATCCAGGCTAAATCCACCCTCACAACTTCAGAAAGATACTACAAACACTGATAAAGTAGTTCTGCTCCACAGCAAAACTGCTTCATTGACTTAAGGTGGATGTCTGTTAGGATTTCATTGAAGTCAATAGGGTTGTATAAAAGACAAGTAAGAAAAAATACTGAATATAAGACTTAAGAGGAAGGGTTAAATTTAAAATATAATTTTGCTTTGATTCTTCAGTAGCTATTGATACCTGCAGGTAGTGGGATGGGATTGGACTTGGTTTGAGGGTTTTTTTTAATCCCAGAGAATACTTCCAAGAACAGGACATGTTTGTCTAAGAACATCATGGCTCTCAGGTGCCTTTCTCACCAAGCAGTGTCCACATCCATTGCATAGAATGAGCCAGTAGGTCTATACAAAGATATGAATCAGAGAATAGAATCATAGAATAGAACCAACTAGGTGAGTAAAAAATCTTTAGGATCATCAAGTCCAACCGTTATTCCTGGACTGCCAAGTCCACCACTAAACTGTGTCACTAACAGCCTTGTCTACATGGTTTCTGAACACTTCCAGGGATGGTGATTCCATTGCTTCCCTGGGAGGCCTGTTCCTATGCCTTGGCTTTAACCTCTGTCTTTTTTTTGTCAGATCCAAATTTCTCAAACTTCTCTCCTGCCAGGCCCAAGAAGTCTCCTGCTTTCCTCAGCCAATCACTCCAATTGTCCATAAGTTCAATCTTCACCACTGTGGACATAGCTTTTCCTGCAAGAAAGGTGACATTTAGCTGACATCTACTACTGGAGATGTAAAGCTCTTTGTCTGCCTAAAGCTGTACTTCTGGACCTGCTCAGAAACATTTCAGCCTTGATGATTTGGGGCAGTTCAGCAACTGATCCAAACAATAAGCTTTACCAGGATTCACAAGCTAGCTGTTCTTTTTGCCTTCCTCCAAGCTTCTCCTAACTGGTGTCTTAGCATGTGAGAGGGACAGAGCTCTTCATAAATCATGGTCTTGTTTCTCTTGTATCTAGTATCCGAATGGCTAGAGCCCTCATCTATGGCAATTAGGATTCACTTTCTTTCTAACCTCCTAAAAGAGACTGCCCTAGTTTCTAGATAGTAAGGTACTTTGGAATGAGTATTTCACATTTATTCCTGGAGGTGTTGTCTGGAAAAAAGACAGCAGAGGCAGAGAAAGTGTGAGTATGAGCATAATGATACTGGAAGCTTAATAATAGGAAAGAATGGTGCCTAAAATCTTTTTCAGTTAAGAACTTCCTATTTCATGCTAAATAGGAAGCAGAACAGGAACTAAAATGCACCGTTATTGACTATGATGATTTGAAAAGGAAACATTCTTCTACCTTTGCTTAATCTTTTTGAAAGAGGGTTGGTGGTCATACTTCAGAAAAATTCTTGCAGTTGTTAATATTGAACAGAGGGAACAAGGCCCTTCCTCACCAGCTGGGATGCCAAAGTCCCAGCATTTGGTCTATGAGACTAATCCCTTTCCTCACCCTTTCACCCACAAGTAAAAAGGGTGGCTTCCTGGATGGAGGTCTGCCTTTTGCAAATCCCATTCCTGAGCAACTAAGGCCATATCAGTAGCTTCCAGATAGATGCACCCATGCTATCATTAGCTCTGTTAACATATTACTGTTGAGGAATACCTTACAAAGACACTACAAAGGCTGTGTGCACACAGGACCATTTAACTTTGGCACAGCATCACACAAATCCTTTGATACTGCTTCTAGACCCTAGGCAGCAAGGCCATGCCACTTAAAAGGTCAGGAAATTGCTGCACTGCATTTCATTGCACCCCAAGTAGACATGTCCTAACTTGGTCTGTATGTTTCATAATAAGCCAAAGAACCTACTTGGACTTTGTAAATTCCATTAAATACTTGGCAGGAAGGTACTGTGAAAAACTAGATACCCATTAACACTCAGTAACAGATGAAAGTTAGATGTCTGGAAGGATTATGAATCTCCCTTCAGCACCCATCATGCCAAATTTCTGATGGGCAATGAACAGGACATACTTCTACATGTATAGGACATTTCTGAAAACATAAATTTGCCAAGTTTTCAGTTGTGCTTCTTTTCACACTTAAATGTTCATGTCTAAGAGAATGGCATTAGCCTCTAGGACAGGCAGTGGCCATGTAGGGTGGTACTACTTCAGCTGCCCCATGTAGCTGGCTGTCTGCTTTTTCCTGATAAGGCCAGCCTTTAGATAGAAACCGAGGTAATGAATGACTTTTCAAAGCTGAACTCAGATACTTGAGAGCTAGGGGGAGGGCTGAAAGGCAGAATGATGAGTAAGACCTCAAAGGTTTGATAAAACATAGGGTTTATCTGGAAGGAAATTCCACTTTTTTTTTTTTTCTTAATTACTATGTTGTTCATGTGGTCTGTGCCAACAGCCTTACACAATACCAATGGAATTCAGATTGCAATTGGTAAAACAAATCATTCGTAATCACACTGAACATAGTAGTGCTGTATATGCAGATGTCATTTGCTGACATACAATACAGTGGAAAAAGTCAAAATGTTATTATTTGAAGTAAACCGACCTTCTCTCATTGTACCTTCCATGAAGTAAAGTTTAATCAGCACCTCTGTGGCTAGACTAACACTTGTAAGTGCAAACAGGAAGGTACATATGCAGAACATATTTCAGCTGTGCAACCACTGCTTGTGGGACAAAGGCAGCACAAATTTAAACAAATTTAAACAGCTCTGTGACAATTAAATTTGGAAAAATTGCATTTGAAAACATCCTAGACTGAAAACTACTCTTTGGATTAATTCTAAAGCAATTATATAAGCAAACTATTGTTTTTTCTTCGTATGGCTGTTTTTGTGGGCTTTGCTTTTCACTTTATTAATCACAAAGTCTTCACATGTGTTTTGAGAAAAAATAAATTACATTTTCAACAGTGATGACATCTCACACAGCTGTTTTCAGAAAAGGGTAAATGACAATTTACAGCTGAAACCCAGCTTTTATTAGCCCCAATATACCTACGTACTTATAAATTACCCCTATTTAGTACTTCTAGTAATTCAGGATCCTTAAACAGGTAGCTAGTGTCAACTCAGAATATTTACATCCTTAGCATGACTTTAATCCTCCTGCAAATCATAAATATTTTGCAGTGTGAGAGCAGGATAGTGCAACATGGTTTTGCAGTTTTTTAAGTGTCCCACACCAAGTAACTACCATTTCAAGACAATAGCCTTTTGTACTGTTACTACACTCTTATAATGCATAAATATCTGCAATAAAGTCTATCACCTAGCATACAGTACTGAAACATAGACTGAAAAACAACTTTTGCAGCTAAGATCCTTTGAAATACTTTTTATATCAGTTGTACTCTCATTAAAGCTGAACAAAGCCTCATAATAGCTTGGAAGTAGTATGGGAACAGCTTGCTAGTTTTGGCTCTGAGCTCATAAAATGCAGACTCACAAAAAGAACTTCTAGCATGTTCTGACATGATGCTGACACGATCATAAACACCACAACATAGACAGATAGGAAAGTGGCAAGTCAGAAAAAATATACTTTTTTTCCCTGGAGGAATCAGACTGGTTTATCTCTTCCTGGCTTTTCTAAAACTGTCTTTAGAAATTGGGTAAGACAAAACTCTCTTTAATTTACCCACAAAGGAAATAAGTATCCAGAAAAACCTCGCTAGCCAAAAGAATAAGTCATTCTATTCCTTGTTTCAAGCACGTCCAACTGCGGATCTCGGAGATGCTTAAGAATTACAAAGAGAGAATAAACACGCTTAGTGCATTCTCCTGCTTTGTGCACAAACAGTCCCTCTGTGTTGTGGTAAGCACTTCTTATTTTTACAACAGCCTTGTATGGTTGTGTGAAGCTAAAGTGCAGCCCTGGCACAGATCTGCCAGTTCCTATTATGGTCGTTTTCCTCTCCGACAATGGAAGATCTGTGGCATGTGTCCCTGTGGCAGCTCTGTGATACTCAGACATCCCACTGGCAGAAAGCAGCTGCATCACTGCTGAGCATTTGGTCTGATGAGTCTGCTCAGTTTTATGCATGAATAAAATCAAACGTGGCAGGGCTGAGATTAAAGTTCCTTAGTTGTTATTCCTTTCATATTAGAGGCTAAATGTTACAGTGCTAACAAACCCCTGTTCCTTTCTGCAAAAGGACCAATTTAAGGCCCAAGCTGTCCTCATTCTCATCTATGCAAAAGCTTCTGTCAGCAGTGAGGGCAGGATGCGGGATAATGAGAATTATGATGGTAAGTCTCTACCTCAGCATGATGAGCAAAAGAGCTTGCCAGCGGCTGTCATTTAGTAGTGTTCTTACAGACATTATTTTATTGTATTGCTCAAACTTTTGAACCATGCAGCTACCACGTAAAAACTAAAAGAGATTTTTTATGAGCACACAGCAGTGATGAACAGGGGCAACTATATTTTTGTACTGGTAAATGCTGTTTAAGAAAACTTTCATTATTGTATTACTATGTAAGTGACTGCAAATAGCCCTGTCCCCATCTCTCACATAGGTCTTTATCCTCTTCATCCTGATACATACTGTACCCCAAAACTACAGTTCTGGTGCAGTAGCTATAAATATTCTGCAGTTGGAACTCTGCAAATCCCAGGCCACAGCACAATAAGCTGATATACAGCAATTCTCTATAAGCAAATCTTGGTGGTATTTTTTTGGATTTAGTTTTTCTTTCTCATGGGCAGCAAGTTTAATGAATCATGTAGTTGGAGAGGTATTGACACTGTTAAAAATAATCAGATCAGATATTTGGTTAATAAATTTAGTTGAAATATAAAAAAAAAAATTCAAAATGAGTTATATAACTAACTGCTTCAAAACAAACATGTAACAAGACAAAGTTTAAAAGCAAAAAATAAAAATTATTTCATTAAATTTAAGCTGTTAAACAGATTACAGTAATTGAATCAAAATTCTCCCTATTCACACATTTCTATTGATAATAGGTGCAAGCCTAGTGAGCAAAAGTCAGCCTGTATAAGAAACAGAAATATGCATACTCAGTACCTCACAGTACTAGACCAAATGTAATATAGCTATATAAGGTCTAGTTTCACTTCTTTCAATTTTGTGTGCTTTTCAGGCTAGGTTTCTAAAAATTCCTAGAAGGTAGTTAGTTTATTTTTTTTCATGACTTTGTGGTCAGTTTATTCCTAATGGGTTCCACAAAATGATTTATGAATTGCCACCTTAAAATTTGCAAAGCTTGTAATGATTTTGTTTCAATCATGAGTAATCGTGAAACCTGTGCGAGACAATACACAGATTTCCAGAATTCATTTTGTAGCTTTAGGATTTAACTGCTTTGTGGTTATGCAGTGGAATGAATCTTCATGGCTTGCATATGCCAGGAGGTTTCCACTTCTGATGCACAGTCGCAGCCTCCTCAGCTATCAGACACAGAAATACACAGCATTTTTTCATCACTCAGTCAATACACTCCACAGAGGAAGTGAGGCTTATAATTCCTTTTACACAGGAGGAAACTGTAAAAACAGGAAAGCACAGAGATTTGCCAGGCCACCACCCTTGGGTGTAGATCACACTGCCTTATGAAGTATCATGGATACCCAGTCCAGATCTGAATACCTCATGGCACGTGTGTGGACCAGAACTGCGGGTTCCTCACGTGTTCCTCCCATAGTGAGGGATCTCAGTAGCATTTAATGATCATATGATGCTTAAGAACTTTCCTGGATTTACCTGCATGACAGTAACACAGCTATGCTTATAGAGTACAACACCCTGTAACAGCTCTTTATTTTTAGACTACACAGAAAAGGTATGTGTAAGTTAATAATTTGGAAACGCAGTTCTTGCTTTCTGTTTCCTTTCAAATAGGTCAAGTTCAAGATGCTTTCAATGAAAGTTTCTTAGCTGTAAAAGCAATATATCTCATCCATTGAATACAGACATTCTCTAACAAACTATCTCAGACTTCCTAGCAACAGAAGGTGATCTATTCTATTAGTCTGCGTGCTCCAGTGTTTATACATGCTACCATTCCACAGAAACATAAAGAAAGACAGTGGGCATTCTAGGACAGGAAGAGGTATTTTGAGTGAACACTTCTTCCTGACTGAAGGGAGGTGAGCAATCTGGCAGCTTCGTCTAGAGGAACAATTTCAGCCAATTCAAATAAAGGCATCCTCCAGGCTATTGTAAGTTCTGCCAGGAACTGATTCACCCACGGGTAGGCTTCTGAATGTGGGTGATGATAGAATCGTGATGAAAAGAGTGAAGCCTCAGTGTTTTTGGCAAAACAAGAGGGTGGTTTCCTCCCCTCCAAGATTAATTCTTCTCCCATTCCTCTTTGCAAAAGTGGAACAGCTAAAGACCAAACTTCTTAACAGCATTGGACAGGTGTCTTCAGACAGGGCTTTTTTTTTTTTAATCCTTTTAATCAGAATCACTTTTAAATGAAAGACATTCCTGAAATAAGCATAACGTTAAAGGTAAAACTAAACCAAGAAGCAGCTCTGCTTAGAAGTTCGATAGTACCGAAAACAATTTTGAATATTTCAAAAATTTTCTTAGGTCTAACCATGCTCCCATAAAATTAACATCCCTACATCTTACAATATTTACTTCTGGAGTCTTTCTTTTGCAACTATTATTAAGAAAGCATGTGCATAAAGTGTACAAAATAAGACAACACATATTTTTATCATATTTTTATCAAATTAAGAAACATATCACTTTCACATCTGCTTTCATCTGCTAGCATAATACCCATTTCATATCATTTTATCCGTTTTCCATAGCACAGGACACATGAATTAAAAAATGCAGAGAGACACTTACTTATAAGACAAAAATATGCATAAATTCCTAGGCACAAAATTAAAATCCAAATTTGTATACAGATTTGTCAAATCTCGAAGAACTCACTTTGTAAGAATATTTGCCTAAATATGTATATGTAGGTAAATACTCTTTGTGTGACAGAGAGATACAGTAAGCATCTAAGATTTTACAAATAAATCACATAGAGTATTATTATACAAATTATTATGTAGAAGAGAAGCAAAGGGCTAACTTACATGATTGATAATTATTTTAAAACCTCTTGTCTGGTCTAAATGATCATCTGTTAGTCCTGACATAAAAATCTTATTATCCTCAATGCCAAGGAAACAGGATAAACAGAATAAAACCTGTAAACGGAATACAATTCTCACGTCTTCTGCCATCATGAGGGCAATGATTCCTCTGAAACACAAATTAATTTTTGACTCATAGAAAGCCATATGCCTTGCTTTTAATGTTGTAAATTACATGACCTAGAAGCAATAGTCTTCTTTTACATCTTGATAGAGCTTCTTGACCTGTTGTTTTTTTAATTGTGAATAGTTATCCTCTGTGTGCGTACTGAACTGTAATGTCTGTAAGGCAAGTACCTTTTTATTCTTTCCAATAACTACCATAGTGGGATTCTGTCTCATTATAAGGACATTTTAAGTCATCTCTAGCATTCAAGGACATCAAAACAATTAATGAAGATAGGTCATTATTGTACTTGCATTACTTATAAGGGAACTGTAGCCTAAAGAATTCATTTTCTGAAGCTTTCAGGCATTTGGTTCTGCCTAAAGAGACTCATTTCAGAGCATATTCACATATGGATATGTCCAGGCACACTCAGCTCATGCACATGTCAAAAGGTGTTCTGCATTCCGCTGGGCAAGTATGTGGAAGTAACTGCTCTGTAAATATCCCCCTCTCACAGCCCAGTGGGATTGCCAAGATTGAGCTTGGGCAAGTTTCAGCTGGTTCACAAGCAAATATCAGGCAGCAAGGTGAGTGTAAGCTGCCAGTTATAGCCTTTTCCTAACATTTTTTAGACCTCTCACACATTTCAAAAACAGTAGCTACTGAGCAGCAAGGAGCTAGAGGAAGAAAGCTCTACGGCCTTTGTCAGTTTTCCATGTAGTGCTTCATCTCCTACCCGTCCTGAGTTTAGTAGGTACCAGAAACACAGCTAAGAAGCTGCAAGCGCTATCATAAAGCTTACAAACCAGGAAAGTTACTTAGATTATCAACACACTGGTCAGTTGTAATGACATGCAACTCTTCACTGCTTTTTTAACTAAGAAAGTGGATATCTAGGGGAGCTTAGGCCTGTCATATAGAGCCTTTTGGAAGTAATGAGCCACTGTACAAGCCAAACAGGCTGTTGTTGCTTCTGAAAAAAACTTTAAGTACATAAAAACGCAAGTGCGTGCCTCAGTGTACACTCTGCCATTCAGAAAAGAACAGAGTACATTCTTCAGTCATTCTCGAGGCTCTGGGAAAGGAAAACTGTGATAGAGATTTCTCTACCAAACAACTAATAGCAAGAGTGGCTAGCATTGCATGGGCACAGGTGGGTAGAATATTTTAATTGGTTCCAGCACTCTCAGCATATAGCTTCTACCTTTCCTCTACTCATCTCATATAGCTAAGGCTAGACTCTTAAACACCTGATGTTGAAATTGTGAAGTCTAAAAGTTAATTCCTACAAAATCTTTCAGGGAACACTTCCTGAACAATACTTCTTCTATGAATTTGTAGTTTCTGGATTTGCAGAAATGTTTATTTGGTTTAGGCAAAACAAGTCATAGCCTCAAATTTGGATTCTCAGGAAGAAAATTGTTTGCTGGAACCTTTCTGTGCTCTCCTTGTTTCCACCAGAAATACAATATTCATAAAAGCTGTAAAACAGTTTTATTCTTGACTCTTCATTTACATTTGCTGTTCAACTCCCATATTTGAAGAGTAGAATGCAATGGAATATATATATCATAGTATCAATGTGATGGTTTCAAAATACACTTTAAATTCTTTACTACATATCTACATACTGTTATTATTTTTGATAAAATTTTCTGTTGGGTTGTTGTTTTTTTTTTTTCCCAACAACTGCAACTGTCAATAATTACTTGTCCAAATATTGTCAAATGCAAATCAGGAGAAGAGAGCATTTGAATGGTATCTTCTGTCATAGAAGGGAACTAACTGAATGGTATTTAAAATCATGATAATGAATGGTCATTTTCACGTAAAGTAGTGCCAATTCTACATGTGTGAAGCTAATATCTAAAAGCATACATCACAATACTAGAAAGTTACAACTTCCCAATTGAAAACACAGAATAATATATTCCTCTTTTGGAGAGAGAATATACAACATTTTGGTAATAGCTTCAGCAATGGACATTTTAGAATTACTCATTTAAAAAATTAAAAGGTCTGAGTAAGCTATAGATTGATTTAGTAAAAATACGAAATACCATAACTTTTCAACATCTCGGGCATGAACTCTGACTCTTTCAAATTATCCATTTTAATCAGTGTCTGATTTTTGCCTCCTGACACTTCAGGTACAGTCATGTGTCTAGTAAAATAACTCACAAAACTCTCACTGGGCTTCAGTGAATCTGAATATATTAATTGCCAATCTGACCATTGCCCCTATAGAAAAGAAGAAAAATTACTGTTCTATGACATTACTATGATTATCTGGGTCTCAACCCATCAGGATCTCACAACCCACCATCTTCAATAGGAATCACACCCCAGGCAATGCAGCCACAGGAAAGTTACTGGTTCACTGTGAAATTACACAGCTGCTTAGCAGTGGCTTCCCATGGGTACATAGTCTTACCCAAAGCAACTCTGAGGTGGTGCAAGATAATCCACCCTAAGTGAAAGTAAGACCTTGTTCAGGGTCAGGAAAGAAAGACTTGTGGAGAGAGGATATCAACTGGACTGACATTATCCTAGCCAAAAGAATAGAAGCAAGGTCTGTGAATTCATCATGCTGTTTATTGGCAGAGCCAATGCATGGTGCTGGGGCCTTTTATGCTTTTTTTTTTCTCATAGGAAATTCACATGGTGTAAGAAAGGGAAATTTGTCCTTCTATAGCTCTGCTATTCACAGTCAGAGGTATGACTCTTCCTGATTAACAACCCAAGATCTGTGTTTTCAAGAAAAAAATAATATATTCCTGGCCATTTAAAACAGCTGTAATGATATGAGCCTTCACCGACAGGGTATTTTTATGAACTGTTTCATACAGTCATCTTTATCTTTAGTGATTTTAAAATAACAGCACTGTAAACAAAGGGACTTTTCCTGCTTCCTCTCATGGAAAGTAAAGGACACCTGGTAATCTGTCCAGAGATGAAATAGTATTTCACATGTACCATTTTGCTGCTTCTGTTTGGCTAAGGAACAGTGTTGCATTTTCCTTAGCATGGCTGTGGGGAGACAAAAAATGGTTGTAATGTCAGGACATTATGTGCCAGTTATTCGGAGACTATAAATGGCAATGTTCATCCGAGTGTATTTTGAAAGCTACAGGTTATGGATGCTGCAGAAATTATGTGGCCATCAAGCTAAATCATGACAAAGGACTGATTGCAGCAGCAGAATGACATTTTTAAAAACACTTTCATTTTACATTTTGACTACTGAAGACTGACAGCTCTGCAACGATCATTGAAAGTGACTGCCTCTTCCAAACATATCCAGGTCAATATCATAACCTACATATACTCACAAGAATATGTCCACAAGTACAGCACCTTACTGAATGGCTTGTGTGTTTCTTTCTAATGCAGTGATGGAAACAACAGTAACAGGTCTACAGATAAGGATGAGGGTGAATGAAAGAGGATTCAAAAAGACCAAGGAACACTACAGCCCACCCCAAGCTGCTAAGAGGAACAGTGCAGTACATGTGATGGGGATCATGCGATATGGTGACTCGTGGGTTAACTAAGCAGTCATTTCCCCTCCCACCATTCCCCAACCCATGCTAACCCATACCACAATGACATTCACTCCTGATCATATTCCTAACCCTCTGTAACAGGAACGAAAAATGCTATAGTGTTTGAAAAGGTCTGTACCTCCTTCTACCAGAGGTTTCTAAATTGTTTCCTTCTCCTTCCTGTAAGCACCTGGGTACCATCCATAGACAAGCACTATTATTTCTAGCCATGCATTCTTCTCCTTCCACACCCCACAGAGGGGTTAAGAGGCAACTGGAAGGAAATGCATCATCTTAGAACAAAGAGGTTGGTTTTTTGTTGGGGTTGTTTTGTTTTTTTTCCATTTCCCGGTAATCAGACACTGGTATAGTATTTTTTAAAAGTAATTTGTATCTCATTTCTCATTTGATAATTGTGTCTTTGCTGCCCTAGACAAAACATCTCAGGATGCTGGCTTCCATACGTTTACTTCATGAGCTAATACTTCCTAGATCGTCTCTTTCACACCCATGTGTTTTAATGCAAGGCATATATAGCACTCAAAACACAATTACTATGATGAACTTTCCAGACTTTTAGCAGAAAGCTACAGTGAAAGGGGTATAGAGCTCAGAAGGTAGTTCTATGCTCTGTGCAGAAAAGAGATACTTTTAAAAGGTGTCTGAAAATCAGGTTATCATTTTCCAGGCTAGAACAAAAGAAAGTGTCAGTTTCAGATATCTGGGGATGAAAATTGTGTCTTTTATATGTTTGCAATCCGATGTGCCAAGGCAGCAAAGGAATTAAATGTGTAAATGACATCATGTCTACTTCAGCACATTTTCAGTCCAAAAAATGCAGACAAAATCAGGAGGCAGATTTTCAAAACTGAGCTGACAAGCTGATGCAAAAATGTTTGTAAACAAACCCTGTCCATTTCTTTTAATAGTAGGGAACTGTCTTGAACATTCTTCCTAAGCTGTTCTAATGAAGAATGAATACTGACGCAACTTCAGCAAACTGGACCGCGAGATAAGAGCTCTTCCAGAGCAGCAGACCTTTCCAAATAGCCAGTCAGCTGGAAGATGAGAAGTTATGTAGCAGGGTTAATGCGATTTTCATATACAAGGCTGTATTAGAGAATAACACAAAATGATGGTATGCCTTAACAACCGGAATTTGAGCCTGACTATAAATCAGTTGTGGAGTTTTACAGTTTTACAGCAATTGTTTTCTTTGTAGAGCTTTGTCATAATAGTCAGTAAATTTGGGCTGGGTTTTTGGATCAGTTTTTTAGGGTTTGTGGTTGGTGTTTTCATTAGACAGCACCAACTGTTAAAGATACATATACATATCAAACACATATATGTTTTAGCCTTTGCACAACATTCAGAGGCTAAAAACAATCATGAAATGCTTAGCTGTACCTTTTTTTGTTGACACAGTCTTCCTGTTCCTATGACTAGTTTCCTCAAAGGAAAATGTGACGTGTTGGATGGTTTCCCATTTTCTGTTCAGAGAGGAAGTATACAGGCCAGCCAACATTTGGCTTTTCTGTTAATTTTTAGTCACTGAATAACACCTGCAGCCTAACTGTTAGCTTGTTCTGCTGCTCAAGGTCTGTAACTACCAACATGCATTGTTCAACAAGGGAAAAAGTTGACATTATACCACGTGGGAATAGAATAACCTCTAATTTATACATAACAGTATAAAATAGATACACAGAGCAGAATAATTTAAAAGAAAGATATGTCATCATTTAGAATCATATACAAAAAGCCTACTCCTCTTCTTCCTAATCCAGAAAGACAAAAAGTGTGAAAAAAATTACAGGACTTCACATCCTGCTTTCGTTACAGTCACAGCAACAGTAACACTGCTGCTGTAACCTGCAAGAAGAAAGCAAGAGGTAACAAAATCTCCCTCCCACGTAGTATTTCACCACTGGGTTGTGTAGTGTTGCACATGTTAAAGCAACATATCTAATTAGCTTTCTGACATAATGAGATGGCTTTTGCATGATCAAACTGCAAATAAATACAGGGAACAGACCCAGGTACCTAGGAATTCCCAGAACACCTCCACAAATGTTTCCACATGACAGAGGAAGAAATAGTCTCCATTCAAGCTTTCAGATAGATGTAGCGCCATGGAAATACCTATAATATAAAACAGTATGTGTTGATATTACACATTTCACAGCTGCTGACCACATTCCAAAACAGGAATGTGCCTGGACCACGCATTTACATTACTTCATCTTAGTTTCATACATGTTGAGGTCATGTTTTTTTCCCACGCCTTATCAACATCACAACATCCAACATTAGCCACTGATTGGTTTTCTGTCATACATTAGAATCAATCTGCAGACAGACAACCGTCACGAATTTTTTGCTCTTGGCCTTCACATCTCACGCTATGAACTCATTACACAGCTGGGTGTTTTGTGACAGTCTGAATCATACATGTGATGTAGTAGGTTATTATAGAATATCAACACCTGAATGAAACTCTCAAAAAAATTAGCATTGGGATCAGGATTAGACTATAACTAGAAGAAGTAAAAGAGAATAAAAAACTCCAAAACCTCCAAAATGCTTTTTGGACTTCTAAATATTTACAGTACATCCTAACAATAAGGGGCTTGATTCACAGCAAAACAATTGTTTGTTGTATACTACAATACAAATTGTTTTCCTGTCTTAACTTACCATACCAATACACAGATATATTCTATAGACATCTTTTCTGTTATTTCTCTACAACTATACTAAACTACTCATTTCTTCTCTTTAGGCTCTGTGCTGAAAACCTTTTGCCACTCTCAAATATGGAAAGCATGTAATGGGAAAGTCCCATCAGGGAGAGGTGAAAGCCTTTCCTCAATGGAAGGAATGCAGGCTTGTCTGTTTGGAAAGACACGTGAGATGAAAACATCTTCACAAGAAAACTGGTGTCATTTTCTCTATTAGACAACTCAGAAAAAGAGTGGAAAATATGTCAGGGTGATATCGTTTGCATGGGTTGCTGCTTATCAGCCAGGTGGTGTGCAGAGGCTGACTAAAGGAAGATCTGACTGTGGGTAGAGGAAAAATGTAACTTGGCTCAAGACCATGTCTTTCAGATGAAAGTTTCACAATAAATTTGAAGTCTTTCATAAAACTGACATGCTGTCTGAAAATAATTGAGATAAGACAAATTGGTAAGGTTTGTTCTTATTCCTTCCTCTCTGCCAGTATCTCACGGCATGATGCTAAGCAGCTCTGTAATCTCTATGTGCCTCAAGTTACCTGCTCTGAAATGGCAGATTGAGGTTATTTATTTGCCTTATCTAAGCGGGTTTTGTCACAGGTATCTACTTTCAGAAAGGCTTTCTGTTGAAGCTGATTGCCTAGGCTCTTTCTCCTTGCAATGGGTGTTACATCCTGTCTAGAAAAGTATAAAATATCTGAACGCTGTGTTTGCCTTCAAAAGCTTTGTTTCTATCTCTCCAGTGACTATAGAGGGAGCCTTGATGACCAGTTTGAAGCAGACACCTAAAATAGAGGATAATGAGTCTCATTTGTCAGGGACTCAAATTAAGGCTTATTGCTTAAATTCTACATTACTATATTTGTATTCGTGTGCCAGTAGTTCTTCCATACATTTACCTTATTGCACCATTAAACCATTTATTTATAGATAAAATGCCCTCTCATCTTTAATCTTGAATCTTGACAGTAGTGAGGAATTCAAAAAAATCTCATGTTGATCTCTCTGTTTCAGTCTTGCCCTGAGCAGTATTTAGTTTGCTTTTACGCACTGCCTGTGATCTCATTTGGTGTAGATGCTTGTTCGTCACAATTACTATGTTCTTTCTCAGAAACAGCTTCTTTGCTGACCTCTGCAATTGTGTTACACTTCACGCCACTCCCTTACAAGGTACTGTGAGGGAAACGCATTTTCGATTCTCAGTAGCAGGAACTGAACCCAATTACAAAAGATAATACTCTTCAAAATATGGGCTTGATCCTGAACTCTTTACTTGAATGGTGCTACCACTGAAGTTAGTAGAAATTTTGTTTAAATAAAAATGCAGATCCAAGATTTTAGACTGTGAATTTATTTTTATAAGCACCAAGATCATATATATATACACTCATATATATACATACATGCATGTATGGGTTTTGTTGAATAGAAGGAGATTGTCAGAGCTGGATGTGACAATTAATCAAGCAACTCTTACTGACTCAGTACAAAGTCCCTCTGTACTTTTAAAAACCTCCGCATCATCTACATCTTTTTAGGAATTAGTAGAGCTGCTGCAAACAGGACATTTCAATAGTGACAGTTGTTGCTTTACATTTTCCTTTAGCTGGTAGGTTAAAACAAAAACAAAAACAAAGCCTCAAGGGAACAAGGTAGGGAGTGCAGGCAAACAGGTAGAAAGCATCATTCTAAAGATACCTCACAAAGGAACAGCAAATCTGCCACCTATTCCAGAGAAACCTGTATTCTCTAATGTTCCTTTTGTATGTTTAGTTAGTTCAAATAATACTCCATTTACACTGAATGCAAATTTTTTTTTAATTTTACTATATTTGTGATGTAGATATGGCCATGATTTTTTGTGTCGGGAGATGCAAGTTTTTTGCCCATTTTTCTGATATGCACAAACTATTTACTCTATTATAAGTAACTTCCCTGAGTTTTTTTGAGTTCTGTTATTAAGATGCATAAGACTGAACTTACAGTCCATAATGTTAAATATTTGTTTAGTAATTGTATTGCCAAAGGTTTTGTTTGGCCTACAATAACCTACAGAGACCACGCTGTTAAAAAGGACACGTTGTCCTAACAGGTGACTCTTTCACCCAGACTTTTCTGCAGTACATACAGGACCAAGTATGTTTTATCCAAATTACAGTGACTTTGAAGTCCTTCTGATTCTGTTAGAGGATGCTTCAGAATCTTCACAAGAGTAAATGATGGCCAAGTCAGGTTGCTTTGAGTGAAGGGTAAGAACTTTGCACTGTTATAGTTAGGTAGGTTTAAGTATCCTGACAGCTCATTTTGCACTGGCTATAGTGCATTACACTGCGAAGTGCAAATCTATTTAAATCTGTAGCATGCATCTGCAAATTTGAATTGTCCGAGCTTGGGGAGGTAAACCGAGAGGGGATCTGCAGCCTATACTTACTAGATTTCAAATCCTACAGACTGATGTGTGACTCTTTTAGAGCTTTTACTTTAAAAGTTTCCTGAAATGAAATAGCACCCCGGTATAGGGTTTAAGGATTTTTTTTCCCTTAGCCTCATTTCTGTGGAAGGCTAAACTTTTCTTTCTTATTTCCACCCCGCTCCCACAAAAATAGAAAGGAAATAATAATTCAAAACTGGTTATCCAGCAAGAAAAATTTCTGCAAGGAAGTGTGAAGTTAAAGATATGTAAACTGTGCACACCACCACCAACTGAGAAATAAAGTCCAACTGGAATGGACTCCAAGTAAATGTATTTTGCATTATTTGGTATACTGTCTTTTTATTTGTGTTCACTCTTTGCCAATAGATAAGCCTTACAATATCCCCATATTTCATATTGAGATTATTTGTGGTATTTCATTTGTATCACATACTATAAATATTACATCTCCGAAAAGGTGATCAGCATTCTCTTGACTTTCTTACGAAGTTTTCTTGCTTTTCCTAAACTAAACAAATGGCTAGAGCAAAGGCAGAACACTTACTATGTTTCAGAACTGACGTTTGGTTCATATCTATAATAACGAGGCTTTGTCAGTTCTAGTTACTCACCTTAAATCTGTTTGTTAGTATTCTTTATGCCTTGACAGGCTTGCTCTTGATTACCAAGCCCATAATGTTTTGCTTTGATGAATTCCAGAGAAGAAATCTTGGCAAGGTGTTATCCACGGACTTTAATTTCTCTGTTGCTACAGAAACAGTTTATACATAAAAAAGGAAACAAACATTTTAAATGATCCACAACTCCAATTTAAGCCCATTAGGAATTTTTATAGTTTTCATATAGCTGTATTCTGAAAGGACTAAACAAAAACCCTTATGACACTTGGCTAAAATATTCTGTATCCTTCAAGCAACTTTCCAGTAACAAGTTTTAACTGCATACCACAGAAATGTGCACTATGCTTTTTAATGTCTATCACCCTGTAGCCATTATCATATCCTCTCATTTGTTGCAGATGACTGTGAGGAGAAAATTAAGATGCTCTGTGCAACAACTTCATGGTAGCAAAGAAAACTGGTGGAACTAAACACTCTTCTTTTTGGAACAGCTGGCACAAGAGTACATTGTCAATGCAATCATCTTCACACCGTACCTTTGTAAGATTCAAGTTTAAATAAGCTCTAACACTTAACTCCACTTGCACAAGGGGTAACCTGCTTTCCATTTTGCACAGTCTTATGCTAGATGTTGCAAAATTTATTACAGTGTAATGCACTAAACATCGTAGCAGAGATATCCTCAATAAAGCTGGGGAAAAAAATCAAGAATTTTCTATGGAGATTTTCAAATATACTATTACAAGAAAACTCACAAAAGAATATTTGGTGGCTTTTTGGTTTGTTTGGTTTGTTTTTTTTTTTTTTTTCCAGAAGCTGAAATATCCCTGAATTAAAAAAAATAATAATTGTGTTGCCAAAGTATCCAGAGCATCCGTCTATATCATGAGGTAGTCTTTGATGAAAAAAATATCAGTTCGCTCTTTTCTGCCTTAAATAATTCTTTCTCAAATTCAAGAGTGGCAGGAGCCAGGAAAAGCATGCAGAGGAGGCAGAGAAAAAAGGAGGTGAAGTGATGACAGCTAGAGAATAGAACAAGTCCTACCCTCAGATGGACAATGATAAGTCACATTCAGGTCCAGGGAACACATTTCTAGTTTTTGCAAATAGTTGGGGAAAAAAAATAAACAACAAAACTTTGTTGTGGGAGCCCTAGGACTCTTCACCATGTAGCAAAAAAATCAAGCTAAGCAAGAGTATGATATACATATTCAAGAATAAGTCTGTCTATGTGTGAGAGTTATGCATAAGGAAGCCATCCGTGAAGATCTGTACATGTAGATAGATCTTTGAAGAGCTCAGTCCATTTCCTTCTTCAAACAGTGACCTCAGCTGACTTTTCACAATGTCTGCCTTTAGGAAGGAAGAACTGTGGCTGCAAAAGAACTGACTTACACGTAAGTGGTATAACCAGCAGGAGATAGGAAAAAATTAGAGGTACAGCACAAGTTGACAGCAAGAGTGACTTTCCCTTAGTAAAGGAGGCAGGCAGAGGAGATAGACAAATGCAGCAAGGTAAATTCTTGTTAGACGTATGGAAACATTTCTTCCAGGAAGGGTGGTCAAACACTGGAGCAGGCTACCCTCTAAGGTCTGTGACAACTCCCTTCCTGGTGGTTTTTAACACTCAAAAAACCCCACCTCGGATACCTGATCAGACTTGAAGTTATTCCTGCTTAGAACAGCAGGTTAGACCAGATGACCTCTAGAGGTCCATTCCAAATTAAGCGGTTTCAAACTGCTGTGGTGGTGTCACTGCCTTTCACATCCTCATATCAAAAGTGTATACAGTTCTAGGAGTGTTACATTAACCAAAAGAAAGTAGCACTTGAATGTAAACTGTGACATGCGACACAAATACAGTTTGTGTGACAGGAGAACAAAGCAAGTGATTCAGAGTTGCCTTTTGGTCATTAGAAATATAAATAACAATGTGTATCCTTGCAAGCTTACTGACTTAATGAACACAATAGAATGCAAATACCTCACCAGTTTACTTTTCCCTCCAACTTGAATATCAGCAGTACAGAAAAGTTTCCCGTGACTCACATGGCACACTATAGCTTTTATGTCATCTCTTCCAGTACTAGCAAAGCTGGACTAATACAATAGTAATAATAATTACTATTTTAATACAATACTGTAGTTCACAGCTAGTCAGACGCAGCTGGCTTTCATATATACTTCCAACAAAAGAATGGACCAGACAAGCAGGTAGGTACAATGTTTAGTATGTGGGTTTTTGAAACATTGGTTTCCATTATGACATGTAACATTTATTTATTTTTTTTTTTAAACCTGGTTGCACATATGCAAAAATCTGAGAAAAAAAGAGAATACAGTAATGGGATAAAGCATAAATATAGGATAAAACATAAAAAGTTTTTTTTTAATTTATTTATTTTATTAAGAAGGAGATTCAGGTTTGGAAAAAGAATGGATCAGGTTTGGAAAAAGAATGGATTTTTTGAAAGAAAATAAACTCCTTGCTCAGTGGAGCCATTCCTGGAGGAATTCCACTGTAAGAGAAAAGAATAATACAGATAAAGGCAGAAACCTTTTAAATTCCTGGATTAAGAGCTGCACCCATTGGAAGTATAGAGGTGTATCAAATCTGCACCAAACCCTTATGAGAATTCCTAAAGGTATATTAAAATGCTTCCCCATGTCTCCGGTCCCAGAATAATTTTAACAGTGTAAAAGCACCAGGACTCCTTACTTTCCTACTAAAGAAACTTAAGCAAGACAAATTTCAGCATTGCAATGAAGGCCTGGTTGCAATCTGTTTAAGCAGATCCTGCTAATTCTCTCTGCTATATCTTGTATTCCACTCTCTGAAGTAAATAATAAAACTATGTAGCAGTACATCCAGAAATACCATCCTGTGTTGGATTCTATGAGTGGTAGCTCACTGAAAGGTCTTACACTTTTTAAAAGCTAACAGAGCATGGCAAAAGAATTCCTGCTGAGAGCCAAAACACCGCAAATTTTGAAAGGGATTTTACAGCAAGACAAAAGCTTCCAAGACTGTTTGAGAAGATCTTAGAGATTTTGGATTAGTTCCAGTGTTAATGACAAGTTCTACTCAAATGCAGCATTAATGGAAGTCTAATTTTGTTCCCTCTCTGGCTGCAGGCCCTACTCTGCAGCAAACAGCACAACAGAAGGGAAGAAGTGTTATGTGCTCCCCAATGTAGGGGCATGCAGTGTACTGCTGGCATTCCTTTCAGCTCTACACTGTCCAAAGCCTTTCCCAGGGACATTGCCAAGCCACACCATCTTGGTTCATGGCCATGGTCCCATGTCCCATCTGCCCCATTGGGATGTGGACTGTTGAGACAAGGTTCATGTGGTCTGGTTACAGTCTTCACTCAATTTAACATAAAATCCTGACAGATTGCATGCAGTGATAGCAAAGGAAGTTCCATCTGCAACATCTGGCTTCCAGGCTCTGGATGAGAAAGAGGAAACAGGCTGTATTTCTTAAAACAGGATAACCAATTGTAAACCAGCAACTACTCTTTTGTTGTCTTTAGGAGATGCAAAGGTAAGTCATATTGTCTACTCTGTTGTTACTGTGAATTTGCTGAAGGGAAAGAAAGGTCTGCCCTGGCACATAAAAGAGCCTCCTGCCTGCTAACTTTGACATTTTGCTGTTCCTCGCTAAGTGTTCTGCTTGAGAAACCCCACCAAGTTTCCCCTACGTCACTCTTGAAGCCTGTTTCCTGGTCACTTTGGCCTCTGCAGGAACTTGGCAAACCTCTTCTCCATGTGGGTGCTTGTGTGTCATAATAAATTGTCCCCTCCCATCCATCCACCCACCCACCTGTTTAAGAAACGTGCAGAAGTGACCTAGGATTTCCTCCACAGGGAATGGACAGCAAATAAGTTGAATCCCACAGCAACCTCCACATTTCAGTGACTTATAGACTTTTCTCTACAGTCACAATATGACAGCCCTATCACACATACTGTTGGTTGTCTGACATAACAATAGCTCACAAATATCATCTTCCCCACTTACTGTCACTAGGTCAAATATTATTTTCCAGAGTCATTTTCTCTTGACCACGTAGGTTGTGATCGTGCGGATATAACTGCTACAATCACGGCAATACTAGTGAGTCACAAATAACCAGTACATGCTCAATTTCCCTCCAATAGCTAAAAATCATCCCAGTTTAAAGTCTGGGATGGACTGACATAGACAAATTTCCCTCTCTCATATTTCTTCCCCAGGCTCCAGAGTCCACATTTAAAGTAATAATGCATTGTTTTCAGTGAGTATTTAGCTTAAGAAGAGGGTGAGGACTTCAACATTCATCCTTATGCAGAAAAGAGGTTGCCTAACATGCAATTCATCTGACTATCTTAGGCTGTCCATATCCTAGTTAGTTGTTCTACTACTGGATGTTGATAATCAGTGGAGGAATCAGGCAGTTCTAGCACACTGATGATCTTATCCCAAGGTAGAGACAAGAGGTATTACATTTTTAAAGTACAAATTACCCTCCCTTTGCTCTGAAAAGCCTGGATAACCTGCCCTGATATATGTATCTACAGTGCAGGCAAGTAAAACTCCAGTGTCTCATGCCCTGTGCTTGAAAAATGGAATAAAGATAAAAAATCAAGAAACAGATATTGAAATTTTACCTGACAACTATCTGAAGTGGTTCAAAATGATGAATGCATACCACTCCTAGAAGCAGTCTTATGGCTTAATGAATGAAGATATGGAAGATATGTCTTCACGTAGTTCTGTAACTAGCCTTTTTCAGACCTGAAGATAAAGCAGTGTTATTTAATTATCTGGAAACAAGCTGCTTAATAAAATGTACTACACAGAAAACATAGGATGAAAAAGAAAAAAAAGGGCAGGAGATTTACTAATCTACAAATAATCTAATTTATCGCAAGCAATCCTGGTATTGAATACATTCTTCAGTAAAATATTTTGTTCCCTGGATTAGAATAGGGAGCAGCAGGATGTGTGAGGAAAGTGAAGTTCTGGGATAAAGTATGAGTGAAGGCAGAATACTCAGAAGAGCAAGAGGCATAGTGGAAAAGGGGAAAAACAAGAGTTAGTTAGAGATGAAAGGGGTCAAAAATATTCAAACATTAATCAGCAACTAAACTAAATCTGTCCTGTCACCAATGAAGAGGAACTGTTAGGACAACAAATAAGTATATTAACCCTGGTGACATAAGTTGCTCACAATGACTGTTCAAGCTCAAATGACAGATTATTGAAATAGATGCAGTTTCAAGCACATTTCAAGCCAGAGCGAGAAAACATGAAGACGCTTTGTGTGTATTGAGCACTGCTGTTTTACAATGGTCCGGTCGGGTCTGATCAACCAGTTTCCTTGGGGGAAGAGAGGGGAATAGGTGGGAATTTGCTCTTCCAGACCAATAGTGATCTCTGGAATTGAGAAGGAAATATTATTCTACCAGACGTCTTAGTAATTGAATACTGTACTGCAGATGTGAGACTAAATCTGCCTGCTCAGGGCTACCTTCACATCGGTCCAGGATTCCCAGCATAGATCTGCCATAGTGAACAAAACATTATGGAAAGTATCAAGGGGGAAGCACATACCCTTCCTTCAATGCTTAAAATATCCAGACTCCTGCCACATAGGTCTTAGTGCTCCTGGAATGCTTCAGTGAGTAGAAGGGGTCGTGGGGGAAGAGCCATGGAAGAAACTCATCTCACAGAAGACTGATCATTATTGTTCAGTTTTAAGGGTCCAGAGGACAACATTAAAAAGGGCGAAACAGTTATTCGACCATTTAGAGAGGTGTGCTGGTAGTAATTTTTAGGGAAGCATGTTAAGACCATAAGAAAGGCTTGAAAGAAATTAGTCACTGGATGAGGGAGAAGAGGAAGGTAGACATAGCTAAGAAACAGGGAAAATGAGAAAATTATATTTGACACCATGGAGTAAGTGGATTTAATTCTATTCAAACTACTTCAGCCCTTTCCCTTTCCAGTCATTCTCTCAAAATTACTCTTTATTACCCTTTGCTTTTTGGTGGTATTTTTTTAGAGTTTGAAAAGCTATGTCAGAATTTAAGTTTAGTTACTTCTGTTACTTTATTCAGCATGTTATAATGTTACTGTCTCAGGATAACAGTTCCTGTTTTAGCCAGTGGTAGTAGACAGGATATCTCCTTGGAGCCCAGCCTTGCTTTCCACTTGGATATATCAGAGTTCATATTTAGTGACCTTCAAGGTGTGCTACAAAAAGTCACACTTCCCCAACCCCCATCTTTCAAGAGCAGCTGAACCTGAATAGACTCTTCTGTTCTCTGTTATCATTTCTTCAACCCCACTACCATTAACATTAGCTTCTTCTAGTTGCTGGATCATCTGATCTAGCATTCCCCAAAGCCAACTTTTCTCAGAACTTCATGTTAAACTCTTCAGTTAGGTAAAGTACTGGAGTTCCAGAGTAGCCCTATTAACTTCAGTGGTGTTTCTCTAGACTTGGAGCAGCCTACAACAGTCTTATCTGGCATGAAATACCAAGCCACGTTGCTTCTCATCTTGTCACAATCATTTATCTGTTACTACTGCTTCTTAGCTTTGGAGCATTAGAAGTAGTTCTTAACTGTTGTCACCTGAGGTCTTAAAATGAGGGAGCAGTAATGCTCTGTGTGACAGGAGCACAGGACAAGGAGAGGAAGGGGGAAGCCTTGACAGCCTGGTACTGAACAAATCACGGGAGAAAGCTTTTGCCAAGAACAACGTGCTGCTCAGGAGGCTAAGGACATCAGTGTAGTCTGTGACATGTTTTTGGGGTGTCTGAAAGAGAAAAGATGCCATAATCAAGTGGCAGATGTAACAATAAACACAATCTTTTTTTTTTTTTTTCCTGGGAGGAGGGACTTCTGTCTCACTTCCACCACTTTGATGACAATACCAACAAATACTTAATTAAATGCAACAGTTTGTCCCTGGGGTTCTCTCTAAGATAGAAACATTCACATATTAAACTAAAGAATAGCAATATGGCTACTGGGTTGATATTTTGTTGGAATTATGTTGCTAAGTCCTGTTTTTCATGGTGCAGCATGTCAGTGTGCTATATACTTGCACAAATCTAAGTCCTTATAGAGCTTTTGTTTGACTTTTTTTTTTTCCCCTTAAACAAGATCAATGTTTGGAAAAAGAGCCAAAATAAATGTAAGTCTCTTTACTGGCAGCTGTGCAAGTTTTTAGATGCAAGTTTTCTGTTGATTTCTGCCAGGAACATCTGCCTTGAACTCATTTTAGTCTTACTAAGGTTGTCACCCTTCCGAAAGGAATTCCTGTTTCCCTTCCTTTCACACACATATGCACTGTTTATCAGGGCATCTAGAGGAACACACAGATCTGTGTGATTAAGAAAAAAAAAGATGGCCTGTCACTCATCATATCCCTCAGATTCAACAGAAAGGAAATTCATTTTAATGAGCATTGAAACCAAACAATAGCAACTCTGCAGCTGGTTTCAGGGGTCTGATGTCAACAACACTAAACACATTTTTATCTCATTTGAGTTTTATTGAAAAAGCAGAGTGCTTGATAAACAGTGGCTGATGAAAACCAAAGCAGATTTGCTTAGCAAGTAAAGTGGGATGAGAGGACAATTGTGCCATACATGCTTTAGAACTTATCAAACACATTTATTCTCTCCTATGAAGACAGGCTGAGAGATCTGCGGAAGCCCAGAGAAAAGAAGGCTTTGAGGAGATTTTAGAGCAGTCTTCCCATACCTAAAGGGGCCTGCAAGAAATCTGAGAGGGTCTTTTTACAAGAGCATGTAGAGATAGGACAAGGGGGAATGGCATTAAACTGGGAGAGGGTAGATTTAAATTAGATATTAGGAAGAAATTCTTCCCTGTGAGGGTGGTGAGGCGCTGGCACAGGTTTCCCAGAGAAGCTGTGGCTGTCCCATCCGTGGCAGTGTTCAAGGCCAGGTTGGACGGGGCTTTGAGCAACCTGGTCTAGTGGAAGGTGTCCCTGCCCATGAAAGGGGCTTGGAATGAGATGATCTTTAGGGTCCCTTGCAACCCAAACCATTCTATGATAAAATATTAGCTAGTTGAAACATAATTCCAGTTGAGGTTTATCCATAAAGTTACTTTTATTTACCTGTGTATAAGAATCACAAGCTTAATTATTGAGAAAAAATGCTCTTTTTTGAGATTTGCTGCATTTAAAACTGTTAGAAGTAAAAGCAGTTTTCATCGATGTTTATTCATCTCCTCAGCTTACAAACCAATCTTCTTCTCTGAGGTTGACAACATTCAAAAAATTAAAAACAACAGCTGAGAGCTTTTTTTTAAGCTTTCAGAGATGACATAATCTGTTATAAAATATTTTTGCTTGCTTTGTAAGAGCCAGTATGATCCAATTGCTTTTTCTATTCTCTACATGGGATCTTCCTGTTTTCTTTAGCTCCCACACTACTCTTTCTTATCTTCTATAAGAAATCCAGATGGCTAAGGATTTGGACAGCCCATGATCGGTGACTAATGCATTAATGCAGAGGATGTTACGTTGCTTGAAGAATAGGCAACGAGCAAACAATTAAAAGATTGTTTACAGTTTCTGCAAAAAAAAAGAGAAACTTCTGAAAATGCTTTTCACAGCATCCAAATCCTACCCTCCCATTCACGTTTTGTAAATTTCTGAGGATCTTTCAATACTTTCCAGTATTCTTAACAACAAAGTACTTCAGGGCTACAAAATGCATTTAAAAAAATGTCTCTAATGCCCATCAACATCAAGGGGTTTTCATCAAAATATGCAATATTAGATAACTCATCTAAGCATGAGTATGGTCGGCTACTGGTCAAACAGACATTGGGCAGTCCATGGTAGCACCTGGTAGTTCTTCAGGAGCCCTTATACATGGACATGAATGTGTCTGCTGTGCCATCTCCAGTCAAGGGATGTGGAATCAAGGCAGAGACTCAGACATTCACATGGAATATTGTCATGGATTGAAAGATTGGTGAATTGTGTGACCTAAATCTTCCCACGGAAAGGAGGGGGAGGAGGAAAGAGGAGAAACTTGCTTCCTGTAAAGGATCAAAGCAGAAAAGCAAATCCAAACTCATGAACTAAATGTAGTGCATCATCTTAGGCTACATCTGTGTTAGTAAATTAAATAGCACCGAAAAACATTTCTGAACACTATGCATATTGCTAAAATAGTCTGGGGCGTGGGTTTGGCTTAAATGAAACAACATTATCTGAAATACGACCATATGAGCTGGCTGGATTTTGTTGCAGTGTATATGTTCAAAAGAAAATCCATCCATACAAAGGAGACTAATATCTCAGGAAGAAATCTCTTGAGGCAGATTGAGAATGGCAGAGAAATAAGGATTATAGATATCATACCTACATATAAATGTGGTTATAATAAAGGGATGCTTACTTGCTTTTCAAAGTAAAAATACAATACCGGGATTTACTGATTAAGTCAGTTTATGCTCCACTAGATGGTCTAAAGCTGGTTGCCACTGGCAATAAACAACTCTGTACCTTGACTAAAAGATGGATGGTGTGTTGGAAACAGTGGGGACTGGCACGAATGATAAAGAGAAAGAAGAAAAATTATGGCAATTAATATGCCATCTGATGTCTCCCCCTCTGGGAAATTAACATTACGAGACTTTCTACATGATTTTTTAGAAATTATATTCCTTTGCAATTATCTTTTATGTGATACCCACTTTAGGGCAGTATACACTTCATGTTGCCTGGAGGCTTTTTTCCTTCAGTTACTAGGCCCTGTTCAGAAGGAAGGTGTTGGCAGTCAGTCAGGTCTTCCACAGAGCACAACAATATTCCCAAGAAACAATAGCAACCATGCTGCCCTATAATCACTTACTGGGAAAACTCTGCTCTTAGTTTCCAAGTCTGGACAAATCAGTACAAATCAGTTAAGTGTACCTGTTACCTGGAAGATTAAGAAAAACAGAAACATTGCTTTCTGCCATTGACACAGCTAAGACCTTTTAACTATTGCACAATTATCCCCAAACCCATGACAATATGAACTACAATGATCCCAAGTGTAAATGAGTAACCAAGCAGTATTTGAAAGGCAGAGAAGAATCATATTTATGTATTGGTTGCATGCTAGTAGATAATGCTATCATGCAAATAGCAGACATTCCCTAGCTGCTACCTCATGAGATCAGTTTTACTGCTGAGGACACAGAAAGGCAGCCCAGAAGCTCTCCAAGTGTGACAGTGCACACTGTCAAATCCAACAGTATACACAAGGTAACTCCACCTTGTTTTACCATTACAGGACAAAAAAGGGGAGGCTGTATTCCTGTATGCCTGTCTGGAGGACAGAACAGGTCTGCGAACATGGCTTGTCTCCATTTACCTCCACACAGTGCTCACCCTGTTTACCTTTAAGAACTTACTGTCTCAAAGGTCCAAATTCTTCAGTGTAACTGAAACTGCTTTGTAAAACAAAGCAGCCTTCATCTGGTTTATTGAACTCCTTAAGAATTTTCCTTATGCAAGGCAAAACTCGGATAATCCACAGACATGAAAGAAATGCCTTTGCTGTTTGAACATTTCGTGTTGATGGAAGGGAAGCATTTGAGGCAAATGGAACATAGTTAAACGTCTCCTGCTCTTAGAGATATCTGCTTCTTTCAAGTCTCTTTAGGCTGCTCTAAAGAGTGCTAGTCTTGGATTTACACAGATTAGACCAAGGAGTGGAGAGTACAGAAGTGAATTGCTGCCTTCATTTTATCAAAGTGCAGCTCAGTTGTGGCACAGAAGGGCTGAGCTCTGACTGTCGAACCCACACCACCCAGATCATTCCAGCAGGCTTTCCACTCATAACTACCTTAAGCAAATACTTTTTCACTTCCAAATGTTTTTACTAGAGTTGAGCAGCTACTAAAGAACAATACTGCTCAGTTAAAATAGAAATGAAAATCCCACGCGCTCTGCTGCTGGTGGAGCTTTTACATTCATTAGTCATATTTCTATCCGGTTTGACTGTTCTATTACTATTTTCTTTCATTTTTTTTCCAGAGGCTGCGTATAGTTATACTTGATGATAGTTATTGTTTCCATTGTTGGTTTTCTAGTGCAGTGCCCAGAATGGCACATTGCTTTGCTATATGTAATAAAAGATTGACAAAGAAAAAAGGCACAGAAAGGATCCGCCCATTAAAATAACCACAACATGCCTCTGGCACGGGAACAGCACTGAAAATTTTCCATCCAGGACTTCCAAAGATGTTCCTGAATCTGCAGAAACATCACATACATGATGTTTAGTTAATACCTGTGTGTATTTCTATTTTAGCTTATTCCAAAAGACAAGTAGGAGAATCATTATGAAAAAAACAAAAAACACAGAACACCCCACAAAAAGCTTTCATTAGTGTAGTATTTGTTAACAAGGAAACTTCTCCTATCCTGAAGCTTATAATCTTCTGTTGAAAGGCAGTTGTTATTAAACACTGAAAATGAGTGGTATTCTACCACACTGAGCTGCAACTGAAGTCAAGGACTAGTCAGCTGTGGACTCTCCATCTATAGGATTCTAGAACGAGGTACTTGAGATCCCTCAGGTCTAAAATGCTGTTATTATTATTTTCATCTCTCTCCCATCTTTAACAGACAAGCAATGAGCGGTGAGTGTGCACCTAGTTTTGTGACTGTGAAGAAGAATATCTGTGCTCAAACTAATAAAGCTTCTTTATTTAGCTATAACCTTGGCTATCTTTTCTTTGTGGTAGCCGCAAAACAATTTATACTACAACAGAAATAAAATTTCTTCTAGCTCCAGAAGTGCCAGGAGAGCAAGTTGCAAGGGTGAATGAGCACATACGCACGAAGCTGCCATGGTCTGTGGTCAGAATGGAATGAATCATGGAATGACCAGAATCCAAATTCCAGGACCGATGGGGTCCTCTCCAGCCCACAGACTTTCACCATCCTGTTCCTTGAGACATTTCTGCATAAACAAACCTGACTTTTTAATCTTTCCAAGTATGACTGTATCCTTCAGTGAAGGATATTTTCATCATCTTACATTAGACATCCGACTTCAGTGTTTCAGCTGATGTTCAGTGTTGTGTATGTAATAACATCAGACTTCAGTGTTTCAGCTGATGTTCAGTGTTGTGTATGTAATAACATCAGACTTCAGTGTTTCAGCTGATGTTCAGTGTTGTGTATGTAATGAAAATCATCAGTAAATCACTCACTGGAAGAGTTGAAGTTTGACCTCTCTCACTTCACCAGCCATTCTGGCAGTTCAAAGATTTCTGCCTAAATATGGGCTGCCTGAGTGCCTTTGTGTGGGACGTTGTCACATTTATTACTGAAATCCAAGACGCTAACACAACATTTACATGTCATGACTCTTCAAGGTAAAACCAAATTTATTTCACCTCCCCAAGAGAAACTCATATAGACAAAATAGGTTGTGTGCCCAAATATTTAAATACATGTTTAGGAAAAATTGAAACAAAAAACACAGGGAAAAGAGAAAAGAATGGGAAAGGAGAGGAAAGGAGAGGAGAGAAGAGAAGAGGAGGGGAGAGGACAGGACAGGACAGGACAGGAGACATTGAAAGGCTCAGGGCATCAGCCATCTCTCTAGGAAACCTGTTGAGGATTTGACCCTCTCAGTAAAGAAATGCTTCCTAATGTCCAGTCTAAACCTTCTTCAGTGCAGCTTTGAACCATTCCCATGTGTCCTGTCACTGGATCCTAGGAAGAAGAGCCCAGCACCTCCTTCTCCCCTTCCCCTTCTCAGGACGCTGTAGAAAGCAATGAGGTCGCCCCTCAGCCTCCTTGTCTCGAAACTAGACAAACCCTGAGTCCTCAGCCGCTGCTCAAAGGATGTGCCATCCAGCCCTTTCACCAGCTTTGTTGTCCTCCTCTGGAGGCATTCGTGGGCCTTCACATCCTTGAATGGTGGGGACCAGCACTGCACACAGTGCTCCAAGTGAGGCTGCACCAACATTGAACACAGTGGGCGAATCACCTCTTTTGACTGGTTGATCGTACTGTGTGATGCACCCAGGGTGTGGTTTGCCTTCTTGCCTGCTTGCGCACACTGCTGACTATTGACCTTGATGTTGACCAGCATCCCAGTCTCCAGTTGTTTTCTGCAAGAGTCTGCTTAGGTCTTTAATTTCCTTTTCCTTCTGCAGAGTAAAAATGAATCTGGTAAAAACTTTACAAGGGCCAGGCAAACATATATTTGTCCAGGCTTTTCTATTTCAAATGCATACCAGCTGAAAAGATAATCTTTTAGTTCTTGCTTTGCAAGCTTTGCACTGCTTACCATGATAGTTCCCAGGACATTTCCATAAGCAAGCCCCTCATCATTTACAAAGAGCTCTCAATAGCTTCTTGAAAACTGAAGGAAATGAGCAATGGATATACCATAGCCTGTGGGAATCTTTGGATCAAAACCTCCAATAACCATAGTAATTAACATCTTTTTAATGATAACAGTATCATTGGGAGATTATCTGAACTGATAGGTCTTTAGGGGAAGATAATGGACCAAAAAAAAAAAATGATCTATGATAAAAACTGAAAAATCAAAATAGGCAATACTCAGAAGTTGTAGTGCTAAGGAGCCAGCAGAGGTAGATACATACACAGAAAGACACAGACATCAAAATAAATAGTAAAGCAGATAATTTTTTCTTCCCAGTAGCCTGTATAGACTGTCCATTCAGATTTACTTTCCAGTAGAGTGAAAATAAAACTTATGTGTAATTTCCTGGCGGGCAACAAGGGGTCAGCTTTTCTGTTTTTCAGGCAAAATACTTTTTCCAAATACTTCAAAGTTTGTCTTTCGATATTTAAGTGTTTTGCATAAAGGGCATTTTGCGACAGAATATCATGGGAGATCTCCGTCACAGCCTGCTATGCACAGGAGCTCAGAAAGCATTTAAAATAAAATAACCAAAAAGTGCACCCAGGCAGTGGTGGCACAGGCAGTATATGAAAATACTCCCCTCTATCTGCTCCAGCTGAGCCAATGCTGGCTGACAGCTTCCAAGAGCCTCTCTGTCCCCTAACTCATTTGTCAATGAAGAAAGTTACTGCTCTGCTGGCATACCAAAATAAGGCGGGGCATCACCCTGTCCACCTCTAGCTCCAGCTGAGAAGGCCTAACTTGTCCAACTCTTGCTTCCCTCCCCCTTTCCAGAATGACCAAAATTACTGCATTGTAATCTATTTCATATTAGCAAATCAGGCTTCTCAACATTGAAATACTCTACTTGCTTCCAGTCAAAACCAAGATCTTTGGTGATGATAAGCTGTTCTATGAAAGTATCTACTCGATGCTCCATCAAAAGTTCAAAATTCCAGAATGATGAGGAAAGGGATAGAATAATGCACCACATTGTAAATTCATTATGTGCCAAAAACCTGACAGGAAAGCAGTTCTTGTCTTATAAAACTGGGGAAAAAAGCAGAGAAGAGCAACAAGGCCTACTAGAAAAGCTCTAAAAAACTTCAGATGGGGAGTGATGGTCCTTTCCAATCCTAACTATTCTATGGTTCTATGATTAGGGAGATTATGTTCTTTAGCCTAGAGAAGTGATGGTGAGTATGGGAATGGTTGTCAAAAGGAGAAAGTAACAGAAATCTGTAAACTTATGGGTAGGTGAATACAGCATGACTGTTCCTTGCCTTCTCTACAAAACACAACTGTATCAAATGAAAATGTGTGGAGGTAGACTCAAAATAAACAAGAGGTTCTTCTTCAGTACCGCAGTTAAGTAATGGAGAGCTTCTAGGCATTTGACCTTGCAGGTATCAAACACACACATGGATTTAGAAAGCATTTGGGTAGGTTCAAGGAAGAAAAATGATGCCTGGCAGCCTTTACTAACATGAATGCTTATCCTGTTTGCTAAGGGAATCCTTTGGCCATAAATCGTGTGAGCCTAGAAGACTGTTCTGGATAAGAATTATTATGCACTTTCCCTGTCGTTGTATATTGCTTGGCACCGGCTAGCAGCCACTAGCAGAGACATGTTAGGAGAATAGATGGACCTTCATATATGTCTTGTTGAACTATTCATATGTTCAACTTTCATTTGTACAAAAGTATAGCTCGTGCTGAAGAGCATCAGAAAAGAGCTATTCTGGTACACATGTACCTTCCCTCTAATTTTTCAGCCTGTTCAAATACCTGTAAAATATACTGACATGCATTCCAAATCTTCCACAATGATCTTCTAGTTCACCGGATTTATACTATCACACTCACAAGTACCACTTATCAGATACATTTCTGTTAGTATTCAGCTCTCAAGTCTACAGCTCCAAAAGCCCAGCTGTTCCTCTAAGTACAACCATGAACAAAACAAAATGGAAACTGTCTATAAAAGGGAAAGGTCCTTGGAAAGTCCTGTACCATGTTTCACCTTGCAGTGTTTTCAGTGCATTACTTAACAACAAACAATCCAGAAAGTGAACTTTGTTCTGTATTATCACACTGGAGCTTTCCCATGTGCAGCCAAAGCAAGCGGTAGGATCACAAAGGCTGACTGAGTATTGATTTTGCAAGAGACTGCACATAACTTCAGAGAACACCAATGACAGCTTTTGCTGTCAACACACCTCACTTTCCAACACAGTTGGAAATAAAACCTTATTCACCTTTTCTGTGCTTCTGACTATTTCTGATTAACCAGCTTATCTCCAGAAGCTTACAAGTTAGACATCAAGTGTCTGAGATAAACAGGTCATTTTAAACATAACGTACTTTTTTTTCTTCCACAAGTGAAATGCTGAGTCACTCATACCGATCCCTTTGAGAAAAAGAATAATGGAGACAATACAGGCCTCTAGATATTTAGGTTTTTGTAATGATACTTTTTATTACATAGCTGATAGAGGATAGCAATTTTTTCCCCATACTTATCTACCTACAACCAAACAACATTAAGTGTTTCAGGCTCTAGTAATTATCATATTAATTAAAAGAATCCCACTTAACTCAGCTGTGCTGGGATCTTGTGTATTCCTTTGTCGCAATAAATATTCTGTTTGACATGAATTATTCACTGACTGAGACACAAACACATACCATCCCTGGTGTGGGGCTGCATCTCTCCACTCTGCCTGTGTGCAGTGCCTATTTGAACCTGGATAGCAGTCCATGACAAATGTAAAATTCTTTTTATTATTGCAATTAAAGATAAGCATAGCTCAGCAGTCTAAGCATTAGAAATAAAAGCAAAAAGCTCAGTATTTTTGACTGCAGAGAGAGTTTCTTCCATAATTATACAGGTAGTTTAGCTAATAGTTTTTAATTGTTGCTCACACTGTTTGTCTGCTTACCCCAGTGGTACAGAACAGGCATCAGAGCAGCACAGGGATAACATTGCCATTTCAGGAAGCTAAACATAATTCAGAACATTTGGTGTTCCAAGACATCCCTCAGTGCTTGGTCAGGTTACAGATTATTTTGCTGTCCTGAGAATCCCCCTGACCTGAGTTAAGTGTGGCTAAAGTTTATCTCTCATTTCCTGCCGTATCCCCCTCATAAACCCCAGCTCCTGGTTACACTGTCCAGCACTGAAATCAAGCCTGAGTGTGTCACAGCTTCGGACCTCTGGCACAGCTTCTGCCCCTTCCTTGAGGCTGAACACTTCCTACTTCTTACCCTCTCACACCTTGCATGAATTGAGTGTATCTTGAACAAAGATATTAAAAATAATCTCAGCACTGGTTGTCAAATTACTGTGAGCCTAGAGACAGCTTTACTACACAAGACCAGGCCCCTTTTAGTGCGGCAAAACACAACAGAGCACTCCAAAACTACCCTAATTAAATTGATTCAGTTGTGCTCCATTTTCTTCACCAGAAAATATGTCTATTATTCCATCTCTTCCCCTTCTCTCTTTCGTGATTATATAGGTTAAAGTATTCATTGAGTCTTCTGCTAATATATATTGTCTGCCAGCTGTCTCTGAGAATGTATATGCCTTTCAGCAGAGCTGCTTTGAGATCTTTGGCACCCCTTTCGAAACATCATCTCTGCACTGAACTGTGTTGCAATCAACTAAGGGCAAACTGTAAGTTCAGAAATATTTCAGTTTCAAAGCATCAGAATTGTTTTATATTCCTTTACCAAACTGAACTTGAAGCCAGTAAATCTACTGTTGAATTGGAGAGTGTAGAAGAATTCATGCTCCATTGGAATGAGAGACAGGCGACTGCCAGCACAGAGTATTTACCACTGCCTCTCCTAGTCAGGCATGGCTCTGCTCTGTAAACTCAGCCATGCTGTCTTCTTGCATCAAGTCGGGCATCCTGAGAAAGCCAAACCTAGCTTCACAGCTTTGTTCCTAGATCATCTACCAAGCATTCTTTGAATGAAAGATGCTGTGCATGAATGCCAGTCCAACATATTTAAATCCAGACTCTCTCAGTTTTAGTTTACACAAGTAAACTGTCTTGTGACCTGCAATATTGGTGTCTATGTGCAGGCCCAAGCACACAGCTGTCATTGTATGGAATCAAGGCCTCAGTGAACACTACATGGAGACAGAAAATAGCAGAACAAGGGCAAGGAGATGTACAACTTAAAATAAAGAGGTTCCAGATTCATTAAATTCAAATCGTGGGTAGTATAGGCTGGGATTTTTCACCAATGTTCAAGTGAGTGGAACATCTGAATCCAGTTAAAATTCAGCGTAACTAGAAATACTCGCTTAGGCTGTTTTAAAGATTCCAGTATCCACACACTTGTTTTTATCAACAGTAACTTCCTCCATGTCATTTTTGACTAATATTTGAATAACCATATTCTTAGGCTCCTTGTTCTCCTTTGGTGTAAGACGATTGCTACAAAAACTAAAACGTGTTAGACTGCCTTATACAAAGATAGAAATGCTAGTTAATCTCATTACTGCAGAAAACCTCGTCTGTAAAATGGTATAGAAGAAGAGATTTTTCACGGATAAAAGAGCAAGGAGCCCAGCAGACAAACTGGAAACCATGAAATGGTAACTTTCACAGTGATGGTGGCACTGTGTCTTAATTATATATCACTTTAAGCCTGCTTATATGTCAAGCAGATCATCAGATGCAAAGGCAAACTGTCCGTTTCTGCCAGAGAAAGACAAATCTTGTCTCAGTGTTTGCAGTAAAAGAAGACACATGGAGGAAACAAGCAGAGTGGCAGGTGAACAACCACACAAGCTCATCTCTCGCAGGAGTCCAAGGAAGAGGAAGCACAACCACTGATTTGGACATTACATTTTATCCTTTATTAGTTTCTAAGGTTTAGTCACAGTTTCTGGCTTTAGTCGCAGGCTTATTTAGGCTGCCTATTTCAGCCTTCCCAAATCTAAAAGAGAAGAAACTAAACAAGAAAGAGCTAGAAGGCACTCATTGCTTTCACTGCACAGTGTTCATATTTCCTAAATATGAGATATTTTCCTATATTTTCCTAATCCTATTATTGCTTTAGACAATCACTGAATATTATTACTTTCAGTAATAATTTAGATCAAGGGTTTGAATTTGTCAGTTCCTGCTCTAGAATTTTCTAACAGGTTACTTCACAATATTCCTCTCTAAAAAGCATTTACAGTACATCCAAAGCACTATATAAGCATACATTAATTCATTACTATGGCTTTCCTTTGTGATAAGCACTTTGTGTACCTCATGCTGTTTAGTAACCTGAGGCAGATCTATGGTAGAAACAGTTCATTTGGGTTAGCCTCTTTGATTAAACTGCAACACACTATGCCTTGCAGAAAGCAAAGCTTTATCCACCATACCCTGTATTTGGTTGATTTCTAACCCCTAAAAGACTTTTTATCAGAAGAGTTCCCCCAGCAAGTTCTACTCACTGCCCCTGCTGGTGTCTCTTCCATGTCCCATATAATCCAGGTTAACAACACAACACAAAGACTGCTTTCTGGGTATTTCACCAAGCCTTCACTTGAAACTTTTGTTCCTCTACCTCCGTTCCACTCAGGTCATCACTCATCCTTGTGAGAACTACTGCAACTATTCTGCAGGCACTTGTTAATACAGAAATCACTAAAGTGCAAAACCAGCTTGCAGCTAACTCCTTGTAGCCTGCTACTCTACATGTTGCTTCAAATCTTGTGGCTTTTAAAATCATCTCCACATTCTTGCTTGTACTGCTGCTGTTGAAGTCGTGCTTGTTTCCACCTAAATTCAGCTTTTCTTCTGTCATTTACATCACCTTCATTCTCTTAATTATCAGTACAACTTGTTTCTTTAGACTATTCTATACGATGTTTGCCTTGGCTTCCCTTGCACCCACTCTCACCATGTTCTTCTTCTGACCTTGGTAATATGTATTTCAAATCAGCTACGATCAGTTTAATGGACTGCTTTTGTTATTGTTGAAGCACTGGTCCCACTGCAATGCCTGTGATATTTTCCTGCCATTGCTCTGTATGAATTCGTATTAGCAAGACCAGAGACGCTTTAAGTTTTTGGCTGGTTCTTTGGCTATCTTTACTCAACCTGTTCATTGCTTTCTCTTGGATCATCGTCTTACTTGGTACTGAATCATTTAGATGCTTCCTGATTGTAGCCCATTGCCCAAAGGCACTTTGAGAGACCACTCAATCTCACAATAATGATATGAAACCTACATTACCTCTGAGTGTTCATACACACTTACAAAGGCAGAGATTCCCAGTCTATCTAACACTGTCATTGTTACACTTTTTCTAGTATCTAAACACAATCTTCTATACTAAGAAGCAATTTCTGAAGACAAAAGCATTTGAAAAACTGCTGAAAAGTGAGACTTACTGGCTTGAGCACAGTCCTGTGCTAACCACATCTATTTAACTTCCATAAAAAAGCTTTGCGTTTCTGTCTTTTATCTACAGTGTGTGGACTGCAGTTATCTTGTCTATCTAGCTAAATTCTTCACGGCAAGTTTTTCTCCTCAGTATATTGACATAGTTCATTCAACTCCTGAATTCTGTATGCACCAGTGCAGAACAGTCAGTTGAAAATAAAAGTCATTAAATGAAAATATCCACTCTTGATCCTTTTTCTTCTCCCTGTGGTTACTCTTTCATCACAAAGGTAGTGTATCGGTAGTCAGAGAATAGAACATTTTGGAGACCACCTATTTAATCTCCTTTCAACTACTATATCCAACAGCAAAATATGAATTTGCAAAATTATTCAGAAAAAAACCTACTATCATCACACTGTGAAAGATGTTCTTAAATTGCTTAGCTGTAAGTGAAGTTCGAATGCTATATACAAAAGTTATCCCTGTTTCCAGGCATTGCAAGTCCATTAGACTGAAATTTGATATACAAATTCTTAACTTCATGGAAAATTTTCAGATCAGAAATCTGGGGCTCCTATTACATGCCTTACCAAAGCAATACTTAAAGGGAATTAGATGGTGAAAAAAATGTATGTTTGAACTTTGTTATTAGAATTAGTTTTTTCAGTGCAAGCAGACACAGGTGGAAGTGTGTCAGATACCTTGCCTCAATCTAGATTTTCAGGATTTTAAAATATAGTCCAAATCTATTGATACACTTTCAGTTAGCCCTGTGAAAGCAGTGTAGGTGTAGATAGCACCATATTCTTTTCTCTGACATGCAGATGATGAGATTAGAAAATTTGCTGCTACTTCTGTCCAAATCAGTCTCCTTACAGAGAATGTCTGTTTGCTTTACAGGCAAAGGAGATCAAAGCGCTACCTAAGAATTGTGTTTGTGCACCTTAAATACGTGAATCAGCTCTCATTTCAGCATCATTGCACACAAATAAAACTTTATGGGCCAATTAGAAAATCAGAGTGTAGTATCACTTGACCACAGCTGTCTCTGGGATAGAGATATCAGCAAATTAGTTTGCTTACAGCTTGTATACACAAGAAATAAGTAAACCTCTCAGGAAGTACAAAGATAAGAATTTCCCTAAAACAGTACTTAAAAATTTCATCTTGAAATTGATTAAAACTGTTTAAAAATGTAGGATTTATTTTTCTTACATTTTTCCCTGTTTGTTCAGCTATAAATAATACCTGGAATTCATGCTTATTTTCTCAGGCAGGCATTCATGCTCCTTTGCACTTCCAAGACCACTGTAGCTATGGTATCAGTACACAGTTTTAGCTTATTAGTTTGCTGGGGATTTCAAAATCAATTGTCCCCAGGTACAAATATATTCAGGGTGACTCAGCTGTGATTTTCCACAGTGACTATTGAATTCACAAGCAAATTTGAAGGCTTGTGTAAATAGTTAATAAGACCGGAATCTAAGGAGGAATAGATGGGGATAGGTTGCATATTTGCCTGAGACCAAATGCTATACATCTCAAACATTGAATCACAATTAGTGGGAACTGGGCCAGTGATACTGGCAGCATGTATCTGTCCAAGTAGACAAACAGTTTACTGTGTCTCCATGGTAGAGAACTTACTTAACTACCAACACAGCAGGCAATATGTTGTGCTTGTTCCAGCAATGTGTCATTCATCTTGACTTTAAAACAGGGTTGAAAAAAACCTTCAGAGGAATCTGTTTTGACCTCTAGACCCACATATTGTGGTTTTTTTAACTTACACAGTATTTAGTTCTAGTACATTGCATGGAATGTTTTTAGTTATAATTCTCTGCTGCTGAGCAAAGTTGTAGCCAAAAAAAAAACCCAGCAAACCAGTGACCTCACTTCCAGGCATGCAGAAGAAAACTACTAGCCCACCCTGTCTATTAACCTTGAACAGGACCAGACTGCAATATATCTGAGCATGGGCATGTAAATATCAATAACAAGTGTTCCAGTCTTTCAATATTTTGGAGCCAGTCCTGGATACAGGAAACACAAACACTATGTGGGGAACTCCCATCACATGTCTACCTGTCATTGCTCAAAAGAGTGGTGCAACAGTCCAGCCAAGACCAGCTGTTTCAAAAAGAGCACATGATAGGCTTCCATCTCTCATTATCCTGAGAGTAGCTTCCTTTACTGGGAGCCCATCTGCTCACAGAATAAAGACACATCCACTCTAGTGATGACATATGCATGCAAGACGTGCATCTCGCGCTCATTCGGTAGCCAGAGACAAATGGTATACATTCAGTGGGGCTGTGAGAAGCAGTTTAAGGCCACAGCTGAGTATTGCAGCTCTGAGGATCTTAGTGCAACACACTGAAAAAGACAAGCAGCCTACCACTGACATTTTCTTAGTATACTCGCCCAGCAGTGCTCCATCCTCAGTAAAGAAATGTGGGAGATTAAAGAAGAAAAATGTAAAAAGAATGAGAAGAAACAGATAGAAGCTGTCATCTTATGCTGTAAGCAATCTCCAGGTATCACAGTTACTTTATTTCTATTTTAGCTATTTTCTGGTGAATCCATTTTCTGAAGGAAAAAAATAAAATAAGAGTCTGAAGACAGAAATCAGCTAAAACCTGACAAACCTGTAAAACAGTTTTCAGCATCCTGCTTTTTGATTGCAGAACTTGAGAAAATAGCAGCTGTTTTCTTGTAAGGCTTATGTTAAAGATGCAGTAATATTGAGGGAATGTGAGATTCTTGTGGAAAATAAAATACGGAAGGAATGGGACTCCCTGGTAAACAAGACGTTTTTACAGATAGAACGGTTAGAAGAGGAACTAATGCAAAGATAACAAATGTTAACTCAAAGCTGCACTGTGTTCCTCCCATACATTTAGTCCTTTATGGGTCAGCTGCACCTCCCATCAGTTTCCTTACCCTCAAGCCTTGCTACACATGCTGGCCCTTGTGCAGAAAGGTTAGAATCAGGATATCTTCTCCTCCCTAGCCACAGCTGCTTTCTGGGAGGAGTCTGTAACGGAAATTTCTACTCAAATTCGCATCTTTCCTCAGCAGTATATCTACACATTGTTTCCAAAACTCTAACTCCAAGGAATTAGACATTGTTAACACAATTGCTATCATTGACGATTATCTGCAAAACTGCAGGCAGAGCCCATAGGAACTCTCGCTGTCGTTTTATGCTGGGGCTGTACTTTTCTTGCTGGTATTTCATGGCACAAGGAAGTAAGTCTGCAGACCAAACTTGAAAATAGCACAGTTTTATAGAGAACATCTGACTCTGCCAGGGGAATCCTTGAGCCGGAACCAGCCTCTCAGCTTTATCTTTACAGCTTACAGTCTTGTCTGAAAAAAAACTCAACAAAAAACAAACAACAAAATCCCACAAAAAACAACACAAAAGTAGAAAACTGAAAGAGGAACTAAAGAACCTGAAATAATTCAGAGAAGGAAAACAGAATATACTGTTCCTCAGCAGACAGTAAAACCAGACAGGCAGGATTCCTTCATTATATACAGTTGTCAGGGTGAAAAGTTTTGGTGCAGTACATTGCAGACATGATCTCAGGGCATGAATTGTAAGAAGATTTGGTGTCCAGCAGTTGCTGACCCAGTGGTTGATATGATTTTCCTGTGAAAGATTAAAGAAGTTCTTGTTGCTGTGAAGAAATGTCCTTGGCACAAGGCACTAATCACCCTTGGTGCAGCACAGCACTGGTCTTGATAAAACTGTATTTCCTACCTGCACTAGCTCTCTTTCTGTTATGACTGAACTGTTTTCTCATTCTGAAAGATGGCATCATGGTGACTTTTGTAAAAGCAAATATGGAAACAGTTATAACATAAATGTCAGTGAGTTCAGGATCTCTTCTGTGCTGGCCGTGTCTCAAATCTGTGCTGGTAGTATCTCAAATCGGTGTTCAGGAAGCTGTCTTTAATCCTTAAGAATAATTTCTTTTATATTGTAGAAGTTCCCAGTTTGGTCACCTGTGTGAGACAAAGTGGTGGCCACAACATGGAGAACTCCAGCTCCATTTGTAGTAGATGTGGCTTTGGCAATTTATGATGTTATTGACTTTTGGCACTTAGTTCAGTCACACAGCAGTCGCATGCAGTAGGAGGTGTATGTAGGCCTCAGATAGCAAATTACAGTTTCATACTTAATTTATATGGTCATTAACTTCATCTTTCAGTAATACAACAGAATCAACTAAGACTGAGAAGATCACTCAACATCAGTTTTGCAGATGTATTTATAAAGACAGCAACATGCATAAGAAATATAGTTTGGACAACTAAGGCCAGTGACTGATTAAAGTGTGACCCCAATGTGCACCCCTGGATACCATAAACAGGAAGCTACTTGGGCTGGAAATCAAGCATACCTGAACCCAAAGGTGATCATAGTTCTAAAGCCGGGAGAACTTCCTGAAGATATTTTGGAGTTAACGGTCATACATAAACAAACAAAAATTATATGCCCAAAGTATTAATACTAGCTTCTGATCTGACAGTAACATGCATGTTTCTTGTCCAGATTTTCTCCCCTTAATATTCTGCACAAGATTTTTGTAAAACAGGGGTCAGGCATCATTAACTTTCAACTTTGAGCATAGAACAGCTTCAGTGATATTTCTAATTATTTGATTTCTCTTCAGGCTGATCACTTAGTGAACTACAAGAAAACCACTCATAACAGGATGTGTTTGTGTATCAAAAGATTTGAATATATGTATTCTATAAAGCAAAGATCTTGGTTAACAAATGATACAACCTAAAAAACAAATCAAAGTGGTGTGCAGGATGAACAGTACCAAAAAACTGTGTAGTCACATAAATAGAATTTGATTTGCTATAGGATCATCAGTAGAAGCAGTACATGTCCTGACTTTCTTTAGTGTTGCAGTAAAGCAAGTTTTAAGAAGGTTTAACAAAATGGATGCCAGTTTTAACTATATACACCACTGCACATTAACTTCAAAACATACAGCTTGATACTTGGAATAATTATATAAACAATGAGAAATTTAAGAATCTCTCATAAGACTGATCTGATGCTGCTTTTTTCAAAATATGATTTTTCACTTATGTATTTGTTCACTGATAATGCAAACAGTAAGCAATAAAAAATAAGGGTTTTTTTGGGTTGATGTATTTTATCACAGGTGAGTCCTCCAGTATCCAGCAAAGCCTAAAGCCTCTCTTTTTTAAAAAAGAGAGTATATAGGGGAGAAGGCTATTAGCTTCATCTAATAGCCTATTAATACAGCTTCTATGCATTTAGTGTCTGAGTGACCTTATCTTCTGACTGAAGATTTTCAACACAATCAAAACTTATTTGCATGTAGAAAAACCATGACCACATTTTCCTCAGAAATCAGATTAGAAATCAGATTAGAAAATAACCCATTGCTACTGAAAAAAGACAAACTACTAGTTTTGCGCCTGAAAACAATGTACCTCTGTAGGTGTGATGCAGAGAAGGAAGAGAATCGTAAGGCTCATTTTCTTAATTAGTAAGCAAGAGCAAGCAAGAGCATGAAAATACGAATAGCAAAGTTTCCCTTCAGGTTTCAATTTCCTTCTGCAGGTATCTGGATGTTTCCCCTCCCCCTCAGCAAGGGCCAAACGAAAGATTAAGCAAGCATATATAGAAAATCTAAGCTACAAAACAAAAGCACCATCATCAATCCAGTAAAATCTAAAGGTTGTGTTCATCTACTTTCACCCATACAGTTTCAATACCTGGCAATCTGAAAGCAAGTGTTAGAGTTAAACAAGCTGCACCAGCTGGTCATATGCATTTTTTGCTCACTTTATCCAGCAGAAGCTTTCATTATGCATCTGTGGCAGCACTACTAAGAAAATAATCTTCTTACCTGCTTCTACTTAAAATTAAATACTGGTATGCTAAATAGCCTGATATTTCTAAGCAGTAGAGATCGGAAATTTTATTTTGCAATATTTCCTGGCTATTCTTTATTTAATATGGGAAGAAAAAAAATCAGAGCTTGTCTGGGTATTTCAGCCACAGAACTGAAAAATAATAATGACAAGTTCAAAATATTGAATTTTCCTAAAACAAGACGTAAAGCATTTGTGTCTCTTTCCAAATTTACTACTTATTTTTCATTTTATATTGAGGTATTCAAAACTCTAAGGTGTTTTATTTAAATTAATCTTTAACAAGATGATTTTTTTCCCTCCTGATGCAATGATCTAACTCTCTCATACAGGAATACAGTGGTATGTATCCTATGTATGTATAACATGTATATGCATATATATGTAGACATGAAACAATCACTTCAGAGGAACAAGAAAAAGTTCCACATAGTCAGCCTGGTTCTCAGTGCTCTGCCCTCGTGCTTGTTCAAATTGGCTACCAAAGACCAGTATGCTCCATTCACTTTACATTTTTATATATAGAAAACTGTTTAACTATACTTATTTCCTAGTTCTTGTTGTGTGGATCTTGTAGATGTGTTGAATTATTTTTTCTTATTTCAATACAATTCTAAACATCCATACAATCTGTGAAAAAGAGTACTGAAGCATAAATATGCACCAGCTTATCTGAATCTATTCCAAAGCTACTTTTAGTTAAGCAAAGACAAATAGCATAAAGACCAGCCTTTATCATGGTTGTGGCATACTTGTCTATGCTGTATCATGTGCGAGCTTCAAGAAAAAGGTCTTAAATCCAGTCAGTCACTAGGATTTGAAACACCACCTACTATTTAACATAATATTTAACCTTCATATATCAAATTACTCTTAACATTTATTTTGGTCTGTGAATGAATGTTTCCACTGTATGGCAATAAACCCATCGTTCTTTAGCAGATATTGCAATCTTAAAGAGCACCTAAAATTTGAATGTATCCCAGATAGGCTGCCCAAAAAACTACTTAAGTCCAGGGTGAAGCTAATCTGTAGTAGTTATTAGGTAAGAAAACCAGTTTGATTTCAACGCTAAACTCATGGCAAAACATGCAAAATGAAAATGCAAATCCCTGTTCAGGAAATGATTTTGTTATATAGAATCAGTAGGACAATTCTAGGAACAGTTTGGGTTTTGGTTTTGGGTTTGGTTTTTAATTTTTGATATTTTCTTCTAACTTACTGTCTTAATTATACATACTTGTATGAATGCATAATTATGCATACATTCTTCTGTACCTTTCTTTAAAACCGCTGTTATTAACATAGCAAATCATATAAGAAAATCACAGTTCTCAGCCTATGACTCTAGCCTGTACTGTACATGGCCAGACATGTATAGTACCCACATTGCTCAGACAGGCAGTGAAGAGGATGCAAGAATTGACTATGTTTTACAGTTATACCAGACATCAAGGTCACAAAACAAATACTGTTAGGTAAGCTTAACCACAAATGGCCTGGGCAGATAGGATTTTTATACAAGATAGGATTTTTATTTTATGCAGATAGGATTTTTAAACACCACCCAAGTATTGAAAACAAAAAGTAATTTATTTGGTATTTTATGCCATGAGAGAACATGTTTATGTTTGATTTAGAAACATATTGTATATTACTGTATATAGGTATATTACTGTCTTTTACTGCATCCTGTGTCTTGTCAATTGCATAAACTAAGGAAAGGGTGTGATAAGTACATTCACCCACAACTAGAGGCAGCTGTTAAAAACCAGCAATCCCTGAAAAAGGGAACAATAGTGGCAATCTTCCTTAACACACATTTCCTCTAACTTTTCTGATGAGATGGGAGAAGATGAAAAAAGTAAAGTGCAGTTTATAGAGCAATTTTTTTTTCAAGAAAGTACAAATCAGATGCTGGCACTAGAACTTAAACCTTATGAAAGACTTCAAGCAACTCTGCAGAAACAGCACATAAGGAGCAATGCCAAAGGAATATGATAGAGAAATTAAGGGACTAATCTAGGAATTTAATACCTGAAAAAATACTGAAAGAAGTAGAGGCTGAAGGTTCAGCACATTCTGAATCCCTTGAAAGATTTGCGTATAAACTCTAAAACAGTCTTCCATGTAAGGAAAATTTATTTAAGTGTTTTATTGCTGCTTACATCTGTTTAAATCTTAACTACTTACTAAGGCTGATTTGATTTCAGATTGAGTAAGAAGTTCTCAGGAGATTCCCCGTGGAGCCTGGGGAGCTGCTTCATTCATTCTCCTTTAACCTTCATGTGCAAGTAAAGTTATGAACAATGCTGAAGCAGCAGGACCCATAATGCTGGGCTTTTGCACACAGGAGTGCTTTGCAAAAGTGGTGCTCCCTGCCCAGCCCACTGGGTTTGGCAGAAGGATCATAATGCTAAACTGTCACATATTATTTAGCTGACACAGGTCTATCACACAGGACCAAACAGGTAGCCTGATGGCAGTAACATTGTCAATTGAGTGAAATCCTATGCTTTTTGGTCAGACCTCCCGTCACCTTTGATAGGAACAAGAAGAGTCATAGAGGATAATAGATCCTCAGCAACTGCACACTTTTCTTTTAAAACGGGCACAATGAAATGAACTAGCACATTCTCCATCAGCATTTGATCTAGTGTTTTAAAGAAATCAAAGTAAAGGGAAGGATATGTTTGCTAGGAGGCTGCAGGTAGTTTCATTCCAGGTGTTCAAAAAAACCTAGCATTAGATAAAATAAAAAAAATTCCTCTTGACCTGATCCTTCAGAATGAGTTGCAGTTGAAACAAATGATATAACAGTATTCCTCAAAGCACCAGCTTCTTTAGGAGGAAGGAAATCCCCTTACCTTTGCTTTCACAGAGGAATTTTTATAGAGAGTGCCTGGAGTCACAGACACTGTTTCTATCCTGACATATAAAGCACACAACTTAAAGTTAACAGCTGGCCTTCTTGAGATCTGCAGTTTTAAGGTCAGGCAGTTTCTCTAAGCGGTAGCACAGCGAATATGCACTGGATTCACAAATGCACCCCAGCAATTCTGCAGAGCAGGCTTGTACAGTGTCTTCAAATTGTTATTAAATATCTTGGGGTGTATGCAGGTTGTGATTGGTCAACAATTCAAGTGTGAAGTTTGTCTTTCTGGACAAGGAGCCCATTTCATGGTTAACTGCAATTCCAGGAATATTCTTCCAGGCCTACCTTTTATGGCCAAGGAGTTGCATTATCATAACCATTCACGTTTAGAAGTCAGTAGGGCTATCTGGGAAGTAGACAAGGGCAGATTTTCACAGAAATCCTGGAATGGATGTTCACATTATGATAATGTTAAAATACAATGTTGTCTTGCTGATATCTTACCCTAGAATCAGTCTACCTTGCTAGATAAGACAGTGGTAATAAAATAAAGGCGAAAGATCTATTTCAAAGTCTCAGACTCAGGATATCCAGTCTTTTCTACTTTGATTTTATTGATAGGAGATATCTATATAAATAAGTTCACAAATCCTGTAAGATTTAAGTGTAGATAAATGAAATGCTCTGATCTCAAACAACTATTATTTTTAATTGTTAAGACTTGTGTACTCCCTAAATAACCAGAAATCCAGCTTATTATAATGCCAAAAAAACAAGATAGATTACACTACACTTTAATTTGGAAAACTTCAGTAAGGAGAAGACTCAAAGTCTAAGGCAATTCAAGTACTTAAATGCTATATATATTATTTGCTATAAGGAGGGTAAAGAGTGAGTCATCCAAACTGATATTTTCCACCATAGACGAGTTCATACTTCAGTGTAAACAGGTCTCTAATTGAAAGTATAAAAAAATCTGTTAGTCTATTGCTAAATTCTAACCAACTAATCTACCTAATGAATTCTATGAAAAAAACCAAACCCTTGGAAACAAAGCATTTTTATGTTTAGGCTGGTATCCTGCATCCTACTTCATAAAAGGTAAAACTCGGTAGAAAACGACGTTTAGTTAGTACCACTGAAGTAGCTTACACAGAGGTTTTGTAAGCTAAAACCTATAGCTGGTGGTTGCTAAATGGATTCAAATTCGAAAGCCCTCTGCACAGAGGAGTTTAACTGGTTCTAAGAGGAGTGAACAGCCACATCAAATGTATGGTAGACAAGTAAGTTGTTTTTCAAAGCTCACAGATGCCAGAAAGCAGCAGGCCTGATCTGCCTTAGAAAATATAATATTGCACATTTACGAGTGCAGTTGAACTGTTTTTTAACATAATCATAAAGGAAGACAGAACCAAAACATTTACCACAGGTGCACTGTAGTTCTATGCCTGGACCTCCATTACAATTTCTGAACAATGAATGCAGACCTGAGCATCAGCTGAGTGTGTCTATACTTGCACTGAACAACAGCTGACTGTTTTTCTACTTCAGCTGATGACAGTATCCTGAAGGATACACAGTAGGAGATTTAATACATATAGGCAAGTTTTTGCAAACCATGTTTTTATTAGCACACTGCACAAGCAAGACATCTAACACTTTTGCTTTGAATGATTTGTCCCCTATTAATTTCTTCTCTCTGCAGTAACACAGCGGTTTATCCCTATTGTCTTTGAAATACTGCAGGCTTCTTAGACTTTATGTTTGAGAACAGAGATCTTAAAACTAAGTACAAAACAAGATGGACACGTTTTTCACATAATTTCTCTGTGTTTGGAGTTCTTCGTTTCCTCCCTCACCTTTTAGAGAGGTAACACAAGCTAAGAGAAACCACAGGCACTATGAACACAAATTTATCTTGTGCAAACAAAGCTTTCATCTTGTCATCTCCATGTGCAGTATATCTTGCTTTACTAGTTTTCAGTTACAATTAATGCTAATACCTACTTTTATTGTTTTTCTCGTTCCTTTAGGTGCATGTTGTAGAGAAGAAAGACAGGTTCGTTTTGGTATTCATTTCTGTGCTGGCAGGAGCCAGCTGGACTCTACGTCACTTATGCAGAATCCCTTGGTGAGGGAAGTTACAGGACAGAACCACAAATTAGGTACACTGGACTTTGTGCAGTGCTCTTCACCTGTGGTAAGAAGGCAGGAAGACTTGAGTGCAGTTCTAATTTGCTGAGGTTCTAGCAACCTAAACTAGTACAACCCAGCCAGGTTTTGCCACTTACAAGACTTACGTAACTCCCCATAATACAACTGGCACATTTATTCCAAATATAAATTTTTGAGAACTATTGAGAGCTTTTGTGCCCAGCAAAGTGTTGTTAAGATCACTCTGCCTGCAAATCCATCAGGGTGGCTACTGCTACACTCACCACAACCTCCACTGAGCTCTCACATCTGAGAGAGAACAGAAAATAATGGGCTTGAGTGAATGTCTAAACATCAGTGCAAATATTTTTCATGTGGTTTTCTTATTCAATGCCAGCCCTTCTCTATTAAATAGCTTTCTGGTAACAACACATCTCAGGTACAGGCACGGATGTAGCCAACTTACATTATTGCCTAGGTGACAAGAAATAAGTGAAAGCTAAAAATTTTTAGGTAAAAGTAGCTAAAGCTAAATAATGAGAACTGAAATGGAAGAGCAACAAAGGGCATTTCAATGACAAAGGCAAGACCAGGCATGGTAAAATCATTTGGACAAGTGCAGATCTGAAAAAGTTGATAATTTATATATGTTGGCTAATCCAAATAAAGCATGCCAATAGTTTGTTAGGTTATAAAAGTCAGACATATTGATTAAAAATTATAGTCAAATAATTTATATTTTTCATTCTTTTGCTTTCCCCTAGGTATTTTCAATCCCATAAAGAAGCATTTTTCCTTGCCATGTCTCAAATTTCAATGACATTAACAGGAGAACTAATTCAGCAACAGCTTCCATTTCTATCTGAATAATGACACTTGATGGTAGGATTCTACTGCACTTTACTGTTACATAAAAATGTTGGTATACATGCAGTCTGAATGTATCTAGACATCACTAATCCAAGATAGTGTCAGCTATCCATTTCATTCTGCATTTAAAGGTAGAAATTTAGTACATAATACATGCCTCTCCTCCCCCCCCCAAAAAAAAAAATCAATGGGGAGAAAAAGACATGACTGAAAAAATAAACAAGGATTAAATGCAACCCTAGAGACCTTGCTGTAAGCTCAAATATTTCCATTTATCTTGCTGTCCCTCATTATTTACCTGTGTTTTTCAAAGCCATTGATTTTCAACATCATCTTTTCTCTTAAACAGCTGTCACAAATCACAGGGTGGTTGAGGTTTGAAGAGACCTCTGGAGACCATCTAATCCAACTTCCCCTTCCGAAGAAGCTTCACCTAGAGCAGGTTGCACAGGATTGTGCATAGATAGGTTTTGAATATCACCAGACAAGGAGACTCCACAACCTTTCTGGGCAGCCTGTTCCAGTGCTTTGTCGCTCTCAAAGTAAAGAAGCTTTTCCTCACATTCAGATGCAACTCCCTGTGTTTCAGTTTGTGCCCATTGCTCCTTAACCACTGAAAAGAATCTAGGCCTATCCTCTTGACACTTGCCATTGATAAGATCTCCTCTTGGTCATCTCTTCTCCAGACTAAACAAGTCCAGCTTTCTCAGCCTTTCCTCCTAAAAGGGATGCTTCAATCCCCAATCATCTCATCCCCAAGCCCTCTGCTGGACCTGCTTCAATCAATTCCTTGACTTTCTTGAACTGAGGAGCCTACAGCTGGACATAATACTCCAGATTTGGTCTCACCAGGGCAGAGTAGAGCGGGAGGACCACCTGCTTTTCCTAATGCAGCTAGGATACCGTTGACCTTCTTGACCACAAGAGTTGACTTCACTCATGGACAACTTGTTTTCCACCAGGACTCCTAGATCCTTCCTTGCAGAGCTGCTCTCCAGCAGGTCAACCCCAGCCTGCACTGATGCATGGGGTTATTCCTTCCCAGGTGCAGGTCCCTACAGTTGCCTTTGTTGAACTTCATCAGGTTACTCTCCACTCAAGTCTCTAGCCTGTACAGGACTTGCTGAATGACAGAAGAACCTTCAGGTTTATCAGCCACTACTCACAATTTTGTACCATTAACAAACTTGCTGAGGGTACACTCTAGGCCTTCATCCAGGTCATTGATTGATGAATAAGTTGAACAAGACCAGACTCAGCACTTGCCCCCAGGCAGCACTGACTACAGACCTCTACTACACTCTGCACCGCTGATCAGAACACTTTGAGCTCTGCAACTCAGCCAGTTCTCAATCCACCTCACTGTCCACTCATCTAACCCATACTTCATGAGCTTTCCTATGAGGGTGTTATAGGAGACATTGTCAAAAACCTTGCTGAAATCAAAGGGGACAACATCTAGTGTTGTCCTCATCTACCCAGCCAGTCATTCCATCATAGAAGGCTATCAGATAGTCAAGCATGATTTTCCCTTGCTGAATCCATGCTAACTACTCGTGGTAACCTTTCCTTCCACATTCTTAAGAGGTGACATCTGTGATAAGCTGTTCCATCACCTTTCCAGAGATGGAGGTGAGGCTGGCTGGCATGAAGTTTCCTACGTCTTCCTTTTCATCCTTTTTGAAAGCTGAAGTGACTTTGGCTTTCCTTCAGTCTTCAGGCACCTCTCCAGTTCTCCATGAACTTTCAAAGATGATGGAGTGTGGCTTAACAATAACATCTGCCAGCTCACTCAGCGCTTGTGGTATTCCACTGGGGTCCATATTTTTCTGGGTGTCAAGTTTGGCTAAATGATCTCTAACCAAATCATCCTCGACCAAAGGAAAGCCTTCCTTTCTCCAGACTTCCTTTCTTGTCTCCAGGGTCTGGGATTCCTGAGGGCTGGCCTTAGCAGTACAGACCGAAGCAACGAAGGTATTCCGTAACTGCCTTCTCTGTATCCTTCATAATCAGGTCACCCAATCATTCAGCAGAGAGTCCACTGCTGGGACCTGCTTCCCTGGTCTTCCTTTTACTGCTGATGCACTTGAAGAAACCCTTTCTTCTTGTCCTTGGCATTCCTTGCCAGTTTTACTGCTAAGTGAACCTTCGCCTTCCTTGTCACATCCCTGTATACTCCAATGTTTCTATATTCCTCTCAAATGACCTGTCCCTTTTTCCACATTCCGTAAACTCCCTTCTTCTGTTTCAGTTTTTCCAGAAGCTTGTTGCTTACCCATGCAGTTCTCCTGCCTCCTTTACTTGATTTCTTACTCTTAGGGATGCACCAATCTTGAGGTAGTAGAAGGGATGCTTGAATATTAACCATCTCTCTTAGTCTCCCCCCACCTTCTAGACCCCTACCCCACAGGATTCCTTCAAGTAGGTCCTTTAAGAGGCCAAAGTTAGCTTTCTTGAAGTCCAGGGTTGTAATCCTATTTGTTGTCCTGCTGCTTCCATGCAGGATCCTGAACCCCATCATCTCATGATCACTGCAGCCAAGGCTTCCCCCAGCCTGCACATTCCCAACCAGTCCTCCTTTGTCAGTACTAGGTCTAGCAGCACACTTCTCCTCATTGGCTCCTCCACCACCTGTGTCAAAAAGTTACCATCAGTGCTTTGCAGGAACCTCCTGGACTGTGCATGCTTAGCTGTGTTGTCCTTCCAGCAGCTATCAGGGTGTTTGAAGTTCCCCATGAGAACCAGGGCCTGTGATCCTGAGGTTACTTCCAGCTGTCTGTAGAAGACCTCATCTTCTTCTTCCTGATAAGGTGGCCTGTAGTAAACACACACAACAACATCACCCATGCTAGCTTACCTCTTAATTCTTACCCACAAGCTCTCAACTCATTCTTCATCCACACCCAGGCAGAGCTCAATACATTCCTGTTGTTCTCTCACATAAAGAGTAACTCCTCGTCTTGCTGGCCTGTCTTTCCTAAAAAGTATGTAGCCATCCATGACAACATTCCAGTCATTCCAGCTATTCTACCATGTCTCTGTAATTGAAATGACATCATGGCCCTGCGGCTGCACAGGTTTCTAATTCTTTCTGTTTATTCCCCATGCTGTGTACATTGGTGTAGAGACATTTCAGAGAGGTCATTGTGCATGGAGGATTCCCAGGAGGAGTGCAAGAGGGTCCACCATGGCCATACACACCCTTGAGGTGGTTTACCTTCTGGTTGTCATTTTGGGAGGCACCTAAGGAACATTTCTTTCTGCTCTGGTTGGTCTGCCTTATTCCCCAGTTGGATGCAATGGCATGAGCATTAAGACTTTGGACCCTATCCCCTGAGTCCTTCAGTTTAAAGCCCACCTCACTAAGTTGGCCAGCCTGCTGCCAAAGATTCACTTGCCTCCTCAAACAGCTATGGGTTACATTAATATCCCAGCTGTAGTTCCTACCCCACCACCTTTCTTCAGAATTAGCCTTCACCTTCACTTATGTTTCTTGTTTGAATTTTTTATCGTGCCTATAAAAATGTTTTATACTGTAGGTGTTCTTGCTTATTTATAAGCCAAACATCATGTAAGGTGGAATTGAATAATATCAATTTCTACATTATTAATTAAAATATCATTTGAAACCTCAACTCTAAACATTTACAGATATGATTCATTTTGACTTCAGTGATGTTCCTCCCACAAGTCAAATGTTCAAGCTTAAGTAAAATAACGACATAGAGGGACCTACTCCAACACCAGGTAATCCTTTTGCAGGTCAGAAATTTGTTTTCCAAGCCACTGAGTGGAACAGGAACAAGAAACATCCCAGAAGTGTGTCCCACCCACCAGACTATTGGTTATCATAGAAAAGCTCTTAATCAGTTGACATTAATCCACTTGGGATGATAATTAAATATTCATTGAGCCAAAGAGAAGGAGACAAGGACTTTCAGGCTCAGTGGTTAAGGCACTGAGGTGAGAACAAGAGATTCCTGTCTCTGCTTCATTGAATATTTAATTATTTATAAAGAAGACATCTCCAAAACCTTTAGAAAGACTTTTTCAAGAATAGACAACAACCCAATGATTATCACATCTGGATACCTAGTTTTAAGTCCCTACCTCTTAACAGGCAGTGTAAGGATTCAAAACTCAGCCTCTTACATCCATAAGTGTACTCCAAACATCAGGCAGTTGAGTAGAACAAACCTAAACATCAGCATATCCCCAAAATCTCAGCCTTCTTTACCAATTCACATCTCATGGGAAGGGTCCATGACTTGGGAGTGCTTGGATGAATGGATTTGCAGCTGCAAAAGATAGCTTTTAATCAGGGTTTTGGTGTGGGCTAGTAGCTCCAGCTAAAAAACTGTGCTTAGAAATCCCCTTTTCAGCAGAAACTTAAGGGCTGAGCACTTAGTCAGCAGAACTAAGAGTGGACATCCCTACCTAAACTTCGCTATGCTGAGTCAGTGATGTGCAGAGCATTATGGCATAAGAAGAAATTGCATTTGAATATATTTTTTCCTTTTGTTATTGGGTATTACCATAAGTTAACGTAAGGATTTATTTCAATCTTTAGATAAAGAAAAGACTTGCTTAAGCCTTTAATCTTACATAGGTTGGTTTCCAGGTTGGTCTGATAAACATTTAAGTGAGTTTACTTTTTCATTATTATTTTACATAAATCTCTGTAATTGTTTAAAATGGTTGTTTTCATCTAACCATATTGTCTTCTTATCCCTTCCCCCAAAACATATGAAAAGATTAAAGCATTTGATTTTTCTCTTCTGAAGAATATATATAGAAAAGCTTAAATTAGCTATTAGACTTGAATCCACTAGCCTTTGCAGGCCCACAAAGAATGAAGTCACAGTTTTTCATAAAAGGGAGTTAAAAATGCAAATAGAATTTGTCTGTCTTTTTTCCTCCTTTCCTTATTAAAGACAGATTTTACATATTTTCTTTAAAAACCAACCCAGATATAGATAGACATAAGGTTTTCATCCTGTCAGTAGAAAAAAAAATAAGCTATTTCCACCAATGCCAATAGACACGGCATGGCTATGGTAAGAATCTGCTGTTCGAACTGAACTTTCTTTTCAACCCTCTCTCTGTTGGACATAGACACTGAAAAAAACAGGGGTTCCTTACTCACAGTATCTGCACACTGTCCTGATAGTGTTAGAAGAAGGATTATGACTAGAGCCCTGGGGATTAAGGGTTCTGGATTCCTGGCACAGCCACAGGTTTCCTGCATGTGCTTGACTAAATCATCAAGCTTCAGTGAGCCAGATTTTTTTCTTAAGTATTTCAGCACTTCATCATGTAGATAGACACCTAATACCTTTAAATAACTCACACATGTTCCTTCATTTCCTGTACTGTTAAATGGGGATAATGTTGTGTTTTCCCCATGGAGTGGTGTGAAGCTCAAGGCATTAACATATGTAAAATGCTATGAAAATCTCACGTTGAAACCTGTGAGACCAATAAAGCACACTTGCATTCTTGTTTACAATTTCCTCAGGCTCAATAGACTCTCCAGAAAATGAATATTTAAAGAATGACCAAGTTGTATTTCGAATGTTTGACCAAACTATAAAAAATACCAGTTCATGCAAAGTGCAACACCAGCAGAGTATCTTAAAACAACGTTCAGTTTCTTTGCCACATGTACTGTAAACATGCATCGTGATTCACTGACGAAAAAGAAAGTCTGGGAGAGGTATGTTGGTAACAGCGGAAAAAGTTATGTAATGGTAAAGCAGTGCACATTTTTCAGAATATAATTATAGGCAGTAAAAATCTATACAATACCTTCAAATCATTTGTAATTCTGTTAAAAAATAAGACTTTGTGAAAACAGGTTTATGTCCACTCTTATTTCACCTACAGCCTTATACAAAACTAATGGAAATGATCTTAGTCGATTCATTTAGAATCTTTTATGATTTTACGATTCTATGAAATGTAACTGTGAATTAATAAAACGCCAAAATATTTTTAGCTGGAATAAAATGCTTGTGCATTGTACATAGTTAAGTCATAGAATAAATAAATAAGTTTAGAGTATTGCTACCATAATGCCACATCAACTTTAGCTAGGTTTAGCCGAAATGATGTGTAGATCTTCAGTGTAACACAGCATCCTGAAATACGTGTGTTGTCTGCTTCTTTATGAATGTAGGAAAGAATCTAGTTCCCAAACTGTAACAGCAATGAAATGTATCATCTCCATGCTATGGTTTTAGCATATAAGGTCTTTAAATAGTAAATCTGTGAATTGATGTTCTGTAGCAAATTAAGGATATTAGTATTCTACTATATAACTTCTTTAGAGATAGTCAAAAGGCATGAAGCTAAATAAATTCCTGATATAATGACTCCAAAACCATATTAAAATATATACAAAAATAATAATATTCTGTAAACATGATTTGAAATCTTTCACTTGCAGCTTAAGGGCATCATGTGATCAATCTGGGTTTTTTTACATATCTGGGAATACAGAGCATGTGCATGTAAATCTCCAATTGGGATGCGGTTTCACACAATTTTAAAAATAAACCTGATATGAAGCACCGACTCATGAAACACCTTCTAATAGTGACTATTTCAAGGCAAAAATCCTAGCCCCAGCTGGACTCCCTGGTTGTTCTCTGAAACACAGGTCTGAGCTCTACATCCCAAATCCCCGCTGTGACTCTGTGACGTCTTTACAAATCTTTCTGACTATCTTCTGTGTGTATGTATGTTGCATATACGTAATTTATGTATGTTTTGCTCTCTTATTATTTTTGAGACATTCTAAACAAGATTAGCATCTCCTGGTCATCTATCATATACAGATTCCTCTACAATATGTGCATTTTTGCCATGCATACATTGTCTTAATGCCTCTGTCCTTCGTAAACTACTAAAGTCAGCACATAAACATATGTCGCAAGGGAGAATGGAATTGACATGGTCAAAGTAAGGTTTGATTCTCGAAGCTATAAGACTTTGTGGGAGTTTTTTAAACTTAGTGTTCCATATGAGAAAAAGGAAGCCTATCAGCCAACATAGCACAGAAATTTAGAAGATCTCATTAGAATATTTTTTCCCCCTTTTTCTCCCACAACCCAAATGCATAGGGAGACAGATTTGCGAACTCATGTTCTGGTATTTATCTGCACCAACATCAGGAGATAAACACTTGTGTCTCAACAGAAGAGGACAGATACTGCCTGGCCCAGCCAGCAAGCAAACACTCACTTCTTATCCAAGTACTTTTGTCATTGGTTTCAAGAACCTTTTATTGCTATTGTAAAAAACAATAGGAAACCATGACAATCAAGGTGGAGGAATAAGTTTTAGCGGCAGATAGGAAGCTACAGCCACAATTCCAAAAGGAGAAACACATGGTAGAGCAGGCTACAAGTTCCCCAGTGAGCAGTAAGGCAACCTACCTGTTAATTAGACCTATAATTCAGGGAAAGATTTTGTCTCCTAGAGAGCAAGGAGTGTTATTCTAAGCGAATCCAGCTCTCTTAGCAGTACACACAATTTCTATGTGACTATTAACAATACACTAGAGGTGACCTATAGCAAGTCAGAAGTGACTTCAATATGCTGGAAGCTCAGTTGGAGTAATAAATGTAGAAATAAACACATGAGTAAAGGTCAGTCAGGTACACGTGCATTTTGGAAACAAGACTGGTTTGCACCGAAGTCAACTAGAAAGCTTTAGCTTCTTTGACAACAAACATCCCACGAAGGAAGACCTGTAGCAAAAAGCTATGCTCTGCTCCCAAGGAGCAGAGAAATGACCAGGTATAGACTCCAAGTTCCAGAAAGGAAAGCCTTAAAATTTAAAGGTGTAGGTGGTAAAAGACTACAAGAAAGCAAAATATGGTAAAATAGCCATGTCAGAGAATTAGCTTCTAGGGGAAAAAAGAAAGAAGCAAAAAGATCATATGGGAGATATGAAAAAGACTTATTGGACCACATTCTGATGTATTTACATATGTAAGGAGTATACGAAGTAAAGAGAAGCAATAAGAAGCTGAGCATGCAGCCAAAGCCATGACAGCTCTGTCATCAAGGAAATGTGGTAGAACAAACTGTGAGATATGTACTGGTATAAGAGTAGAAATTATTTGCAAAGAACAGAAGGGAAAAACCAAGAATATATTTTTTCAATACATGTACTTATTTTGAGCATCAAAAAAAGGTCAAAGGGTAAATTGAAGTGTGAAGAAAGAAGAGTAATATCATGGTAGACTTCTATTTCTAGTTAACTATTGGAAATATGTAGTAAGTCTAATGCTACATCAATCAAAATCAAATATCCTCTTAGACAAACTTGCTAAGAGATAACTGGACAAAACAAAGGAAAGATGTTAAAGAAGAAAGAATTGAGTAATTACCTGAAGGTGGAAAATAATTTGCATGAGTTTAATGAAAAATTATGTATTAATCTAGGAAATTGAGACATCAAAAGAGGGGTAGTATCCTACAGAAAATCAGACTTCAGATGTAAAAATTGATAGACCTTATCTCTTGACTGGTAACCCAAGGATTCAAGGACCACTAGCTGTAATTTAAGAAGAAGTGTTCAAAGCACAGCAGTAAAACGTGACACAAAAAAAGAAGAAAAATAGGGTATGTATTGAGAGTGCCTTATGGGTAAGATACTTATAAGCACTATATGACATATCAGGAACATTTTACTTATTTAAAATAAAGAACTTAAAATTGGAAGGCACACAGCTGAAGGTAGCCATCAGAGCCCAACCATATGATGTAAAAATAAAAACTGCAGGTAGTCTAACTTCCAACACATAAAAAAATAAAAATAAAAATTCCACAAATATATTCAAAATGAGAATATGCAAAGGGAATTAGAAGAGACTAAAAACATATGATAAGGCATGATCTGTTTTCTGCTCTGGTCCTCATACAGACAGATGCCTTGGGCACATTTTTTCAGTTAAATAAATTGTAGCTATGGAAAGCTTCCTATCACTCAAAAAGGCAGCTGATATTAGTGAAAGACTCTTTGGAATTATTTGTGTTTATGTAAAAACCTTTTCTATTATGAAACTACAAAAAATATAAGTAGTGTCACATAAAGGATTTTGGATGACATTCAATACTGTATGTGGCAACTGGTACAGTAAAGCTGGATGTCCAAACACTGGATTAAGAGACATAATGGAAAACTTTCAGTTCACATGGGTGCTATTCCTTTATCACAAATCTTAATTTTTCCAGTGTTCTTCAGTAATTTTAATACTGATATTTCTCCATAAAAATCTTAGGGATGCTTTTACCAAAATACTCCATGCTACAAAACTTGTGTTTACATTTGGACTCAACACGAGAATATGGATGGGATTTGGAAAAACTTCAGACGCTTTGGAGGGAAGGATCACAAACAGCAATGATCAGAATGCTTTACAACAAATTGCAAAAATTACCTGAAGTCAGGTAATTTTTCTATATCATATTTGAAGTACGGAAGGTGAAAACTATTTAATATATTAGTAATATAGTATGTGCTGTTCAATCATTTTTACTGCCATGACATTCCCTTCCTGCTCAGGGAAAGAATAGTAAGGCAGGATGTAGCATAAGAAGCAACACCCCCTAAAAACATATGAAGTCATTTGGTATTCTTGATGGCAACCATCAAGATGGAAAAAAACTCACTCACTACTCATATGGGTTCTATTTAAAATGTTCTTCCAAAGTTACAATCCCTCACTCCATGATCTAGTCACACTCCTACACATCAACAGCCACCTGTTCTGAAGCACACCCTTTTGCTTGCCTCTGGTTAGGGCATGTCTCATTTGTTTAATATCTTTCCAGTATGAAGAGACCAAGTTGCTACAATATCAAATACGAGGGTGATCCCTTGACTTTTATTTGGCATTAAAAACTAAAAATCAATCTTTGTTGCATTAAGAAGCGAGAGACTAGGTTATTTTAACACAAATGAAGCTAGGGTTTGGTTTGGAATAATTCACTGATTTCAGAAGGCTGTGTATTTTTTCACTTTTTTTTTTTCTCTTCAGGTGATCAGTCCCTACAAGTTATTACTATGTTGAAAAGCAACAGCCTGTCTAAGAATCATGCTCATGTGTCATCATTTCAACCCAAAGTGGGTTAGGAAAATATAGATCTATTTCATCTGAAGATGTGTATTCATCATAATGGTTACTGATGCACTGGAAAAGTTTCTCACAGTAAGTGAATTTCCTGACAACAGGGGGCCATTGGGGAAACCCACTCCAAAATACACTCACACAATCAAATGGCAAATACCTAGCTTAGGAAAGTTCATTTATTTCTTTGCTGTAAAAGTGTTCTAGACACTATTATTTTCCCATTCAGCATCAGGATAAAACCAAGATATTTGCAAATAATATAAAAGATGCATAGGAAAATCTTTACATAAAAAGGGATAATTGGTACAAAGTAATTCAGAGAATCCTAATGATTAGGGATCTGATTTGTGATGCAAAATATCCAGTTTTAAGCTCTTGGTATGCATCATTTAGTGGCATAACTCTGGTCCCCTGTCTCCCCAGTAAGTGTTCTAACTTCTAAGCTGATCTGACAAGTTGTGACTGAAGTTACCCTGTTGAATTCTGACTGTATAAATAATTTAATGTTTTTTGGGGTAGAGATTTGAACCTCATTCTTCCCAAATGAGTACTCTTAACTGCTGGGTGGTGAAGTTCCTCCTCTCACTAGTTTTCTCTGGTTCAATGAATATTCAATATTTTATATAAAGTGGAACAGTTCCAAGAAGAGCAACTGAAGAACAAACCGTATTTTCTTTTAACTCAGCTCTTTACCGTGACTGCTGCTACACTGTCATGTGTTCCTGTTAGAAACACGTCTGGCTCAGCACCATGCAGTCTGTCAAATTTCCCTGAGCCTCTTTAAGAACTGCATTTTGAAGGACCTTATGTTCCCATTGGTCTTCTAGTGCATCTTATCTAACCAGTCAGTAAATTTTTCACATTTTCCACCCTACCTTTTTGAAATGCCCACAATTTGTGCTGAAGTTTCATCCATTTTCAACAGCAGATTTTTCGCAAAATTCAGTGTGATAAAATTTGATTTCCATTACTTTATCTGCTGATGGCATACGAGGAATCATGTAAAGAGCAAGTGATTAACTTCAATTGATCAAATGAATAGAGGGGAAAAGGAAGACAACAAAAGATAATATGACGTTACTTCAAAGTGCAATGAACGTAAAAGCTTGTATTGTCCTTTTTTTGGTATCATGCACACAGCAAAACTCTTAGGAAGGCTTTTGAAATAACAGGCATAAGTGTATCTTTGCTTCTTTTTAAAAAGTAGAAAACTATAAAAAGTGATACTAAATAAAGGTACTAAAGGAATAATATTCATGAAAAATAAGACCACCAAGAAAGCTTGAATCATTTTATTTTAAAATAGAAGACCACTCTGAGGTGAAAGAACATTAATCAAGACTGCAGTGAAATATAGACAATACTCAAGAAAGGAAAGAGAAATCATAAGTATGTCTTCTGTTAAAGCGTAGTTCATAGTGATTTATAATTCTCTTACTCTGCCTTTAACTGGACCCCTTAAAGAAAAAGTCTTAAGTGCAGTCTTTGAGGTTATGACAGCTTTAGGAAAGAGACTGCTTAATGAGCTTGTTGCTGTTCTCTATAACAAGCAAAAATATACCTCAATTGCAAGAAGATCTCAGGAGAAAACTCAAAGATTTTCCTTTTGAGGGACACCATCATTAGGATGGAACAACAGGCACTTTTTCAGTTCACAAATTAAAACAATAGGCATATTATTTTTACTGTTACTCTAAAATTAAATTATTAACAGCTGCTAAAAAATGTGTTTAAGGAGCAAATCTTGTGCAATCTAGAAACTCCTATGACTCCAACAGTCAGCCCCTCTGTGCGACAGGTGTCTGAAACATGCAAATCATTCCAAATTCCAATGTATGGACGTATCATGTAAAATCTGGTAGCCAGTACTTAATAGAGCTATTCCACTATTCAAAACCAATGTATTTTGAAACATTCCATCTAACCTGTTGCAGCTGTAGTCTTTGCACTCATACTTCTCAGGTTTTCCCGCATTTTTTAGTTTGTCTATAGCAATTTGAAATGCCTGGGCTTACCAGGCTCAGGTGTATAAATCCAGACCTTTAATTTCTCAATGATCTTAATGCCAAAGGGTATCTGATTCAACCTTCTTCAATACATGGTTGAAAAAAGTAGCAGCTGGGATAAAAAAATTAATTGTTGTACTGCTGAATGACTGACATCTTTCTCATCCAGAAAATTAAAATCTAAGACAGGTATTTAGTCAGCATTTTCCCTCACTGGTGGGAAAGCTCACCTGCAGTTATTCACCTGCAGTTATTCTCCAGTGCTAGAGAAAGGACCAACTTGTGGAGTTTATATCATTTTCCTGAAATGTTCATAGAATGTGGTGCATCTTGAAAGAATGAGGTAATAAGACAGTCATTTTGAAATCTTGGCTGCTCTTAACCAGCACATTTCTCTTTCCTGCCTTTCTTGCTATATTATTTCCCAATGCACATGGTACAGAAACCCAGCAGATGCAGACAAAGGCAGTTGTGTCTCTGGTCAGCAGGCTGGCCCAAACCATAATACTCCTATCTGTCACTGCTTTCTGGAATCCTTACTTCCAGCAAATTTGAGTTCTAAATTTGGTCTGAAGACTGAAACACAAACTTAATGATGTTACAGAATATTATCACAAACCATTGCCGACTATTTTCCTATGTTTCAATTAAAGTCTTAATTATGGTGTCACAAGGCATTATGCCAAGAACCCCATTTTGTTTGAGCAATCCCATTATCCATCTTTTTGCCTTTTGTGATTCAGCTAGATTGTATTTTTTAGATTGAGTTTCCATTTCCACTTTCAGCAGTGATGTGATTCTACTTGTACTCTTTCCCATTACCATTTCTTGGTAAATGGGTCAGTTTGAATATTGTTTTGTGTTTTCTTTCTAGAATGAGCAAAAGAAATGTTCTAGTGGATGAAGTATTTTAAGTAAAATCCACTTTCCTTTGGAATATTGTACATCATTTCATAAAGAGTCAGCTGTTTAAGAGGCTGTAGTAAACCTAGAATTGATATTCTAGATGTAGAAACATAAGGAGTAGTTAGAAGCCTTTTATCCTACGAGACCTGTACCTAAATTTTGTCTAAAAGTTGGTAGCTCAAAAAGTGGAATTTGTTGCTATCATGTAAGTTATCAGTGACATTTGTACACTTCAGTGTTGTAAATCAGTGCATCACACTCTGCCAGCTAGAGATCCAGTACGGAAGTATACAGACTTGAAATGCAGACATAGAAAAACTATGTCATACTGTGAAACCACCAATGCCTGCCATTAGGTGTTGAGATTGACAAGTCTACAGATGTATATCACGTATTCACTCCTTCAGATTATGTGGCTTCCGCCTTTTTTCTTCAGCTGTTTACTTGTAACTCTTGAGGAATAGCTAGAATATAAAAGCTCTCCACTAAGGGCTGACAGGGACACAACATATGCCACACCTAGAGAAGCATTTGGTTTGCTCTGCCAGGACAGATCTCAGTTATATCAGTGGAGCAGGAGGAGCTGGCACCATTCCCTGCCACAGGGACACAGATTCCTTGTCACAGATGAAGGAATAAGAACAACAAAGTGCACTCAAGTTCTCCCCTGAGAACTTGACTGTCATTGCAAGAAAGAGAAATCCTTCTGGTATCTACTGAAGTCTGTTGAAAACTTTCTATAATAGCAATATTCTCCCTTAAAATTTCAATGTAAAGGTCATTTAATTATCAGTGACTTACTGTTGGGATGAAACTATTCATTTTTTCCTGAAGGGACTTTATTTATTTTTCATCTCATTTTACTATGCATCATGTGTTGGCTCATCCTTTTTGTCAGTGTAAAGGTAGATCAGAAAGATTGTAATCTCCTTTTTATTATTTTATGTGTTTCATCTTTTTCTTTACTTCATGCAATAGGGGCTATAAAAATCTTCTTTCTGTAAATATATATACATATTTCAAGATATCAAAGGCTGAGATGTGGTCTGGCATTTTTGAATGACATGTAACATGGTGGGATGTAGACTAATTGCTATGATGTAACAGACAAACTATTTGGCTACTGCAAATGCTACTTCCTTTCTCAATTAAATCTGCTACTGCTTAATACTACCAGCTATATTCTGAGGAGACAGCTTCTAGGAGGAGACAATAATTTATTCCTCTAAACTGTTAATTAAAATACAAACACAATGGCTTTCAAATCAGATTTAGCCTGCATTATTGGTTCTGGGTTTTGAAATGGAGATTGCTGTTGGCAGCTGTGGGCTGCAAACAAAAAGTTAAGACATAAAAGACTAATTTCTGTCTTACTACATGGAAGTGCAAATTACCCCCTTTCTTTATGATGAACTGAACTAACTGCTTAGGCTCTAGAATATCACTGCAGAATTAGGCTAACCCACTGGGATAATATCAGTCTCGGAGAATCAGCAGTAAATTTGAGTCTCCTGTAAAGGCAAAGCAATGAACAGAAATATAATAGCAGCTATAAGGCTTTGCTCCCCATAATACCCAAAGGTTAGGATTTAAGACAACATTTTGTTCTTTCTTATACCTGTTTACTTCTGGAAATCATAGGTTTAGGTGGAAAGCATTCATTGAGGTTTGAAAAATCCTTAAGATACCGAGTCCAACTATTAACCTGGCACTGCAAAGCCCATCACTAAACCATGTCCCTAAGTGTCATATCTACACATCTTTTAAATACCTCCAAGGATGGTGACTCAACCACTTCTCTGGGCAACCTGGTCCAATGCTTGACAACCCTTTCACTGAAGAAATTTTCCCTAATCTCCAATCTAAACCTCCCCTGGCACAACTTGAGACCATTTCCTCTTGTCCTGTAGCTTGTTCCTTGGGAACAGAGACCAACACTCACCTCACTACAACCTCCTTTCAGGTATCGTGTGTATGTTTTCTAATATAAAGTTGAGCTGCTGTTTTCCTACTGCTCTAGGGATTACCCTCACAACATCCAAGAAGGTTACTTACTTTGTATTTTTCCAGAACCCTAAGAACAATAGTTTTAAAGCAGATGTACAGTGGCCCACTTATTCATATAGCTTGCTGAGGGGACAAATACTTAATGCACACAAGAAAAAAACAAAAATCCCTACAAATATTCATATAAGCTATTAAATGAAATCACTGATGTTATTTTTGCATCCCTGTTGTAGTTACTTTCCAGTAGTTATGGATTAAATGAATATTTACTACAACAGTAAATTTTAATGCTAATATATTAGTAAAAAGAATATTTCAGATCAGTATTTACTATATTCAATAACAGAACACAATGGAGATAAAGCCGCACCTTCAGTCACAGCAGCCTGAATTTGGAATATTTAAAACTGACTCAGAAAGAAGTTTTAGACCTTGTTCGGAGTAAAATGGCGAACATACTCATATCCATGGATAGTCACAAAGAAAATGGGTTAAACACATTGTTTTTCTCCAAACCTCTTGTGTGATCATCTGTGCCATGGCTCTAAAGCTGTTACTGCTTTCTGTACAATGTCTAGAGCTGCATCACACGTGTGAAAGTGGGCACTGTGCATGTTAAATGTCCTATGGAATGCAGAGTAGCCAGGCATGTCACTCGTCTCCCAATAGCCCTGTGTCATATCTCCCAGGCCTGTGCAGGTTCCTAAAATGCCTTTGCTTTTAAAGAAGTCCCTAGACTTCCACAGTAGAAATCTGGATAAGCTAATGCTAAAGAATTCCAGAACTAGGGCTTCTACCGTTACTTTTAGAAACTCTCCCACAGGTTTAAAAACACTCCCTTCCTTGTATACTGAACAACATCTTGCCTGGCATGAATGTCTTTACCACACAAGGCCCGGTGCTGGGCATGCTTCTTGTACATGAGCACCAACAGTATTTACCGCACAGAAGAATTCTTGCAACACAGTGTAAGAATTCTCCAGAGTTCAGTCCTTACGAGGACTATACAATATAGCACAGTAAAGTTCTTTTGTGGAGTGAGTACTGTACAAAGCTGGCACAGACTAAACATTTCCATTTTTTGTCTGAACATGCCTTAGAAGGAATTATTTCTAAGTCATGCAGCAATTAGTTAAGCATGTGGGTGCAGATGTACTTCTGCAGCTCTGAATGCTGAATCTTGTTGTGAGCTCTTCTGTATTTTAATTCATTCTCACTCTAACCTGAAATTAAGTTCAGTTGTAAGAAGCTTAAAAAGATATTTTTTTAATCCCAGCATATAAAGTCAATATAATAGAAGATCTCATTCCTGCAATTTAATATAGAAACCTAAAGACTAAAGACAACAAGGAATTTGGCCTTTAGTTCTTTAAGACTTATTAGACGAGTTTCTTTAATTATTAACCTATTAAAAATGAATCTGTGCATATAAAGTATCTTTTCTTATAGAAGGAAATGTAATACACGGGAACATATTTAATATCCTATTGAAATGGGGATAGGGGAAAGCAAGAGAAAAAAGCGTGCATTAAAGTTCAGTCATAAATCAGAGACAGAGTACAGATAACTCCTGGCTATTTAACAAAATGACACACACAGAAGTCTTTCTTCTGAGAGCTCTCAGTTTCTAAGCGCTACTCATACATGATTGAGTATATTTCATGAGGTAGCACAGGCCTGTACGTATCAGTCTTCATCAAAGCAACAAGCTAACAACACGAGGTAAAGATTCAGCAAGTAGAAAGGCCTGGATCAGTAAGCAACACGAATTATCCCTGTTTGCAGTTAATATGCTACTGACATGGATTGCTTTCCTCTTATTTGTATTTACACATTAAATGATTCAGCTAACCATGGCTGAGCTAACCACGAAGACATGCAAGGGGCAAAAGACAAGAGAATTAACAGGGCAACATGCAGTTATTTTGCCCAGATGCAGGTCTTTGCGTTTGTGTCTGTTGAACTTTCTGAAGTTCACCCCATCTTTTCAGCCTGTCTGTGTTTCACTAAATAGCAGCCCTCCTCTCTCATGTATCAATTGCTCCCCCAATTTTGGTATCACCTACAAACTCACAGAGAGTTTGCTTTTTCCTATTATGCAGATCCATTATCTCTCAGTGATGAAGATATTGAACAGTCTTAGATCCAACATTATCTTCGGAGGAACACTGCTTGTAACTAGCTCCATGGTACTGGAACCTTATTCTTGCTATTTTTACTCCTTTCTCTTCACTTTCCAAAGCCTTCTTGTCTGCTGTGAATTTTTTTCTTTTTTTTTTTTTTTTAGTGCTCCTGCTCCTTCAAGACTTTGTTTTAGCTTCCACGTTATGTCAGATTGTAAAAAACTTCTATCACCTGACAAAACCAGGTCATAGAATCATAGAATTATAGAATGGTTTGGATTGAAAAGGACCTTCAGATTATCTAGTCCCAGCCCCCCTGCCATGGACAGGGACACCTCTCATTAAACCATGTCACCCAAGGCTCCATCTAGCCTGGCCTTGAACACTGCCAGGAATGGAGCATTCACAACTTCCTTGGGCAACCTGTTCCAGTGCCTCACCACCCCTACAGTAAAGAACTTCTTCCTTATATCTAATCTAAACTTTCCCTGTTTAAGTTTGAGTCCATTACCCTTTGTCCTACCACTACAGTCCCTAATGAAGAGTCCCTCCCCAGCATCCTTATAGGCCCCCTTCAGATACTGGAAGGCTGCTATGAGGTCTCCATGCAGCCTTCTCTTCTCCAGGCTGAACAGCCTCAGCTTTCTCAGCCTGTCTTCACACAGGAGGTACTCCAGCCCTCTTACCACCCTTGTGGCCCTCCTCTGGACTTGCTCCAACAGCTTCATGTCCTTATGTTGAGGACACCAGAACTGTACACAATGCTCCAAGTGGGGTGTCACAAGAGCAGAGTAGAGGGGCAGGATCACATCCTTCGACCTGCTGGTCATGCTTCTTTTCATGCAACCCAGTATACGGTTGGCTTTCTGGGCAGCAAGCGCATGCTGAAGCCGGCTCATGTTAAGCTTCTCATCAACCACACCCCCAAGTCCTGCTCTGCTGGGCTGCTCCGGATCTCTTCTCTGCCCAACATGTAGCTGTGCCTAGGACTGCCCCAACCCGGATGTAGGACCTTGCACTTGGGTTGGTTAAACTTCGTAAGGTTGACATCGGCTCACCTCACGAGCGTATCCAGGTCCCTCTGGATGGCATCGCTTCCCTCCAGCGTATCAACCAAACCACACAGCTTGGTGTCATCGGCAAACTTGCTGAGGGTGCATCAGTCCCACTGTCCATGTTGCCTACAAAGATGTCACATTTATTGATTTGAGTGGTTGACTTCAGAGGGAGTCACACTCTGTTACCCAATGCAGGAGGAATAAATTACACTAATATTACCTAGTTATGCTAAACTGAAGGCATTACACTGAAACCCAGCCTAGAGCTGCAATAATGCTTTCTGAAGTACTTATGGGTTTGAAAAGCTTTCATATAGAATCACAAAATCATAGAATCATAGAATGGTTTAGGTTGGAAGGTTGGAAGGGACCAGGTTGCTCAACGCCTTGTCCAGCCTGGCCTGGAACACTGCCAGAGATGGAGCAGCCACAGCTTCTCTGGGCAACCTGCGCCAGTGTCTCACCACCCTCACAGGGAAGGACTTCTTCCTAATACCTAATCTAAATCTACCCTGTCAGTTTAAAGCCATTACCGCTTGTCTTGTCGCTACATGCCCTTGCCAAAAGTTCCGCTCTAGCTTTCCTGTAGGCCCTTTAGGCACTGGAAGGCTGCTTTAAGTTCTCCCTGGTCCATTCTTTTCTCCAGGCTGAACAACCTCAACAACTCTCTCAGCCTGTCTTCATAAGAGAGGAGATGTCAGAAGCTGTAATTTTTCCCAAACAAGGCAGAGAAGCATTCTTCAGCATTAAGTCAGCTGATAAAATTTAATTAAAAGGACCTCTGTGTAGGGAGAGCATGAGCAGCAAGGAAATATATGGTTAAAAGTTTTGATTCAGTTCGCCACTGCTTGCATTTATTTCGAGAACTGTTTAAAACAACACAAATGGTCTAATGTACTGATGGAACAAGAAATTTAAGAATTTCCAAGATCCTTGTTATTTCTGATTATACATAACCTGGATCTGAATAACTTTCTTTGCTTTTTCAAGGAATAGTTTTGTTTGCCACAAAAAGGCAGGGGGTGGGGAGGAAAGAAAAGGAAGCCGTTATATGAGCCGAATTAGTTGGCACAAAATGAAACCAAGTCTTAACAGCCTTTTCCTGAGGCCTGATCCTTTTGCTCTTTCACATTTAAGCCTCTCATGAGGAGCAAATGCAGAGAAGAGAGTTAAAGACTTGCTACATAAGTTCAGTACTAATCCTCTCTTTAAGTTTCATGCCAGGGGCAAGTAATACTATATGCAAATCTGCACACAGAGGAAAGTCAAGGAAACCTGGATCTCCAGGAAATCTCATGGACATAAACTGACAAAGAACATTTGGAAAACACATGTTTGTCAGTGCAAGAAACTGGTATCCTGGAAGTGCTTGTAGAGTCAAAGATTAAGAGAAGTTTCAGCCCAGATGTAAGAAATCTTCATAATACAAGTCGCCAGTTCCACCTACTGTGTTACAAGGAGAAAATGGAACATAAGGAACAGTTTAGAGATTAAAAATATGGATTTCCAAGGGAATAATTGTAAATTATTATAATTACAATTATAACAACATTGTTTTGTTACGTATCTCTACTCAAGGCACAGATAGAAACAACACAGACCTCACGCTTCCTATTTTATTATAAGCAATTTGTAGCAAATGTAAGACTGGTTTCCTCAAGAGGTTTGGCCCATAATTCCATTAAATAAGCCCTGATCTACATTCAAACCCTTTCTGGAGCTATGTGAATGGTATTTTAGAGCAACATGGCCTATTGGCATTTTCACTGTGACAGTCTAACACCTGAATCAGGAATTTCTGTTTACCAACACCAGAATCAAGAATTTCATTCTCCTCTACTGAACTGGATCCTTTTGATTTGAATTTCAAAATAATTTTCAGAGTTTTCCAAAACTTAAAATGAATCCAACTCAAAAAAATTAAAGATAAAGGTAAAGATAAAAACAATTCCAACATCTAACTAGACCAGAAAAGCAGGTAACGTTTTCTCCTGGTGATAATGACTTGTGAAACTGAGGTTCAAACTTTTACAACAATCCATCATTTTTTTAATATATTTTAGGGAAGATCTTTTGGCAGGTAAGAACTAGAATGATGCAAGGTCCTAAACTATCCATGAAATTTTGAGAAAGCAGATCTAGTGGGAACAATAAATTGGGAAGGTTAATGGCCAAAACAGATGTCTGTGATTCTCTCCTGTGACCCATTGAAGTTTTTATTATGTTGCCACCAGTCACATAGGTAATTAGTGACTCAGCAAAAATGACAGTCTTCGTGATCCCTGACTCCGTTTGTTATGTGAGTATATCTGGACAACCTTGGTGCATTACACAACTGTCCAGAGTGCTAAGCACAAAAACCAGCCCTGCAATTTTAGACCGATGGAGACTGGAGAGATGTAAGAGGCAGGACCATGATTCTGATTCCATCAACGTGTCTGACTGTGCTTGAGCAAGGGCAACCTACGTCCAACAAGATGTAGCAGGATGCAACGCTGCCTGGTGTGCTGTCTGGATCATATCACAGGGGAGAGGCAGCAGTACCTTGAAGTACCACTTTCCCCCCAACACAAACTTCTTTATATTAGCACTACACTGCTTACAGCTCCTTGAATTATACCACATGGTGAATCTCTACACAGAGAAATGTCAACAGTTCAGAGTGTTATATAATGTGGGTATTAACCAGCTTCATCCTTCTGTGCACATTTGGGAATTTTTGTTTCCAAACGAAGTTCAGTAGGAGTTAGATGGGAATTGGGACTATTTAGGAGTGCTAGTGAATAGGGAAGTGAGTGAAAGTGCAGTGCCGTTTCTCTTCCTTGATGTTGGTGAAGTAAGCATGATTATTAATAGATATTTTACCAAATGTTTTCAAGTCTCTTGTTAAACAGCCTCCCTCTTATCCACTTTTGGGTTAAGGGGTATTCAGGGGTCCCTTAGTATTTTCTGCAATAGCTTAGGACTTGCTCTGAGCTATGCACATTTTCTAGTGATAATGAAGAAGAGAGAGAAGAGAGATCCATTCTCAGCACATGCCCTCTGCCCACTGCTGAAGTTTTAGCAGCAAAAAGCAGTTCTGGCAGCTCTACACGTAACTTTTTCCCAAAGATTCATGGAGACAAATTTTTTTAATGCCCACAGAGCTGAGCAGAAAAGCCATTTTACGGTTCTCACATGAGTGTGGGAGACAGTTCTTTACTTAACCGTTCCCTCTGACACATAGCACACCTCCTCTGCATAACATACATGTATAATATTAATGAACTGTTTAATTTAAAATACATTGAGTCTTGTCCTCTGTTTAGCCCTGGGGACTAACATATGGCAAACCTGGCCTGACCTTTTTTCAAAACCTGGTTTCTTGTTTGCTAAGCTGAGAGAAAAGGGTTTATGTTACTTTGGAAGAAGTCCATGATTATGTGAGGAACAGCTTTAGCACCAGCCTATCGCTTATTTGGTTACCCATTTTTGGCGACCCCTTTGAGAAATGTGGAACAGGATAAATTTCCACAACTATAAATGTCTACACTGCAGCCACCTACACCAGACCTAGTCATCTGGACCCCCTGTGCAATTGGAGGGAAGAAACAGGCACTTGTAAAGTGCAATAAATCTTGCTTATTTTAGACATCTCTCTTAGAATAAGATGAATCTCTCTCTGCATGCATTTATTTTTCTTCATTTGCTAGAAGAGCTCAGAGATCTCAAAGACATCTACACTATAGATTTCTGAAGATGAGCTGAATCCCACCCATGCATTATTATGATGGAGTCCTTTAGAAGCAGAATGTTGTGCTATCATCTTTTTCATTTCATACTGGTGTAATGTTTTTAAGTGCTTCTGAAATTTATTAATTTGTAAATGTTTTTTGACAATGTTATTAAATGTAATAAATTAAATATTGAAATATTGTGCAAACTCTGTAAGGAAACCATTGTTCCCTTCTCTGCTCTGAAGAACTGTAATCCTTCAGCTAAGCAAGTATAGGGTAAGCTATATAACCGGGACAGGATATATGCAATTATCTCTATGCACAAAGTGCATGTCTTTTATTCTAGACCAAAAAGGGAAACAATAATCATATATTGAAATAAGACACTTTTATACGAGGAAAACTGCAGTCATCTCCTATGGACTTTACTGGCATAAGTATGCATATTAAAACCACGAAACTATGGTGTTCTTACATGCCTGTGTAGCTCAGGCCTTAAAAGAAACACATTTTAACAGTGCCCTTGAACATTTCATACCTCAGCTTGTCCTAAGCTTGCTGCTTTAGTGTTGAATCTGCGGACATAGGCAGTGTAATCATCTTCTCTAACTTTCTGTGTCAACAATGTAGATACCTATCTCCAAGCTAGCAGACCTCCTTTCCAGTGAAAACAGTGGGATGTCTTTTAGCATGTTAAGGGCACAATTCATCTGGCCTGTTCTAGACATGTACTTTAAGAAAAGCTGAATCACAGAACCAAAGAATTTTTAGGGTTGGAAGAGACCTCTGGAGATCACCTAGCCCAACCTCCCACCAAGGCAGGGCATGTTACACTGGAGCAGGCTACACAGGAACATGTCCAGGTGGGTTTGGAATGTCTCCAGAGAGGGAGTTTCCACAACCCTCCTGGGCAGCCTGTTCCAGTGCTCTGCCACCCTCAATGGAAAGTTCTTCCTCATGTTGAGATGAAACTTCTCGTTATTAGGTTATGGCCATTGCTCCTCCTCCTGTCACTGGGCACCACTGAAAAGTCTGGCAGCATCCTTCTGGCACCTGCCTTTGAGATATTTATCTGCATTAATGAGATGCCCTCTCAGTCTCCTCTTCTCTAGACTAAATAGGCCCAGCTCCCACAGTCTCTTCTCACAAGAAAGATGCTTCAGACCCCTGATCATCTTTGTGGCTCTCCACTGGACCCTCTCCAGGAGCTCCTTGACTTTCATGTACTGAGATGTCCAGAACTGGACACAGTATTCCAGATGTGGCCTCACTAGAGCTGAGTTAAAGAGGAGGATCACCTCCCTTGACCTGCTGGCCCGTTAGAAATGCCTTTTTCTTTGTCTTTCTGAATTTGCCTCTGCTAGTGAAACAGGACCGCAGTGGAAGTACTTGTACAGGTATACCCATATCATTATTTTAGGAGCACAGGTCCTGGCATGATTTTGGTTCATTCCGAACAGCAGTCTCCAAAGAAAAGAGGACCAAGGACCATTCTCAAAAGGCAGTTTGAATACAGCAAACTTATTTTGAAACGTAAGAGACTTTAGGCCTATAGACATGAGCCACACTATGCCCTACAGCTTTGAGGCTAGGGAACCCTCTCTTTGGTCACTATATCTGGCAGGTGAACACAGGTTGCAGAGCTAATTCCAGCCAAATCCAATAGCTAATCTCTGCACCACCAAAAATGAAATTTACTATATGCCAGTGTGCACTGCACTCAATGTGAATGAATGAACTCAACTTTTGCAACACAGAGAATGTAGCCTGTGACAAGTTTTTAGTTTATGGCATTCATAAATGCCTTTTATGAAGCATGAAGAAATCCATTATCAGATTTTTAAGCAAGCATGTTTCAAAAATGTCATTACGCCTGTGACTAACCAAACACCTATGATTAGGCTTTTTATTGCTGACATTTCTAAGAGAAAATGGAAACATTCTGTGCTTTAACCATCTAGCTGGTTTTCTAATTGCAGTCTGAGAAGACCTGCCCAAACATGTATTGATTGCCATCTATTCTTACAAAACAAAGAAGCTCTGTCAACCTTCTTTCTGCTCCCACTTCTCACATTTAGAGTTGTAGAAGGCTCAACATGGAGAAAGCCCTGCCCCATACCTGTACCTGACTTTGTACATTGATAATTAGATACAGATTTATTGACTTCCTGGCAAACATCCCCAGTATGTGTGCCCATTTTTGTTTGCACAAGTGTTGGGATCTCTATTAGGTGAGTTTTCAAATGTGAGGATTAAGTCTATAAACATGTCTAGAAATCAGTTTTGTTAATGTGAAACATCAAATATTAGTAGATACAGGACTGTGCACTTATTCAGGAAACTGAAATAAAGTAGAGCCATCCATACTCCCTAGTTTTGCTAGCACTACGGGGCTTGGTAATTCCTACATGCTTACTGGCCAAGAAATTTTGGTAGCTGAAAATTTTGGTAGCTGTGAGTATTCACCACAGAAAACAAGTCAGCTAGCCAAACCCTGCTCACTTCGTAGTGGTGTAACTCTGGAGTATATTTGCCTTAATATTAACTTGGAATGGAAATAAACAATGAACTATAGCACAGTGCAGCAGAATTTGCTATTTTATCTCTTTTTCCCAAAGCTGTTAGTGACATTACTGTAAAATTTTCACACAGATATAAAGTTCCTGAGACAGAATGTTCTTGCACTGTGCAGGATGCCTTTCCCAATGGGACTCAGACTTCCACCCTTTAGGCCATAACATTATACAAAACTTTGAAAGAAAACTGAAAACCTGTCAAACATCACACAAATATTAGTTAATTTCCTTACCAATCCTATCTATGCCCCAAATTCTGTAACACCTCCAGAGACACTACTTTTATCTCCTTGATAAATAAGATTTTTATTCCTTATTCCTGCTGAGAAGCAGAAGCTATTTTCTTACTTATTGGAGCAATTTTTCCAATAGAGGGTACAGACCAAGAACCTTCACCAATGTCAAGAGAGAGACCTATTTCTTAGGTGATAAAAAAGGAAAGGATTTAGTATCCAATATGTGAACTCTGTTCAAATGTGCTTTTATTCCTAAATCTCCTTGTTTTAAGAAAGTTAAAACAGGACCCATCCAAGCATTTCTGAAGAGCTGTTGTTTTGATAGCAGTTATCATAAATTATGTCATGATAAAAGGAAGCTACAGTTAATAACTTAGTCTAAAACACTCACAGCAAGATCCTACTAGGCTGTGTTGTGGCTTAACCCACAGCTTCTAAGACATGAACAAAGTGAAAAAGGAGAGGAGAGATCAGAGGCAAACACTCTTCTTCCATCACTCTGCCAGAACTACTATATCACTCTGTGAATTATGTCAGAGAGAAGCAAATGCTGTTCCCCACTAAAATTAAAGGCAATGCTTTTAATTATTGCAGTAAATGCTGAGGCAAGATTTTAATGAGATTTCTTGTTATGATCATTTGCTTGGGTTTTATTTGCTTTGCTACTTTTTAAAGGCAGAACTGAAAACAGATCACAGTTAGGGTAAAATGTGTGTCCTTAGGTCTCTACTTAAAAAAGATTTTGTTAGGAATCGTTGTTCAGTGTATTGGTGCATTGACCTAAAGATCAAACAAGACATGTTTTCTTACTTATTCTGCCATTAAATTGCCTTGAAGCCTGACATAAGTCACAGTACCTTCTCTTTTAACATGCTGTGTACATGACATGCTGTGGTCTCTATGCCTTCCAGTGATGCAAACAGATAATCTTTAAAGAAAATATAATTCAAACAAGTAGATTTAGGAAATGTCCACCTTTTTAAGGTCTTCCTGTTCACTGACTAATCTTTACATATAGGATAATAAAGCAAATGTATGGAGCAGCTTTAGGTATGAAGTATTATAAATACTTGGTTCCTGTGTCAGCCACTCCTCTAACTTTTTCTGTGCAAATTTGCCCCACTACCATGCAATTGTGCTGGTGGTCTACCCTGCTCTACACAAGTCTACTGGCAGGACAGTCCACTTCTTGGCATAAATTACTCTAATTTCTTGAATGAAAAGCTTTGATGGTAAATAGACATTTTCTTTAATGATGGTATCTATGCCTGTAGGAGGGTTTCTGCTGTGTCAGTTAGGATATCAAATTTAACTGCAGACCAAGCCGAAGATTGTGCCAGCTCTTCCATTAAAAAAATTATCTCAATTTACTCATTGCTTCCTGAAATTGTTTGGTTATAATTGCCCTGGGCTAGTTTTTGCCCAGAGGTGTCATTCTGCTTCAGGATTTCAGCAAAGAGACTGTCTCTAAACGTACTTTAAAACTGAGAAAGCTGAAGAAACTAAAAAAAAAACCAAAACCAAAACACTTTCCATACAATAACATATTTTCATTGCTGGTCAAGTAACTTTGAGAAAGAGAAATATTCTGGGGGAAAAAAAACGAGTCCTCAATGAAAAAAAAAGTCTTGAAATATGTTTTTGGAAAAACTGATGGTGATGTTATTGAGTGATGCAGAGTTCAAAATTGTATTTTGGGAATTATTCTGGTTTCATTATTTTCTTACCCAAGCAGGACGATGTGAGCATGTGCAGTTAAATTACCTGGTGGGAATACCTCCAAGGAATGCATTAAGTGGAATCATCATTAGGAAGAAAAAAACTCAGTGTTTGCTGCCCATATTCTTTGCTCTTGAAAAGTATTCAGGGTGGGAATTGCATTAACTTGTACTCTGAAGGCTGCAAATCAGGAGAGGGTGAAACTATGGTGTAATTCTCATGAACATATCTTAATGATCCTTCTTTTTGTGCCAGATACTGTACTGCACATGTATTATCACAAGGTGCTTCTTAACATATTAGACATACAACTCTTTAATCAAGTTTGCATTCAAGACATCTGCATTTTTGATGAATTCATGAGCTTCCTAGTTGAAAGTCAGACAACTGTTACAACAAAGGTCTGCTATGGTTTAAAGCAGAGAAATTGTTTAGGCCAGAGAATCTAGGTCATAATTCTAAGACTTGCATACTGCGTCCTGCTGCCAGCATCACTGCTATTTCCCTGTTACTGAAAATAACAGAATCACAGAATAGTTTGGGTTGGAAGCGACCATAAAGATCATCTGGTTTCAACTCCCTGCTGTGGCAGGGACACCTTCCACTAGACCAGGTTGCTCAAAGCCCCATCAAACCGGCCTTGAACACTGCCAGGGATGGGGCAGCCACAGCTCTTCCGGACAACCTGTGCCAGCGCATCACCACCCTCACAGGGAAAAATTTTTTCTTAATATTTAATCTAAATCTACTCTCTTTCAGTTTAAAGCCATTACCCCTTGTCCGATCCTTACATGCCCTTATCAAAAGTTCCTCTCCAGCTTTCCTGTAGATCCCCTTTAGGTATTGGAAGGTGCTCTAAGGTGTCCCTGAAGCCTTCTCTTCTCAAGGCTGAACAAGCCCAATTCTTTCAGCCTGTCTTCAAAGCAGAGGTGTTCAGTCCTCTGATCATCTTCTCCTCTGGACTCACTCCAACTGGTCCACATCCTTCTTACGTTGGGGGCCCCAGAGCTGGAAGCCATACTGCAGGTGGGGTCTCACGAGAGCAGAGCAGAGGGGCAGAATCACCTTCCTCAACCTGCTGGTCACACTTGATGCAGTCCAGGATATGGTTGGCTTGCTAATGAAAGCATTAAAGGAAACAATAAAACAGGTGAGGATCTTAACACCCAGTTAAATATATTGGAATATAAGAATAGGTGTCCAAAGTCTATAATGCTATCTTGAAGCTATAATAACAGTGCAAACCCTATTGCCCTCAAATGAATAAAATCAGAAAACAAGATCCTACGGGTTCAACCTGCGTAAACCTGCCTCTGTTCTATGGGAAAATCCTTCTGAGCATGGACAGGTGGTTACGTATTTTGGAATACCAGACACAGGCCTGGTAATTAAACTTCCAACTGAACGTCCTTCCATCCCCACTCACTCGATCAAAGACAGTTACGCCACATGTCTTCTTTCTGGAGCCCTCTGGAGCCTAGCATGTTTCTCTGACCCCACATCATAATCCCAAATCCTGGAAATTTTCCCGTTACCAGAGCTCAGGGGAAAACAGAAAACAGAAACTCTTTGTAGGAGCAAATCCCTGCCACTTAACCCAAAACACAGTGAGTGATCTTGACATGATAAGGACACAGCCCTGCAATGTGTCTGTGTCCTTATTATACATGCAGGTTATGCATCTAATTTTGTTTTGTTTTTTGTTTTATTTGGTCATTCTTTCTTATTAATTCCTGTACAATGGGGCCACTGCTCCTTTCAAGTGTAGTGATAGGATCTAGTAGAAATAGGATAACAGAGCATACAATTTGCATTTGCAATCAGACCCATGAAATTCAGAGTGTAGATAAAAGATCTGGCAGAAAATACATGGAGACTGCTGCCAGAACTATCCCAAATGAAAAATGACAGGAACTACCCATCTGTTTAGTATCCCAGTTCCAATTCTCAGGCTTGACAAGCAGAGGTACACCATAGAATAACTAACTATGACCAGGCTGTGAATGTTTTCAAAGATCAGTGTGAGATTTTCTAAGAGATCCTTCATGTGTGAAGATCCATTTTTAAAGTTACCTTGCCCTAGCTTCAGTCACTGGAGTCTTAAATATGCAGCACACTAAGCTAGCTTATGAAGATATTTACAAATTCATGCTTAAAACCGGTGCTGCGAGTTTGCTAAAGAGATTTTTCATTTCTTTCCTTCTAATGCACCCAATATGTTAGAAACAACTTGTCTGACTCTCATTTGGGATTACTTCAAATACACATGCAGAAATTCCATGTTAAGAAACTCCTTATAAGTAGAGGGATCTGTCTTCCTATTTCAATACTAATTGAAAAATGTTAGGCTTGTCCCATAGAATCTAAATTACAAAGAGAACTTGTCCACATGAATCCTTTGTCTCATAACACACCCAAAGCATACACAGATGGCTCAGACTTGCACACCCTGGTCTGGTTTATTGTTGTAATTAAGCACAAGACCTGTCTACATCTTTTTTTTTTTTTTTTTTTTAATTGTTATTATTTTTACTGAAGCGATTTAACAACAAGCACTATCAAACTTTGCTTTGCAGTTTCAGCCATCCATAGTCTCAAAAGCAATGTCATACTACCATGCAGGTGAATGTAAAAGAAAAACTCAGACAGTTTCTTAAGGCTCTCTTGGAGCTGGAAAAGACGGAAGATATAAAATAAAGTCTCCATTTTCATAGCTGACTGTGGCTGATTTTCTGTGTGGAAAACAGCTTCAGGAAAATTTAAAAATGGAAATAAAGATAATTAAATACCCTAGGCACTCTAAGAGATAATCCTTCTGAGCATGGGCACGTGATTATGTGTTCTGACCAATTTCTCAGTGATTATTTCCAACTCTATCAAAATGTATGGAACAAGCTATGAAGGCAACACAGTAGTTTTCCAAGTAAATTGTGACTATGTAAACTTTAAATGCACCCAATTCCCTTCAATTGCTGTTTAGCAATACTTAATTGAAAGGATAGATCAAGAATTGTGGGTTTTTTTCTATGTTAATATCACAGCTGGGACCATACTGTTGATGAAAGGGGTCAGTCAAACTGTAATATTTGAGGGTCATTACCAACCATGCTTTTCTCTGATAGGCACATCATTATCCTGGCTTTTTTCTCCTCCTGTGTTGGCCTTCTGGTCATACCCTAAGCTATGGCAATGGCCTATCAGGAAGCAGTTAAAGAAGGCTGTGTCAGGACAGGGCTCTTCCTGCTCACCAAAGTACCCTGGCTGTTAACTGTGTCTCAGTGGACTCAAGCACCAGAGCAGCAGCTCTTCCAGTGCTATCTGAAGTACAGGGACAACTGAACTCCTTGGGGTACACAGCATTACTATGTGCACATACGTTTTGTAATACCAGAGGGACACCCAAAAAGCACTATGATAAAGATAGGCATTTGAACCAAGAATTCAATATGCAGAATAACAGAATGATAGAGACAACTTTAAAAATGTAATATAAGAACAATTGCCCTGGGTGAGTCAAAAGTCTGTCTAGCACTGTACCCTGTTTCATGCAGTGACACAGATGCTTACCAAGCCCAGTAAGAAGATGGTAAATGTACTGTGACAGTTCACACAATGCACTCCCCAATTCCAGTTTAAGAAACTGCTGATTCATAGGTGTTTGTCTTCATAATGAATAGCTCCTGATGGACCTTTTTCTATGTTTTCTCTAGTTGGCTTCTGACAGCATGTAATCATTCAGCATTCTCAGCATCTTGCAGCACTAAACTCCACAGATAAACTACCTGTTATCTGGACAAGTATCTCCTTTTCTTGTTCTGAAATCACTATTTGACAATTTCCTCTTTGTCTTCTCCTTGACAGTCATGATTTTATAAACATCCATATATCTTCCCTAAATGTCTTGTTCCCAGGTTGAATACTGCTATGTAGTATATGTATGTAATTCTTTACTTACCTTTCCTGCTGTTCTCTGTGTTCTTTCTATTTCTCTTTGCCATTTTGAGGCATGAGGGGAGTATCTGGAACTATTCGGAGTTTTCAAGGAGCGTGTGTATCATGGATTTCTACAGGATATTTTCTGTGCTGTTCACTATTTCTTTTCTGAACATTAATATCCTATTCAGGTTTTTTGTTTGCTTTTGGTTGCTATTGAATACTGAGCTTAAGTTCTCAGTGAACTGTCTGCTGTGGCCTAAAAATAGTTTTTTCTCAATGATATTAGCTAAGAGGAAAATTTTTGTTATATATAGCTTCTCAAGACAGTTTCCCTCAATAGATTACATTCCACTTTTTCCCTCAACAGATTACATTCCACTTATCAGCATTTAGTTTCATTTGCCATTTTCCAGTGCAGCCACTGATTGATTGAGAAACTTGTAACTCTTTGGATCACCACACATCATCACGTTCACCCTGTTCCCAAACTACTTTTGACTATGTTTAACAGCACAGCATCCACCATTGTGTTTTATGGACTATATAGAGAAGCTCCTTCCACTCTGAAAACTCACAGTTTATTTCTATTTTTTAATTCCTGACTTGGATATATCATAGGCAGGAAAATCTCATTCCATAACACCGCGGTTTCCTTAAAAGCTTCTGGAGGAGAACTATGCCAAAAATGTTTGGAAAATCCACGTAATTCTTACTATTTTTGCCAACCAACCCATATCATCAATGATTTCTTAAAAAAATTATGATAGAATTATGAGATGTGCTTTTCTGTACAAAATAAGTTTTGGTTATTTGCCATGTCATAGTTCTAAATGTGTTAATTAATTTTTTAGTGTGATTTTTATCAGTTTTATCAATATGGTCTGTAGTTCCTTGGATCACCCCTAAAATGACTTAAAAATTAGTGATCTATTAGCCATCTTCCAACCTGCTGGTGACAGAGCATTCAGTGTAAGGCTTATTTAAATATCACAGTTAGCAGTTCAGCAATTTTATATCCCAGTTCCTTTAGAAGTCTAGACAAAACTGAATTGCTCAATATTTGCCTTACGCAATTAGTGTTCATTATATTGATTTATTTTAGAACCTCTTCAACTGTCCCTTTGTTTGAGACAGTCCCTCATTGTAATCTCAAATGATAATTGAGCTGCTTCATTAAAATCTCTTATATATTGCTGAAAGTAACTTTCAGGAACCTGCTCAGTACGGTCCCATGAGATAGATCCCTGGGAGGCAGGGGAGCCCAAGAGTGCTGGTAATATTCAAAGAACACCTGCTCCAAACTCAGGAACTTTGTGTCCCATCAAGTAGGAAATAGATCAAAAAGGCCAGAAGGCCTCCATGGATGGATCAGGAGCTGCTGATCATATTCAGAAGGTAAAAAAAAACTTACAGAAGGTGGAAGTGAGGGGGGGCAGCCTGGGAGCAATACAGGGGTGTTGTCCAGGAAGATGGCTGTCAAGTCAGGAAAGGCCCTGTTAGAACTGAGTCTGGCCAGTGATGTCAAGGATGACAGGAACAGCTTCTATATATATGTTGCCAACAAAAGAAAGAGTAGGAATATTGTGAACCCCCTCCAGAAAGAAACAGGAGAACTGTCTACCCTGGATTTGGAGAAGGCTGAGGTTCTCAATGATTTTTTTGCCTCAGTCTTCACTGGCAAGTGCTTTGACCATGCCGCTTAAGTCTTGGAAGGCAAATGCAGGGACTGTGGGAATGAAGACCTTAGGCCCACTGTAGGAGAGGATCAGGTTTGAGATCATCTTAGGAACCTGAATGTGCACAAGTCCATGGGACCTGATGAAATCCATCTGGGGGTCTTGAAGGAGCTGGCGAATGAAGTTGCTAAGCCACTGTCCATCATATTTGAAAAATCATGGCAGTCAGGTGAAGTTCCTGATGACTGGAAAAAGGGAAATATAACCCCCATTTTCAAGAAGGCAAAAATGGAAGACCTGGGGAACTACAGACCAGTCAGTCTCATCTCTGTGCCTGGCAGCATCTTGGAGCAGATTCTCCTGGAAAGCATGCTAAGGTGCATGAAAAACAATAAGGTGGTTGGTGACAGCCAACATAGCTTCACTAAGGGTAAATCACACCTGATCAATTTGGTGGCTTACTCTGATGGGGCCACGGAACTGATGGACAGGGACAGAGCTTGTCTACCTGGACTTGTGCAAAGCATTTGTCACTGTCCTGCATGACATCTTTATCTCTAAACTGGAGAGGCACGGAGTTGATGGATGGACCACTTGGTGGACAAGGAATTGGCTGGATGGCTGCATGCAAAGAGTTGCAGTCAATGGCTCTCTGTCCAGCTGGAGAGCAGTAATGAGTGGTGTCCCTCAGGGGTCGGTGTTGGGACCGATCCTGTTCAACATCTTTGTCAGTGAGATTGAGGGCGCCCTCAGCAAGTTTGCCAATGACACCAAGGTGTGTGGTGCAGTTGATACGCTGGAGGGAAGGGATGCCATCCAGAGGGACCTTGACAGGCTTGAAAGGTGGCCAATACCAACCTCATGAAGTTCAACAAAGTGAAGCGCAAGGTCCTACATCTGGATCAGGGCAATCCCAAGCACAAATAGAGTCTGGGCAGAGATTAGATTGATATCAGCCCTGAGGAGAAGGACTTGATGAGAAACTGAACATGAGCTGGCTTCAGTGTGCGCTTGCAGCCCAGAAAGCCAACCATATGCCTGGACTGCATCAAAAGGAGTGTGACCAGTAGGTCAAGGGAGATGATCCTGCCCCTCTACTCTGCTCTCGTGAGACCCCACTTGGAGTATTGTGTACAGTTCTGGTGTTCTCAACATAGGGACATGGAGCTGTTGGAGCAAGTCCAGAGGAGGGCCACGAGGATAATAAGGGGGCTGGAGCACCTCCCATATGAAGACGGGCTAAGAAAGTTGGATATGTTCAACCTGGAGAAGAGAAGGCTGCGTGGAGACCTCATAGCAGCCTTCCAGTATCTGAAGGGGGCCTACAAGGATGCCGGAGAGGGACTCTTCATCAGCGACTGTAGTGATAGAATAAGGAGAAATGGGTTCAAACTTAAACAAGGGAGATTTACGTTAAATATAAGGAAGATGTTCTTTACTGTGGGGGTGGCGAGGCACTGGAATGGGTTGCCCAAGGAGGTTGTGAATGTTCCAGGCCAGGCTGGACAGAGCCTTGGGCAACATTGTTTAGTGCAAGGTGTCCCTGCTCCTGGGAGGGGGTTGGAACTAGAGGATCTTAAGGTCCTTTCCTACCCAAACCATTCTATGATTTTATGATTATAAGTAAAATCCCTTACAGTTCTTAAGAACAATGGATGCAGACCACATACAAAGAATAAAAGGCTGTAGGGATCCTGGTAGAATAGCAGTAACACTTCATCTTGAAGAAGCAAAGTAACTGGCAAATTACCTACTACTACCCTTTGAAAAAAAAAATAAAAAGTGAGAAAGTAGGAGGTAAGAGAGAAAGGACATGCTCCTAAGTAGGACATAAATTGAAAATAGGACCTACACAATTTAACCTTACATAGACTATTGGTAAAATATTACTAGAGCCTGTCAGTGCTGTTGGCTGTATTTTATAAGTCTTTGAAATATAGGAAAAAATACAAAAGAGAGTCAGAAAAATCATCTGAAGACTGGAAAAGATACCTTCTCCTCACAAAGGAAGCAATTAGTTATTGAATAGAGGCCCAAGGGGAGCTAGGTATTTACTTCTATTTAATGTCTTCAGAACAAGTTAGAAAGCCTTTTTGGTATACATGCTTTGTCAAACATTAGAAGCACTAATCTCTCTCTTCCCAGATTTCTGTATGTAAGGGACAATTTTTTCGTATGGGACTTACAAACTTAGAGTTTCTTCAGCATGCTTGAAACTTCTATCATTTCTCCCCCAGTACTCCTAGACCCCTAGCCTGAAAAAAAAGGTGGAACAATATGGATGCATGTGAATGTCAGAAATTCTGCAAATCTGTAAATAAACACATAAATAAATAACTTAGAGAAGAGTGCAGGTAAGCACAATAATGACCCTGAATTGCTGCTGACAACCTGATACGTGTGAGATCCTTTTCTTTGGTAGAGATGCATTTCTTTTCAGATAATTTGTCTTTCATGTACCATTGAATGTAAGATCTGTCTCAATGATTGACTGATTAATAGAAACAAGGACGGAAAGAAACAACCATTAAAATTTTAAGCCCTTTACTGGGTCATCTTTGAGGATGTATTATGAGGAGGCCAGGCTGCCACTGAAGGTAACAAATCTACCATTTCATATCTGTTGTGCCACATGCTTATTTTGATTGTTCAAATCATGTAATTGGAAAATGTTTTTTCTCAGAAAGACCTACATAATCAAAATCAATTAAATTCAGGTTTACATGTCTTCAGGTTTAATTTACAGTTATACAGAACACTCTTTGCAGAAAAAGAATAGAAAAGGAAAGGAAAAAGGAAAAAGGAAAAAAGAAAAAGGAAAAAGGAAAAAGGAAAAAGGAAAGAAGAGGAGAGGAGAGGAGAGGAGAGGAGAGGAGAGGAGAGGAGAGGAGAGGAGAGGAGAGGAGAGGAGAGGAGAGGAGAGGAGAGGAGAGGAGAGGAGAGGAGAGGAGAGGAGAGGAGAGGAGAGGAGAGGAGAGGAGAGGAGAGGAGAGGAGAGGAGAGGAGAGGAGAGGAGAGCAGGCTCATTTAACACTTACACTGGCAGAAGTCCTAATAATAACTCATGTTTAGGTTTTAACTCTTGCCAGAAAAAGGTGGTTTTGCTTGTACATACGGCCTTACGCAACAAATGAATCACTTAGAATTTTACAGAAAAATGTGGATCTATAAACCCAATAAATAACTTTGATCTACATTTCATCTCAATATGAGCAGAAAATCATGACTGTGATTACTATTGAACTAACCTGCATGAATTTGCCAAATGGCAGCTGACTGGAAACAAGAGAGAGAAACAGTCCCAGTCATGCGAATTTGAAAGCCAAGGTTTCCCAGTATTTAAGACATTCAAATATGAATGTAAGAATCAGGTCTGGGGTGAAGGTTTAGCTCTCAAATCGTTAAATGCAGACCTGGATCTATTCAGTGCTAATCATTCTGCTAAATTAGAACCTGTCCTCACTTGTGTAACTTTAGATGCTTTATTCCTCAGCCTACTCTTTGTCAAAGTTTGCAATTAACTCTCCACTGAATGGCAACACAGCATGAGAGCAATTGATCTGCTGGCAAGGCATCAGTGTAACACATCAGTAATCCATCATTCAGCTTCATTCATTGATGAAACACAGTAGGGAGCTGAACACCAGCCAGGAAAACATTTCTGGCTGTGCTTCCTCCCTCCCACGTGATTAAGACGTATGGACTTCACGAATAAATGGACAGACAGAAGAGGGACAAGTTAACAGTTTGAGGACATGCTCTCCCACAGCACTGCTGGCACAGACAGCAAGCTAACTGGGAGAGAAAGCTCCACCAAATGAGAAGACTCCTTCACTCCTCTGACCAAGTTCACTGAGAAAATGGACCAACTCCTCTTACCTTTCACATGGACCATCAGCTAATCCCAAACAGTCCCTAAAGCTTGCACCCTGCAAGTCACTTCGTTAGCAGTAAGCCACCCTTGGCAGACATGAATTTAACAGAGGGCCTCAGGCTAGTCTGATGCCACACAGAGTGCATGGATACGTGTGGCTTTCTGAATGGCTATGGTTACTCATGTTCTTTTCCTATGCTCTTTCCTCCCTCCTCCTTTATCAGCACTCTTGGCAAAGAGAGTTGTAATGCTGGGTCACTCAGTAATCAGAGACAAGCCTCTGGCACAGGCCAGGTTCACTCCAAGTCCCTAAGCCTTGCTCAGCATGGGTAACTTCACAGCACATCATATCCATCCAGCTAGCTTATACCAGAGTCTCATATAGTACCCTTTTCTGTACAGAACACTTCCTGAAAGCTGTTATTGTACAGAAAGGATGCAGACTAACACCCTTCTTGGTTAGAGTATTACCATTTTGTTAACAAACATGTTCTTAAGCAACAAAAAGTCTGCTACTCCAAGCTTTATCCATGGAATTACTTGTACGTGTCTCAGATGTAGGACTGGAATTTCCTTTCAACACATTTTTGACTTCCATGGTATCTGAGAAATTGTGTGCTACCAAAAGCAGAGCTTCCAGTTATTTCCATCAGGTAGTGTGCTTGGACAGGACAGGACCTGTAAGATGTACCTGTGTTAGAGCACAACAGAGTGCTATATTTGGGCACCTAGAGTTTCATTTGTGCTTCCTGCAAAGTATGTTGAGCACTATAAGTTTAGTACCATTTTTGTAAGTTTATGAAAGAAAAAAATTTCAGAAGACATTTTACCATTTCAAACATAACAGCAAGATAGTGAAACTGCCAGTTTAGGCATCTATGAGGTTGAATTTTTGTCATGGAAGATTTGGGGTCTTTGGGGTTTTTCCTCAGCAGAATTAATTCAATCTGATTTGAAACTCTCTCAGTGAAACTCCCATATCACTATTAGAAGTCTGCACAGCATGAGAAACACACAAATGCAAAAAAAAAAAAGCCAATAAATACTCAAAGGTAGGATGGAGAAAGCCTTTGCAAAACAGTATATATGGTGATGGAGCCAGAGGTTCACCTTAAAGGAAATGGGAAAGAAATACAGAAGAGATATTGCTATCAAGATAGCAATAATCTATTGTAAAGTTCACCCTCAGGGGTGAAGTTACGAGCCTAATAATTTCTTTGGGTTTGTGACAAGGTCACAGTGGCTCACAGTGCCATTACAGCTCACTCATCACTTGGTCTTCCAGACCTCCCAGACACCCTGTGGCTTCAAGGGGCCTTGGCACTGAAGAGACTGTCTAAGTTCAGGGTATGTCAGCACTCTTCCCAATAGCTCTTCAGCAACAATTGAATTTCTAAGTAATTACTCATTTTAACCACAAGCATACATACATTCCTATTCATAAGACTCAGAGGTATCCTAAAAATCTGAATGCTCAGCTGATACTCATACAAAATCTGCCCTTTTGCTCAAAAAAATTTTCCCTAGTTTTACTTTGGTGGAATGAAGGTTAGAGTGCATTATAATAATATTTATTACAGTCACCTCTGTGATCTTCCCAGCCTGGAGAAGAGAAGGCTGCGTGGAGACCTCATAGCAGGCTTCCAGTATCTGAAGGGGGCCTATAAAGATGCTGGGGAGAAACTCTTCATTAGGGACTGTAGTGGTAAGACAAGGGGTAAGGGGTTCAAACTTAAACAGGGGAAGTTTAGATTAGATGTAAGGAAGAAGTTCTTTACTGTAGGGGTGGTGAGGCATTGGAATGGGTTACCCAAGGAACTGGTGATTGCTCAGTCCCTGGCAGTGTTCAAGGCCAGGTTGGACAGAGCCTTGGTCGGCATGGTTTACTGCGATGTGTCCCTGCCCATGGCAGGGGGGTTGGAACTAGGTGATCTTAAGGTCCTTTCCAACCCTAACTATTCTATGATTCTATGATTCTATCTAGAGATCTGATTTTTATATAGTCGTTTGACATTTTATAATTGGTTAAAATACAACAGTACTGAATATGATTGTTAACCTAATTATTTATCAGCAAAGGACACTTAAAGACATTATGTGCCAGCAGATCTAAACAGCAAATCAATAGGAGAACTAGAGCTTCCAACAACCAATTGTTAAGTCCCTCAAGAAAGCAATTAAAATGAGAAGAGGAAACAATTGCAATGATCTAGACATGGCTTTTTCATACAAACATGTTTTAAAAGTGTCAGTTTATATTTTTTCAGAAAGTTTGAAATATGACATCACCCCCACCTGTTTCCAAGGTCCCTCAATTCCCTGAGAAATATGACTGTATGTTCTACAGTGAGGCATTTATTTTCTTGACACTCTTCACTCACTCAGACTGGCAATCACATAGCCGCTCTAGAAGAGCTACAAAACACTAGGATTTTATTGAAGCAAATGTGGAAATTAATAACAAAATCAGAGCAGCGGTTTCTTTTTAATTCTTTTCTTTATATCGATCCCAGATTTTCTAATAGCATGCCATGTTATGTGGGATAGCCCCAGAAGTACTGTCATGCCAATCACATTTTAAAAAATTATTCTGAAAATATGGATCTATAATTACAGAATGGTCACAAGAAGACCAAAGTTTTGGTGTTTCAGACCATACTGAGCTCACGCTGTGCTATTGACATTAAGGAGGACAGGAGTTCTAGGTGGGAAAGACAAACTCACTGCTAAAGTACTAGCAGAATAAGCAGTTAAAATGTTCACTGCTAAGAAGTATATGCAATTAATTTAAAAAATAAATAAGTCTCACTATAACAAACTGCAAGCTATCCTGGAAGAAAAGGGTGCTCCCCACTCTAGCTGAATTCCTGCTACTGCACAGAGATTGAAGACACATTGGGCAAGAAAGTGATGTGAGCTGTGCCTTTCTTGGGTCCTAAACAGCATTTCTGCTTTTTACCCAGTGACTGCACAACATGAAACGAGGACCGTCTCTAGGCCTGGGACCCATGATTTTCCCTCCTTGCCCTGTGCACAGACTGGATCGTGCATTCCTGAAGCAACAGGCTTGAAGGAACAGGCCAAGTACTTTGCTCCAGGTTATCAGGTTCTGAATCCTTCATGGGTGGAGGGATGCCAGAGATCATTGACAAAGGTGAAAAAGCCTTGGTGATGCATGGAATTTAAGGCACACTTTTGTTGTCTCAGTTCACATGGGATTACTCCAGGGATCATTTACATCTCTCCCCTAAGCAGAATCTCATTCCAAGGAGTTCAGCACTCCACTTATATTGTATCGAGACTGCAGGCAAGGCTTTGGATTCCCTGTAACTTCAGGCATGAAAAGATAAATACTGCAATGCTGAAAAGTCTGACAGCCTCAGTCTCATTTTTAATGAAGGCCTGTATCACCACAAAGAGGTAGATTCATATGGAGATGATAGTGCCTGGATAGACAAAAAATACCGTGTGGTAATATCTCAGTGGTAATAAATAATACTATGTATATCTTCATTTCTGTGAGCAATAGAGTTTGTGAAGATTTAAATTTTGGCATCTGAACCTGCAAAAGAGTAAATTCTTCCCAAAATTGACACGCTTGCAGGCTTGCAGAATATAATGGTTTCGGTTATAACTAGTACAAATCCAAAGCTGCAATGGCTAAGAAGAAATGCGACAGCAAAACTTTGAAACTGCAACGCTTTAGTGAAAATCTGATACCGTATGAGCCATTACCCAAGCTTTCCCATTAGCTTTCTAACCCAAGGGAACATTTTCAAATATGAGTGCATTTCCTAAGAGAGAAGGACAGTCTCAGGGCAACAGGACCTCTTGTGCAACTCTCTGTGTTCTCTTTTTAAGCATTATTCATTTGGTAGACACTCAGCTTTATATACGTCAGTCAGTGCATGGAATAACTATACTCTGAAAAGGAACATTTATATCAGAAAGGGAAACTGCCTTATTTGAATATGGTTGGAAATAATTAAGTAAAGTCAGTGATAGGGAAAAGTTCACAGCAGGAATTCGTGACAATGATAGGTCATGCTTGCACAGTGAAAGCTTTGACACAAAGCTTGTGTCACTGTTAGCTCAATGGAAGGTTAGTCACTGCATTAGTAAGCACTTGACTGTATAATTTCCTAACAGAAGGTGCAGGACATGTCTGAACACATTTTAAAATAGTAAGGATTCCTTTTTCACATTGCAGAGCCTTGGCTTTTCCTGGAGGCGGGAGGGAACATGCAGCGCAAAGCTGTTCTGGTACTTTACAGAAAAACATATCGACAGGGATATATTTCTAATCTGCTTTCCAGCTCTGCTTTCATTAACAGTCTGTCAGGTTTCTCCTATAAATCTCTATTTTTATGCCTCATAGCTTAGCCATAAAAATTCACTGCAGTTTAACATTTGGCGGAAAGTCTCAGCCTCAGCACAGGTCTCACTTTCACATTTAAAACAAAAATTTAAACAACACCTTACTAAAAAGAGAAATAAAAGAAAGACCACAAATATGTTCAAAGTGCTGCACTGAATTCAGAAAGGAAACCCTGACTTCACACAGAAGGCTAAGTACATTGTTGAATGCCACATCTAGCACTACGTATTGAAATAATTTGCTAGAGCAGACCATCTTCCTGTGCAAACACTGTCTTATTATGTGCACATGCACTAAGGCTGAAACACAGACGAGGTTGGGCTCTGCTTCTCCATCTGTGTCTGTGAGAGCCTGGATGATCTTTTCAGCTTAGTCTCTTTAATCTTGGCTAAATGCAGGTAGATGCTGGGCTATTTATTTGACTAGACCTAATAGTAAAGCAGATCTAGTACCATATCTTAGTAATAGACAGATCAACTATGTTAAAGTTTTTCCCAAGCTTGGGAAAACATAGCAGAGAAATGGCTACAATTTTCATTGACTACTTATATTCCCCCAGAAAGACATGCCATGAAGTGTCTTTTCCGGATGCTTCTGTAGTCTACCCCTGTGCTGAAACCTGCAGTGAAAGAAAGAGGTTATGGCATAGCCAGCACCATATTCTCCATGGATCCCACAACACAAGCTTTCCCAGCTGGGTAGGGTCTATTTCTTTTGCAATGCCTGGCTGGTATGAGACAGAAGAGGACAGCCTTCCTTCAACTTCTTATTCTAACTTCCGCTGCAAACATGTACAATCCAGGGTTCCTGTATGCAATAAAATACAGATGGGAAGAGCATTCTTCGGTTTCCTTTCATCTCTAAAATAATCCTCCACCTCAATATCCTTAGGCACTTCCTAATGACTCATCACTAATTCACTAATTAAACAGAGATATGATGGCCAAGACCCATGACAAAACCCAGGCCAAAACAAATGACAACAACCTGACTGGTAATACTGTCATTGTAAGGAAAAATAAATGGCTGAGAGGAGAGTCTTTGGGATCAGTGGTTTACTGGACATAGACTGAGCAAAATTTCTTAAGCTTCAACACTTCAGCTTTGTGCTTCAGCTTCCTGCAGAATGTCTGCAATATGTTTCACTCCACCACATCCATGGGTTTCAGCGAAGACCTCCATAATTACACAGTGTGACATGCAGGGTGGAACTGAGCCTACACAAGCTAAGACTCCAGTCAGTACTTGAATGAATGTTTGGAGGATTTGTTACTTAATTTACATAATGGCTAATATACTGGGTTTTTAAATGCACAAATATTTCATATAGAACTCATTAACTGTAATTAAAATGAGTGTAGTACAGCAAGATTTTAAACAAATGTTCCTGGAGCTATCTAAGCAATCTTTAATGTAACAACTAGAGATTTGTACCTCTACCTCCAGAAAAATGAGATGCTACTGACACTTAAAATTTCTTAGAGGAACAGCTACTTTTGCTGCAAATGCAGAGTGGTTGTGTTGAAAAACTTTACATTTAAATAGACAATACATATGTGACTACACCAGTGCCAGGGATGATAGCAGCTGACACTGTTAGAATTTTCTGTTAGTGTGGTCATCTTCAGTATCAGTCCACAGCACGTAATGAAAGAGGTTTATGTGTATCATGAGCATATTCTAAAGAATGAAAGCATAATTTATTTTCAATGGATGAAATTATTATCAGGTCATCCAAGTGAGGAAATGATAAATGCTCCCAGAGAATGTAACCATCCTTACTTATGCACAAGAGGTACCTGGAAAAAATGAATCCCAATGACCACTTAAAAGCCAGGCTTTCCTTCTGACATCAAAATGCAACTCAGATATGCACTAATTAGAATTATTCTTGTGGTATGAAAAAAACTCCCAACAAACCAAACTCGTCTAGGAAACCACTCTGCTATATTACCATGTAATAATAAATAGAATAAGCACAACATTTTAAAGGAGACTGTTGCCACAATGAAACCATTGAATTTGGTTTATTTATACAGTTTCTCAGAAGAATTGTTTCATTGTCTTTTTCAGACCTAACTTACACAGAAAATACATCTGTCTGCTTATGTCTAATTGTGCCTGTAGTGCAATTTCTGCCACCTTCACATACTTCTATCAATATGTCTATATGTCTGAATGACAGAAATATATGCTTTTTACTGTATGACTCGGAAGGCACAGGACAGAAATCTTAGCCCAAGAAGGCTTGGGAAAAAAAACTCTTGTGTTAAGCAACTGTAGCCATCTGGTCACCATGAAGGCATGACGCCTCCCCACTGCATTTCACTGGTGACTCCTATGAGACCTTACAAGCTGCTTTTCAATCAAAAATTACCCCAGTCTGCAATATTTCAGCCACATCCCTCTAATTGTGGGTGCTATGAGGAGAGACAACATAAAATGATTATGTTCAGTCCAGACTGCAATTTACACAACGAGAAATCTCTGAGGTTTCATTACAGAGTCTTTGCGTGCCACCATGAAGGCATTGAAAGCCACAGTGGATAGGAATTTTTTCCAAGAGCTTTTTCTTTTAAAGGCAAGTTACAACAGATATCTCAGGTCCTACCTCCAAATTACAAGCACTGACTCCCATGCAAGCTAACCACAGTGGAATTCCTGCATTGGCTATTGCATTCATAACACTTAACCAAGACATGAAATACTGTAAAAAAAATTTGCTGAAGTTTTAGATTGTTGGTTATCCTTGTTTGCTAAGCGTATTTTATATTTTTGTCTTCCTTTTCTCCATCTGCAACTAGAAGATGTAATGCCAGACGGAGGCAGAAATGTTGCTCTTGCTGTATTTCTGATTCAGATGTAACTCATACAAAAATATCTTCAGATTCTGCTCCAAAGAAGTAAATCCAGTTACGAGTTACAGTGTTTTAAGGGAGTTTCCAGGAACATGAACATGTGAAAGCTTAGTCATGGCCTGAAGCCCATCCATTATTCGTGCTTTTGCTCCTTAAGGTGAAAGCGAGTAGAGGTAACCTTATGCAAAGCTCACGTATATGCCATGCTGGAACTGAAAATGATACTAACAAATGGATTATCCAAAGGAGTTAATTTTTCCTTTGCCCATGAACAGAGAAAAACACTTCTAAACTAAAATACAACTGATAGTACTCCTAGGGATCTACAGACCCCAATCACTTGGTCAGCCTGAACAAAGCATTTCTGGTTGGTTTTAATGTGCATAAATTTAGATAAGGATGTTATCTCCCCACAGTCCCTCATCAGACGCAGAATTAATCTGGTTTGTGCTTTTCTTGTGGGGGGAGAAAAAAAAAAAGAAAGAAAAAGGACAGAGACAGCGAGCGAAGGAGAATTTATGTCAGTCGTCATAATTAACTGTTCATAATAAGTGTTACATCCACATCTCCACATCAGTGATGTCAAGTGATGGAATTTAAAGATGTCAGATCAAATTAGTTTAAAAGAGGTACTGAAAATGAAGCTTTATTCCAAAAGGCATGACATAAGGGGGAAAAAATTGAAAGTAATTTAGGAATTGCTATGGAAAAAAAAACCAGATTTCTTTCCTGCCACATTATGTTCTGTCTGGCAACACAATGTAACATATTTAGCAACATGTAGGCAATGCAATAGCAGGCCACAAAGTACCATGTTATCCTTTCAGTTATGCATATTTACTTTAATACATATATGTACATATATATATAAAGAGAGAGAAATAATTTAAGAGAGACATTTGTTTAGCATTTCCCCTTCAAAGAAAGTGGGATAAACAATACATTTTTTAAATCCAGTAGAGCTGATTTGCAAACTAACTCTGCAACAGAGAAGGTTGCATCCATCTCAGCCTTCTTGCTAAAACCTATTAAAAAGGCATGTGCTAACTGGGCTGTTGAATCTGCTACGTCCATGACAATCAGTGAGTGACAACATCTCCTTTTATTTTTCTACTTTGTTTTATTTTTCATTATGTTACTATTCCATAATCACAACTAATCTTCAAAACTGACAAATATTGCTTGAGAATTTAATCAATGAACAAGTCTAGGACACTTCTGTGCCAGACAGCTGTTCCTGTGTCTGGGTTCTAGTGTCATGGCCACATCAACAGATTTAAAGCATTGGCAGAGTGCCAGTTTTACATTTCAGGCTTTGCTGTTATGCCTTTAGATATGTTTTTCACACAGCAGAGAAAAGTGTTTTGGAAAAAAGGTAAGAGAATATTTGTGAATGTTATATCCAAGGAAGCTATAGAGAACTTCTGTTGAGCGCCTTTCTCCTCCTGCTCAAAATAGGTCATTTTATGTGGTTGTTTTTCTAGATTTTAATCTCTCAGGCTGCAACCCAGCAAACACTCATGCATGAGATTAACTCTGACTACCCACATGTGTGAAGTGCTTGGAGGATGGGGGCTTTAATTTGTTGTGACAATGTCATGAGAAAGGAGTTAAGTGGCAACATGTGAGGAGAGCTGTATAACTGAGGCCACCGAGAGCAGGCTGTGTTAACCCTGTACTGGGCAAGACTTTGCTAACGACTACTTCATTTCCCCTGAGCAGGAAGTAGCTCATGTTACACTGTGTTTTGTTTCTGGAGATGCCAGGATCGCTATCAAGAAGCTCTAAGGAAAAGACAAGGAATCTCATAATTATGCAAATTTTTATTTTGAAGACGTGTTTTCCAAATGTTTTTCTATCACTAGTTGACTTGGGGTTTACCCTTGGGGGCTTTGCTCACCTGTCCAGAATTGCAGGACAGAGATACATCAAGTGTCTGCCATTCCTGAGAATTGGCACGCACATAGCGAAAAGCATATCTACTGCATTTATGCAGCATGGTGCTATGGCCTATTTCTCTGTCTATGATCCCCTGTGGCAGATGCAGCTGCTCGGCAGATTAGTGTGATTCCCTCATTGTTTGCATCTAGGAGAGAGAGCAGAAGAGAAGCCACAGTGCTGAGTTCTATCCAATATTCAGAGGAGTTCTGCTTTGGGGAATTTTCCCTAGCTGCAGTTTAATGGCACAACAACATGTAACTTGCCACAGGACTAGCTCTTATGATGTTGAGACAAGAGGTATCACATGTAAAATGGAGCTGCCATTCATATATCACAACCAGGCAAAAATGATCATGCTGTCTCATGTTGTAGAGAAGACAAGACCTGATACTTTGCTACCTGGTTCAGTTTCAGTCATACCAGTTCAAAAAATAATGCTTTCTCTGAAGTTCTGCAAGCTTTTTTCCTATGAAACGATGTTGTTACTGTTTGGTGTATGTTGCGCTTACTGGCTATGACCCACTAACATCTATCCCTTTTGTCTCAAGTGAAAGTTCAGTATTGCTCTCATCATCTTAAATACTGCAGGACAAAATAATTTTTCATTTTAATCACAATGTAGTAAACCTTGGCAGACAAAACAATAAGCAGAACTTGTAAGAAAATATGGAAATATCACTGGCAAATTGAGAGAGGGTAGGTCACAAGCATATCTTTCCAACCTGCACTAGCACAAGGGACTGTGAAGATCATCCTGCTGTTGTAATTTAATGAAAGCAATTTAATAAGAGCAAAGAATACAACTTCTAGAAATAGGAGTAAAACTAATTTGTCTAATAGAAATTGGACAACATAATGCAAACAGAATTTTAGCATGTGGTTGAGCTTTTTATATAACTCCCTGCTTCACTGGACTGTGGGTGCCTGAGGAAATTCTGTCATCATAATGTATAACCAAGTGACTTACCTCCAGTTTTCAGTTCTATGAACAATTCATCAGCAGCTAGAAATGAAAACTTCCTATGAAATGATTGATTCACTCCAGAGGTGTCCATCACAGAGATATAGGTAAAGCTATAAGGGATTGCCAGGTGTCAAACTGTAAACCATTGAGAACCAAGTGATACCATTATTGTGGTCATAATTCTACACCGAAGATAGTTTTATAAAGCAAGATCTGTAAGCAATGAAATGGATAAAAAGTGTTCACCCACGTTTTCCTGAAATGTAGTTAGATTCTTCCCAAGGAAGAGAAAGCTGTGGCTGATGTTTTCAAAGTGTTTTTGCCCTACTAGACATTCATAAACTTCTAGCATGGAGACAGGTTTTGCATTTCCTCAGTCTCTTATTTGATGTATTGACAGTAGGGTCAATTTAGTCACAAAAGAAGTTTTCTTCTGGCCACATTCAATGCACTTTTGCCAGATGAAGGACTGTTGTTGTGTTGCAGGTTTTCAATAAATAGAATGAGACAATGTTAGTACTGAAAAACACTTTAGTACATTCACATATAAATGCAGAGTCTGTGATGCAAACCCATCTGATTTCAGAAAATCATATAATTTTCTATTTCAATTCTGAAAGAGTACTGAAGTATATAATTAATTTATGTGGTTTGTTTTTTGGGTTTTGTTTGTTTGTTTGGTTGGTTGGTCTTTTTTTGGTTTTTTTTAAGTTTGATTGCAAAACTAGACTACTTATCCAAAGACAGGGAGATTCAAAGCCAGGCACCCAACAGCATGGTGCCATCTAGGACCGAGTTATAGGTTCTGAACAAGTTGAAACATCTACCTGGTCCAATGCAGCTCAGATACCATATGTCTGAGAAAATGCAGATCTGCATTAGTATGGTGCTACCTAAGCTAATTTACCTAACTAACTCCTCTGTGACAATTAATTAGGGTGTAGCACTGTGCTGACATAGCAATTCCATATCCAGTTCTGGAATTAGCTCGGATAACTCTGCCTGTCACTGAGTTGCAGGGTGTACACCCTGCAAAATCATTTCTAGAGAACGCGCTAGTGTTCTGCACTGTCCTGTGCTTAAATTCTAATTCATCAAAGCTCTTAGCATATGCTTAAATTCTGATATGAGATTTTTTTTTTCCCCTATATCAGAGCCTTTTATCTCCTAAATATAGAGATGTGAAAAAGATACAGGGAGATGAAACAGACTACCACAAACTAGATTTATACCCTTCTATTTGTTGCCAGCACAAACAGCTTGAATAGCCAGCAATACTTTTCTAATTACACAGGTAAAAGAAGATGGAAGAATATACCATTTCAACTCTTGAAGTTTATGTGGTATTCCTTTTTGCCTTTTTACACATTGTCCTTCCAAAAGGAAACCTGGTGGATGTTCACACAGCCTCTAATCAATCCATTGCCAATATTCATAGAATCATTGAATGGTTAGGGTTGGAAAGGACCTTAAGATCATCTAGTTCCAACCCCCCTGCCGTGGTCAGGGGCACCTCACATTAGACCATGTCACCCAGGCAACATAACAGGTACCAAGCAAAAAAAGCAAAACAAAACCAAAAACCCCCATCAAAACAACAAGCAAACAAGCAAATAAACAAAACCACAACATAAAATCTCTAGCAGAATTATGGTTTGTATCAAAAGTCTTTTGGGTTAAGCCTTTTGGTTGGGTTTTGTGAAACGTGGAAGTTTGCATCCTGTTTTTGTGAAATATACAAAATTTTTTCTCATGAAGGTCGTCAAAGCCTGAAGTTAACTGGTTCTCTGTGGAATATCTTCCTATTTTCATACCCCCAAGGCAATTATTTTCTTCCCTCTTGGTCTTTCTGAATATAGAAATTTTAATAGCTTTTTACTAAGATATTAGGTATGTCTCCCCTGCAAAAATATGTATACTCAAACCAGCATTAAACATGCTAACTCAAAAGCAAATAAGGCTGCCTCTACACTGTTAAATTCTGTACACCTTTGGTCATTCCCAGTACAGAGATCTGAAATTAGCTGGCTGAAATTAACCAGAATTTAAGACCACTCACTGTCCCAAACCCAATGATCACATCCCAGTTTCCTTTTGGGAATGCTCCTCAAACCACACTAATTCCTCTGCCATGTTCAGAAACTGTTTGGCTCAGAGTTAGCTGGCTCACGTTAAAGGTGTGCCCAAGTCTAATGATCTAACAGTATAAACAATTGAGTTTCAGTGTCCAGGAATGCTGTCTAGCACTTTTTAATTTAACTGTATAGAGGAGTCCAACAGTCTACCACTGAGAACACAGACTTCTGGACAGCTGTATTTACCCTGACTGTCTAGCAGGGCTGAGGAGTCTGAACTGAGCTCTGTGGTGCAGACACAGAACTGCTAATCAAATTGCTCTTTAAAAGTGCTGTAAACTGCTGTTGTGTAGATAAGATAGGTCCTGTCTTGTTCCAAGCACTATACACTATTTGAAAGGAAACTGCAAAGACACTGTGGCATGAGTGGCCCTATTACATCCTGCAACCTCTACCCACAGCCTTCTCTATATGTATAGTGCCAGCTGCTGTGTCCTGTTTTACCTGATAGACATTGAAAGTGCTTCTGCAGTAGATTACATTAAGTATCCTTAATTTCAGACAGGATCAGACTCTCTGCAGAGGCTTAGCCATTTATGTATTCTGTGATCATACAGAAGTAGCACAGTGACAGAGTCCTGTGGAGATTGTTAAACACTTCAGATAGCTGTACTTTATTACACAGCAGTATAGAGTTAACAGCATGGGCATCTAGCTGAACTACTTAAGAGGCCTTAAGGTTTTCATCCAACAATGTTTGTGTAAATTCTTCAGTGATCTATTTGACCTAAATGTTAGTAACAAAGATGAATTACTAAGTTACACAGTCTGTGCCCTGTCACTAACAATGGCCAGCCCTAGACGCTGCAAAAAACAGATCTGAGAAACCCCATTACAGACAGTGGAGAAATGACTTCTACAACAGGAAGTTGCATTCCACCCTCAGGCAATTTTCAATTGACTCACATCCTAAAGCAACACTGTTCTTATGCCCACTGAAAAACTTACCATCTTCTGCATTTGTACGAGTGCCAAGTGGCTTTTGAATTTTTTCCAAGTCTTGGACCTGCTGCATCTTTTGGCAAATAGCTTTCCAGGCTAAATATCTTTTCATTTTTAATGTATGCTGTAATCTCAGCATCATTAGATTTCTCTCCCTATGGCATGTTCTTTGGTTAGGAAATAGGACCACACAGTTTACTTTCACTCAACTACTCCTATCTCTGCCATCTCTCTTTTATGTTTTCTTGTCCAATAATTGTTGACATTTTCCAAACTCTAGAAGGAAACTATTTCAATAATACTTACTTGATAGGGTATGTCACATACTCCCTATATCTCTGCATCAAGAAGATTTGAAAATAATCACCATCTGTGTGGATATCTCTAGATTTGTAATAATTCAGAAAGTGCTTGGGGTTTTTATCCAGGGTCTTGGGTTCTTCTTTTTTATGCATAGTAAGAAATCTTGCATTCAAGTGAAAAGAGATCTCTTGTTGGGAAAAATCTAATTTATGTTGCCGAACGTTGTCTGGAAGAACAACTGGAAGAAATCATAATTAACAATCAATAGTTATTAGAAGATAAATTAGCAAAGATCAGTCATGAGACAAGAGAATATGCTACCTCTGTCCACATGCATACGTAATGCAATGTCTGTCTTTGTGCTCTGAATGTCACTCTGAAGCGGAAAGGAAACAGAATCCTTTTCAAACAAATTCCAATTATACGCTCTGCCTAAGAACAAAAAGAAGCCAGGATGTTAGTCCTGCTCTTTTTCTTTTCTTCTCTGCAGGCTGGTGACAGTGAGAGAGGAGGCTGCAAACTCTGCTTGGATATAAACCTTGAAGGACTCGCTGACACAGACAAATAACCTCAAGCAACTCCTCCACAAGAGGTATTTCGTAGTGTTCTACTCTTACAAATGCCTCCTTGAATAGCTATTTTGGACTATTTCTCCAGGTAGAGAAGCTTCTAAATGACAATTTCTTTCCTTTAATTTATGAACCTTATAAAAATCTGTGAAATGTACTTAAGCATAAGAATCTGTTAAATGCAATCACAAATATCTGCTGTCCAGAGACTGTATTATCAGGGAATTTCATATGACATGCTAAGATTTAACTTATGGATCTAAACCTGGTCGCCGAGGAATCAGCTTTAGATCCCTTTCCTAGCACAGCATAGCATCCTAGCGTAGCATAGCATAGCTCCTTTCTCTACAAAGAAACATCAACAGACCATTTTTTAAAATGAGGCATTTATGAGGATCAGATTTTCCACTGTTTCACCTATTTCACTTTGCAGTGTTTTAGCATGCAGGATATGCACAGCTCTGAGGTCAAATAGAACATACCATATCTGCACAGAGATCAGTGTGTTTTCATTCCAGACTACTACATATTTCATAAAAGTTCTCCGGACCCCACAGTAATACAAAATTCACAACGCTTTCTGTCCTCCTCCATGTTGTGGGTTACATCATTAGATCAAAAAAAGCACAAAACCAGTGTAATTTACCTTAAAGACTTCACACACACTCTCTCCTACTGAAAAGGTAGCAGCATTACTACTGCTGCTAGATGCCAGCAGTATAGAGCTCAAAAAGACAAATCATTGGAGTTTACCAAGCACTCACCTGGGTCTTGCAGCCCATGCTGGGCTTTGTGCTACTGATACTCACATTCACATCAGGCAGTTTGCATTACTTCGGATACATCTACAAAAGAGGCCACAACAATAGTATCAGTTTCACAGACTAAATCCCAAATTGTTCATACTAACAACCATCAACATTTGCTTATGCAACTACGTACCATTATAAAAATTCATGTAGAAAACAACTGCAGTGCCACAGACCACTTTGCATGGCCTACAAAACTTACCTGAGACACAGGAAGCATTGATGGAAACACAGTCTTTGACTTCATTGATGTTATGGGTGAATGGCAGGACAAGAGGAACGGCACAGATGTGGAAGATGGTATACTGCACTAAGGAGTTGTGCGCTATTGAAGGAATTTCGACCTTGTCAGCCAAAGGGTGTATCTGCATGTGGATCACTGAAGACAGATTGACCGTATTAGTAACAAATTACTATGTTTGTGTTTGCTTTCAATCATGTTTCCCTGTCTTTGTCAAGAATTCGTTTTATAGCAAGTCAGGGAAGTCTTTATCAAAGAGGTAGCAAACTGCATAGGGTACTGTATATAACTAAAAGCATCTCTGGCCTACAGAAATCACTGCATATTAGTGATCGTTTCAGAATTCTTGACGTATTGGCCTTTAATCCTGAGAGGAGGAGAAAATGGGTCATCCTTTTCCAATTGTCCTGCAGAGAATAAAATCTGATGAAATAACATGAGCTTGTTAGTTTCAGTTGGTAATTTCTACTCTTTTCACTAATTGTCAAATCAGTCAGCTGAGAAATGCAGTGCTAAAGGCAGAAGAGAATAACGCAAGAAGGGAAAAAATACTGAAAAATGTGTTTAGACAGTTCAATACAATGAGGAAAAAAGTCACACTGTACTGCTGAATGGAAGTTAAAGAAAACATGTCCATCCCCATAGGGTGCTTGAAATATATATCAGGGACACCATATGTGTATTATGTGTAAATCAGATATGGTTTGAAGTGTTTCTTACAAAAGGAATTTTTCAAAACTAATTGTCAAATGTCAGTTTAAAAATACAACACACATTAAAAAATTTAATTGCCCAGCTCTTCATCTAGAGCAGCTAATTTATCCCTGAGCATATGAGATAAGAAAATTTGTTACCTCAGATTTGTTATATTGCATTAAGAACAGAAAGAAGAAACTGGAAGAGTAGACTAAGGACTGTTAATCCTAAGGAAAGGGTAAAGCAGACAGGTGAAACATTCTGTCAGTCTTGGTCACAGAAAAGGCACTTAATTTTTCCTCCCTTAAGTACCATTCTGAAATGACCTGAAATTAGCGGCTTATGCTATCCCTGAGATAGAAAGAATGATTTTTTTGTTTGGTTGGATGGGGTTTTTTGTTGTATTTTTCCTTTGTTCCTTCATTCTGGCAAGTGATCCGAAGTCAGCTCAAAAAGCAGTGTCAATCGAAGCAGCTCCCAGGCTGCTCTTTGTGGTCTGTTCCCACAACATTCAACAGACTGGAAGTAGCAGCACAGAACTGGAGTATAACAGCCCCCAGCCTAGATTACAGCATCTTGTGGCTACCTGCAAGGTGCTTCTTTTGCTAGCAGCTGCTAGATGAGTTGGCGTAGAGTTGCCCCAGCTGTTCTATGGCTTCTATGCAGTAATCTTATCGGGGTTTTCCACTGTGGCTTCACCTACTCTTTTACATTGTAAAGTGACTGACATCCCACTGCAGCCAGCCAGGAATCATGCCAAGTGCAACACTAGGAGGATCAAGGATCTGATGTGTGCCAGGCCTGGTTTCACGCCAAATAAGCAGTGTCCAGACTGTGTTGTTTAAATAAAAGAGTGCATAAACTCCTTCATTAGATATTCACATTGTGTTAGCCCAGAGGACAGCAATAAGACATCCAATTACATAGGGGTAGAACAAAAACTATATTAGCATATTTGTCATTGTATTTTAAAATAAGATCGAATACTCATTAACCATGCATAAAAGAATGTAAATGAAATGAAATTCTCATAGGCAATTTTCAAACACAGGACTTCTTCACTTCAACCAAAACCTTTTGCCATGGTGCTCTGTTGAGACTAAATATACATGTAAACTGGTGTTTTCCCAATGCTTCTGCAGAAAAGCAATTACATTTTCAGAGTAGTTAGTATTTACTTCTTCTTCTAACCCTGCTTCAGACCCTTCTGACCACCTTTCCATCCCTACACATCAGCTGATATAAGTAGGCTACATTCTTTTCATAGTCCAGCTCTCTACAGCTTTTGCTAACAGCTTCCTTCTAGCACCAATTCCTCCCGAAAGCACGAATATTTATTAAAATCAGGATTTTCTTCCCTTTGTAATTTATAAACTATTCAGAATAGTATCAGCTGATTTAAAGAATCATGTTACTTTCTGTGTACTCATCTGTGAGACCCTGTGTTAAGGGGAAAAAATTAACTGTGATATTTATCTAAGAAATATTTCACAATTTGGACTAGTGTCAGTAAATGTCAAAGGAGTAATCCTAGTGCTGTTCTTTAAATGTTTGCTCTTTTTATATGGCCTGAACACTGAAATAATCACAGTATCAAGTACGACAGATAGAAAACGATGTCCCTTTCTCACAATTTGCACCATTTATGTCAGAAGAGGAGTTACCTTCTATAAAGTAAGAAATTACAAAACGCCTCCCATTTGACAGCATGTAATATTAATTTAGATTGCAACTATGGCTATCAAAGGTGCAGGAGAAGACAGTGTAAAATGGGTCAGGGAAGGTGGAAAAGTACCATATTGGTGTTGCTGCTGTAAAAAATTACCTTATTGTGACACTTTTCATTATTCATGCTGATGTTGGTTTGGCACAGGGGAACTGTCAGATGTGTAAATATGCTCTAAAAAGCTGAGGCAAAACACGAGGTGGCTTACATTTACCTAATGAATAACTGTACTTCAGTAGAAAAACAAAAATTCATGGGTTTTAGCAAGAAAAGAATCAATGTATTTGCATCATTACTGTTGGAGAATGTTAATATATGTAGCGGGGTAATTCCAAAAGATACAGGCTGTTAAATAACAGATGCATATACCAGACAGTACATCAGAACCATCTGTATCTTCAAAGACAATATGATGTTACAGTAGATTTGACCTTGGAATTACATCACGTAACATCCTTGGTTTCTGAGCACTATGCTTTTTATAAAACTCACAGCAGTGCTTGTAAAAAGGTTTTGAAATTCTTGACTGTATTAATTCTAAGTACCAAGTAAAATAAATATCAAGCCTTACTATATGGCAAGAGGCTTAAAAGTGAGTAGCAAGCAGACAAAATTAATATTGTGATCATACAGTGAATGTTTACGTCAAGCTCGAACCACTAAAATTTAAAAATGACATGCAATTTTTTTAATTGCTGTGAAAAGACCTATCAGCAAGAAACATCCAAAGTCTGAAGGTGACAACTCTGAAACAGATTGAAGTGTTAAAATACTGAGCACTGAAGTATTTAACACTTAGCTGTTTACCAGAAGTGGGATCCACAGTCCCAGGGTAAGCGTGAGGACGAAGCACCTCCAGAACATTCTGCCAAATGAGGCATAGAAACTTGACAAATTTAACAACAAGAAATATCAATAAGGACCAGTGTTCAGCTTTATAATTCTGAAGAACTTGGGCAACTTCCTCAATCTATAACGATGTGGTGGCTCTGTATTTTTAAAGATTGAGAGGTCTGAAACCTCACCTTGAGGCAGTTGCCTACAGCAGCCTTTCTCCCAGACCCCTGCCATAGGCTTCACTCGCTGTGCCAGTAACTCACTGAGCTAAGGAAGACCAGACTGTTGACCATCAGTCCAACACCAGATATGCACCAAAGTTACACCTATCACAAGTTTATCTTCTGACTTCATCTGCTGACTTTGTACCCACTGAAGGAAGACTTTCCTTTACCTTCTAAAAACTATCTTATCTTTCACTAGCAGGTAGGATTTTCAGGTAATAGTAGAGATTGGATAAGCTGTTACTTCTGTAAACTAGCAAAACCTCTTCATAATAATACTGTAGCACAGTGAAGTGTGTTCTCCACACCTAAAAAGCAGCCTGTAACTAGAGAAGGTTGAGGAGGCATGCCACAGAGTAGAGCCTATTTCCTGCCTGTTAGAAGGATAACATGTATGTTACATTATCTGACTGGCAGGAGGGGAAAGAAACCGTGCTGGCCACAGTTCAGGAACATTTATGCAGGTCTCCTGTAGGTGCTTTTACAATTTATTATGGGCTAATGTCCTTGTTCAACATACTGGGAGTGTTCAGCATGGATTTGTCAAAGGAAAATAACACTTGACCAACCTGAGTGTCATCTCTGTAGAAATGACTGGGTCTGGATGAGGTGAGTAGTGGATGTTGTTTACCATGGTTTTGGCAAGGCTTTGGTGTGGCTTTCCACAGAACATTTATAGCAAAATTGAGGGTGAATTTTGGGTAAGTAGGCTGCAAAGTGGCTGAACAACTGGCTAGTAAGGAGTGTTTTACCATTGCGGTGGTCCATAGTTAGAAGCAGCATTCCTATGAAACTCACATGCATGGAAATACATCCATTTCTGGTTGGGCAACAGAAGAAAGACATTTTGAGCCTTGCCCTATAAATCTGTTGTATAAAAATATATAAATGAAAATTAGTACATTGTTCTGACACCTTGGACTTCAATAAAATATTTATATAAATTAGAAAAGCAACTGATCATTCCTGTCATTTTTTTCTTAACAGAACCTTGCACAGTGCAGAAAAGTTTTACTTTCTCACCCATGAATCTAAGACAGATTTGCACATAAACACCAAGAAGATAACATTAACATCTAGTATTACTTTGAAAGTACTTCAAGCCTGCAAAAGCTTGTGTTAAGAACCTTGCTTACCACCATCACATAAAGAAAGCTTACTTGATAGTGCCATGTTAACCACAACTTACACTTCTTATACTAGGTAAGTGTCCTAGGCCATTGCAGAACAGTTAGTAATATTAAGGGGTCTGATCCAGCCAGTGTGTTTCTGTGTGAACTTAAAGGAAATTTCTGAAGAGCCTGAATGTAAGAAAACATCAAATAAAGAACAGTTTATGAGCGATCTAAAGGCAAAGACCCATAAAACTGTTGAGATGTGAGCCAGTGATGTTTACTGAATTCCTACTGAAATCCCCTTGGCACTTTCAAACCTGTATGAGAATTATTCTTGCGTTACAACTTCCTCTTCCAGACAAACAGACTTTATCAGACCTCAAGTCTAAAACGACTTCTTTACACTACTAATATCATATATATTGCCTATGTTGGGAAAGAATTCGAAGTATTCCTACGATTACCTGCCTAACTGGAAAAAAAATTAAAAAATTAATCCGTGGTTGCCTTTATGCCCAATGAGAATATAGAAGAATCTATTTCCAAGCGGGAGAAATCCTCTGCAGTTAGATGACTGAGTTAATAGGATGTATGTTCAGCAAAAAACTCTTCCTATGTCCTTGGAGTACTGGCACAGCAGGGCAAAGATCTGAGAACTGCCATAAGAGAGCTGGGAAGTGAGGCATGGCACCCATGGCATATTTCCCTAGCCTCGCAGCGGGGATCAGCAAGTGCTGTACTCCCTTTCAGCCACAATCTTATTAACTAGTTTTAAAATGCCTCAACTTTCTTCTTCACTATTACAGTACCACAGCTTGGTTCCTCATGCAAACTGGCTTCCTTACTGAGTGCATGCTGAAACTTCAATTTAAGTTGTGAATTAACCATCTGACTATCCATATATATATAGGAAGTTTGCACTGGCCTGCAAAGTAGTCACTCAGGTTTTATTTGGATGATGCTATCTACAATAAAGCAAATCTAAAAAATAAACAAACAAAAAACTACAACAAAACTCACAAACAAACAAAAACCAAACAAAACCAAAAAAAACCCCAACCCCACCAAATCAAACCAAAAACCAAACAGAAAACAAACCAAACAAACCAAATAGATTGAAGGACAGTGAGGGGGTATTGTGCTCCCAGAGTAGACAGCCTTCTCCCCAAGGCACCTCATTTATTCTGTAAGAGTTCTTCACTATTCCTCTATATTAACTTCCCTAAATTACCTGTAAAGGATATGAAAAGGTCACAGAAATCATCACAATCTCCACATTCGGGAAATGGCCATGCAATCCTAATCAAAACTGACAAACCTTGAGGAGAGAAAGGTATCAGAATTTAACTCTTCAGTTTTATTTGGCAATAGAATATCAGGGAATTTACACCTCTCCTTCCCTTTTTTCCCCCTTTCCAGATATATCCTACTTTCATAGATTCACACAAATAGAAGATGGATAGGACATTTTATTTTTCAGAGTAGCATTAATTACGGCTCTTTCATGGGGTAAACAAAAAATAAATTACACTATATTTTGTGAAAGAGAATAAAAACTGAAATAGAGAAAGTAGCTAAGTGAATTTTAGTGTGAACAATTTCACTACAAAATTAATTTCAAAAAGAGAGTAGAGGGGTAAACCACAAAAAGAAAATGGGAAATATTTAGCATGTGAAAGCTAATTAGTCTTCTAGCTGAGTAGCTGCAGATAAGCCTACAATGTGTCAGAAGTGTTAAATCATCTGGTAGCATAATGACAACATTCTTAGATTTTCAAAAGGCAATAATGAACTAGAGCATCTCAATTTTGTTTGTTTAATGAGGTTTCTTACAAGAATCAGAAATGTTCACCCAATCCTGGAAAACATATCTTCCTTTTAACCTAGACGAACTGCTTACATTCAAGAGTTCTAAAATTCAGCTCTGAGTGGCATCACTTTTTCTGTAATTAATGACATTTTAGTTGTATTATTATAATTTTATGTATTGCAGTATATAGTATTTATAAGTCACATATAGCAGGGAAAGATTGTTTAATTTGTGATATGCACCAGCATATCATATGATCCAGTTCTACTTCCAATACTAGCAAATCAGATCAAAAAATAAGACTGTATGGCTGGCAAAAAAACCACAGTGCTTTCTGAGGAACCCCAGCAAAGTCAGATGAAGAGGAAGCCAAAGGCACGTGCATTCACACCAAAGGTGTGTGATATCTTTGTAGGCAAACTACAAAGACTAAAGAACACCAAAGAATCAGCAGAGACAGCAAGGAAAGCAGCTGATAACGAAGCACAGAAAAGGTGGGATGCCAGCCATGCTTGTCAGGTTGTCCTACACAGTAACAGGATGTCCTGTATTAAATTATAAGGTCTTACTTCGTATATATATATATGTAAAACAACAACAACACACACATACACATTATTAAAAAAAAAAAAAGGCACAAAAGAGAGGACTTTTCTCATATTTCTGCAGTAACTGGCTACTTTTCTCAGTGTTTAATATCCCACGTTTCCTTAACTGAGGCAGGGCAAATTGATCCAGAGTTTCCAGAGTTGACTATGTTTCCCACACAATAAATCCAAAGAGTCACACTTGCTGTGCATGTACGGTAGCATATGTTTTTTCATATTGACTCACATTTGAACACTTGTAAATGTTTAGCAGCTCTGATATAGGAAGAAAATTTTTCTTTATTTTTAAACCACCTTTCTTAAGTTGTCTTAATTAGATAACATTCCTTCTGCAGAAAAAGGAAATGGACCCATGTTCAGATAGACTAACTTCCATCTAACTTGTGCTTTGACATTGGAAAGAGCAAAATATCTCAGGAAGCTTTGAAGAGAGAGTCAGAAGACCTAACATGGGAACCAGCACAGAAAGGAAACTGAACTTACCTGAAATGTGTACCTGAGTATGAACTTATATTACCAGACAAAACTTCTTACCAGAATTTTGGACTATTGCCTCTTTGAGAGTGTAGCTCTCTACACCAGCTATTCATACTTGGAAGAAAAAAAAAAAAAAAAGTCAAAAATTAGGAAGGCTAGTAAAAACTAGGAGCATTCATGAGACAGATCAAGTACAGGCAGCTATCAATTTCAATAGCTCAAAAAAGGCAACTCTCATGCCTCACAGGAGAGGGCAAATTTTGCAGTTCTCCCAAGTGACGTATATTCAGCCACAACCACCAGGCTCAGAAACCAGCTTTTCACAAGCCAGCCTTTGAACCTTTGTTCTAGACCTCACCCACTGCATATTCAAGCCATGCTAGTGGCAGGGAAGTGAGGGGAAGCATATTCTTTGAAGTGTGCTCCCAGGTGGTATGCATGAATGAAAATTCACACTTCAGAGGACATGTTTAGAATTACCCATTTTTTGTAAATGTAAACACTGTGTGAAAAAAATCTAGATCTGGAACTGAAGATTTCAGAGTTGGTGACAGAGCCAGTATGTTTACACAGATGGACACAAGGGTGCGATCTCCACTGCCCATTCCAAGCAGACTGAGTGTAAGCCAGCTCCATCCACAAGCCATATAGTGGATATACCCAAGCTGTCCTGTTTCAGGGTGTATTTGGGATGAGAGCTATAAGGACCAGAGACATTTGCTACTGAACAGCTTAAAGTAAAAGGCCCATCTGCTTCTGTCTGTGGAAATGTTTTCTCAAAAACCATGTCTCTGGACTTGGTCAAGCTTTTTATTCAGATTAATGGTTTTAGGTTTTAATAGATCTTAGTGGCATCAGATCAGGCCATATCACCACTTTGCTGTGTCCTGTTACCCAGGTGTGATCCAATGGCCTATGTCTCCTAGTTTGCCAATGCCAGCAGTCTCTGTATCTTGGTCCAACAGCTGTCTCTGTGTTTTCTCTGCATCATGCCCTCTGCACAGAATGCCTGTCCTGAGTCATTCTGCAAGTTCACTGTCCTGAATTCTCTTAAGTCCATTCCCCAGACACACTCCTTTCACAATACCTTAATAAAGCCAGCAAATAGGACATACGCCCTAATTAGAATAAAACAACAAACAAACCCCCTTAACTGCATTATACCAACACCATCCCTTGCCAAGTAGCCACATAATCTTATTGTTGTTCCTCCTGTCATTCCTCACCACCTTATTACTCAACAGTTATTCTGTGTCTATAATTAGTTCACGCTGCTGCAACAGGAGATACTAACTCAGCTCCTTGGGCCTTCTCTTTGAAGAAGACGACAATTTCCTTGTATCAGAAGTGTTTTGCAGAGGACAGCAGCCACTGGTGGCAACTGCTTGTCAAGTCCCTCAGGAGAAGGGCTGTCCCTTCTCTTCAGAAATATACCCAGCCACCCATAGAAATCATTAGCACAAAGAGCTGCTACCTCAGGCCCTTAGCTAATGAGATCACTGGCAAAAAATAAGCTTCCCTTTCTCACTACAGTTCTTCTGGTATCAGTGGAACTGCTAATGCGAAGAAGGTGAACATGATTTACCCATAAGAAGCACCTAAGGCAATAAGGAGTGTCTATTCCTTCGTTTTTGGGAAGCATTCATCATAGACAAAGTAAAAGATTTCCTTTTTTACAATGAGAGCAGTAAGTGAAGTGAAGAAAATTACAAGACTTCTTTACATTTCTTCATTGCTCTATTCAGAAAAGAAGTCAAATATGTGCTGCAATTTGCTGTGCAGTGCCTGAAATACTGAAAGGTTTCTTCTAAATTTAAATTAAAACCATATTATGGATTTACTCACTCATACATAATATTAGGTAGAGTCATTTTACTTGTTCTTTGTGCCCGCTATAACCTTAAATTGTAAGAATTCTTGAAAGCATGAGATTTAAAAGACTTGCAGTTTTATGGGGGTTTTTTTAAATCTGTTCACTACTAGAAAATATTGGATAACTGATCCCTTCTCTCTAGTGAACTCAGAAAGCCTTTTTATAAGCATTATTGAAATTAAAAATATGAAATGCTCTTTCTGTTGGCTATCAAACAGAGAATTAATTTAATGAAATGGCTAAAGGTCTTTTAAACGGCAGAAAATACACTGATGACATTTTCCTCCATCTTCTAGTTTGGCAGAGTCCAAATGGGTTAAAAACCAGCATTTATAAACCTCTGCTATTGAACATAATTATAATTACAATGTCCAATACTCGACCTTAGGAAATGGTAGAACAAAGGTTGTTTATACAACATAAACTGATCCCATGATTAAGGGATCACTGTTTGTTTTTCTCAGACCCTGGTTTCAGTAAATCCACAGCATAACTCCAACACTTGTGGAAAGAACTGGGGTTAATTAGAAAATGCCATGTCTATCTACAGGACCCTTTCATGGATTTGATTGCATTTTTCTTTTCCTCCTCCAAAAGCAAGGACATCACTATTTTCAAGTTCCTCATACTCCAAGTTTCTACTTTGAGACCTCAGGACCAGATTAAGAGAAACACTGAGCGACAGAAGGAGTAATTGATACTATTAAGACCTCTGAACATTTGAGAAACACTGGAGAAAGATCTCAAACTGATAAATTCCCTTTGCGCTCTGTCTTACTTTTTCAAAATGGATGTACTAATCCTCCTTATCCGCCAGGCTTCTTGTACATAGCAGTGTGTTATTATCCAGGAAGAATTTGTGAAGTGGAAAGCCCTGTAGAAGAGCCCCTAAATACTAAACAGATTCCCAAAGGGACCTTCAGCTCTCCAGGTATGAGTTGGGTGGATATAACATTCAACAAGGGGAACCACACTGTGAGTCACAGAGACAATGATGCTACAGATTCTCATTTTGGGCAAGGCCCCTGTTCCATGCTGCTGAGTTGTTACTCTTTCCAGGTAACTGTTTTTCCAGTGTCCACACACCTCTCTGAAATCTGTTTATCCTACAAACTGCCTTTCTGCTTGTCTGTTCCAAATATTTCAGATTATCTGATCTCTGTATGTCAAATTTGTGATATTTAGATACACAGGAAACATTAAGTCTCCTGCTGTGTGGTATATATGCTGTTGCTGTTACTTAAGTTAGCTAGTATGTTGGGTTTTCCCCCCACTTCTCCAGTTACACAGATGCTGCATGATGCAAAGTTAGCCAGTAACTTGTAAAACAGGAGACAGGCAGCTTAGTCTTTTCTTCTTCGTTTTACTTTTCTCATTAAAGGATGGATGGTTACAATGACTTTTTGTTGTACTTCTACACCTGAAACAAGCTGAAAAGGGAAACCTGATGCAAAAGAAGCAATCTATCATGAAGACATTAAATTATATATAAATTAGAAAATTGAAATTATTTACTTTCTCATTTATGCAGATGATGAGCAATCAAATGAAAGCAGCAACAACCAGAAAGTCAGAAAATAAACCATGGTAAAATACTTGAAGGCGGAAAGCCCTTCCCATTGCAAGTACCATTATGAACAGGTACAGCATACAAAAGTCACAACTCCCCATCACTGCTAAAAGCTTAGCCTCAGAAAATCAATGGTTGGTTCTAAAAAGGCCACTCCTTTCGAGAGTTACTCCTGAGGTGTATGTCATACACCTCAGGCAACAACCACTGTATCCCTGGTCCCCCACCCCACATAGTCTGTGACCAGTCAGGAGCCCAGCTTCATGGTGTTTTAGTTGCCATGCCTCTTGTTTAGTCATTTGCCTTCTCCCCTCTGAAGACTTCTAGCAAGGATACCAATTAGTGCAAATGGCTTGTAATTAGCAGTGATTTTTGTAACGTGGATACCTTCTCAGTATGAACAGGAATGAGCCACCAACTCATTTCACATGAGGCAACCATCAGGAGGTAAAGATTTGCAGTTAATAAAGGCCCATGTGAGAGCGAAACCAGTGACTCAGAGAAGTAATGCATTGTCTTGCAATACTGGTCCCCAGTGCTAGCACCTCTAATCTAACTGGATCATTGTTAATCCTTTGTTTTACTGAGAATGTGAAAATTTTCTAACCACTTGCTTCACATTTAATTTCCCCAGAGATGCATATTGTGCGTAATAAGTGTGCTGCCTCCTGACATGGCACCTTCTCCATTACGTGGAGGGGAATTCACTCTCCCTGTGCACGTCCTGCTTTCGCCTGTCCTGCTCAACTCCTGTCTCCTCCTGCCGGCACATTGACAGTGTCTACTGCCTTCACTTTCACACTGCTAATCCTTCACTTGACCCACTTCAGCACTACTCTCTCAGCTCTCCTAGAAGCACATGTGGAAAGGCTAATAATAAGTAACTTCAAATATCTCTCTTCTGTTCTCAGATCCATTTAATGCGAAAAGGCTCTAATTTTTCCGGGATTTTGAACTTCTTCGCTTGACTTGTTCCCTTCTTGTTTCTTGATTCCTCTTGCTGTCTTTTCTCTGTATTCTTCTCTCGGTATTTCTCCTCTGGTCCACGGTTGCTTTTATCACCAGTGCAGAGTGATGGCTGGCTGTCATCTCCCATCCCCTCAGAGTACTAACTCTTAACAGCTTTCTTTGACACAAACTTAGGAGATGTCTGAGCTCACTCCCTTCCTCCAAACACATGAGCTCCCACTTACTCCTTCCCTTTCAGTGACTGATAATGGATCTATTCCTCTATGGCTTTTATTCACTATAGTTTTCTCCTCCAAAGATCCCTCTCTTCTTCCCTTCCCCAATGCTTCAATGACCCTTATACATGTTGCAAAGCCGGCTGAAAGCAGGTCTCTGGGCCTGCTGCTTGGGCCGGCCTGCTGCTGACACACCAAGCACCTCACCTGGCTGCCTCTTTCCTCCCTGCTTCCACTTCCTTCACATCGTCTGGGAGAGGGTTCAAAACAGGTGCCTCTGCCTCCCAGGATCTCCCAGCCCTCCCCCATGTTCCCTTCCTAGGGCTCCCTCCCCTGAGTCATGGCTCTCCAGCACCCTTCTTTCCTCTTGGTGTTATGAGCTCCCTCACTTTTTCCAGAACCCCTCTGTAAACCCACACCTTCCCACGTACCCTCTTGTGCCATGACTCACCCTCCCAAGCTAACCTTCTAATTATTTATAATTAACAATAACAAGAAGGAACTGACATGATGTGGAGATGATCAGATGTGAGGATGAGAAACTCACTGTAAATGCTTAGAGAGACAGAAACAGCATCATTTACTACTGAATAATCCTATAATCACTCTGTGTACATTCCCCTTTCTATAACCCCTGCCTGACATTATCATGCCCTGTGTCCTGTTGCAAGGCACCTAACCTCGACTGTAAGAAGGGACCATCCAATCTCATTTCCATAGGTGCTCAGGACTAACAGAGGTTGGGATATCTGAAAATCATGGAATCATAGGCTAGCTTTTTTCATTCTCTATGTAAAACATCATACACAACTGTTGAAGCCTGTGCTAATATATAATAAAACGCATTTAAATTACCATGAGCTTGTCTCAGCTGCCTTGGATTCCTTGTACTAAAAAGTCCAGCCTTTCCTGTTCTATCCACTTACTGTACCTCTCATGCATTTTTTACTGCAGCTTAATGTGATGGCAGGCATGAGAAGCTGGCCTTGAGGATGATAAGCAAATTGCCTTTTTTCCTTAGAAGATTAAACTTGCTTTGATGGCATAACCTTGCTTCCTTTCTTCCACTCCCATTAACTATCCTCCTCTGCTGCAGCCTACTTTATAAGGCACTATACTTCCCCTTTTTCTCCCAGTCAGAACCAGTAATCTTCATCCACTGGAGCCAGAATCCCACTACAAAGGTCCTGTCACTTTCCGTCCTCCAGAAAATGCTGATCCAAATCCATAAGCCTTCTTAGAACTTTTCAACATTTTTATTTATAGTAAATGAGAAAAAAAACCTTATTGCCATGAGTTGTAAATTACAGAGCTACTTTTAAGAGCACAAATTTCATGTATGTCAAAATTCTGTGAATTGTTAGAGCTTGCCTATTAATTTGATTCTAATGCATGTGCCTGTGAAATCAGTGCTTGAAACTTAACTCGGAGTGGGTGAGTAATCTTCATTTCTGGCCTGCCACAAAACAAGACAGTACTACATTATGGAAAAGTGCTGGGGAATTCATTCAGTTCTTCCACTCAGAATCCTTCTTACCTTACTGCTTTTTAATCTCTGACTAAAAAGTGTTTAGTAACTCCCTATATGGGCCAGTTGAGTATCAATAATGCTTCTGTGTAAGGTACTATTGATATCATTAACTCTTTTATGTTTCCATCATGAAAATTCAAGGTGTTTCTTCAAATAGTAAGCAGGAAAGAGGCAAAAATGGTCAATGAAGACAACACCTTACTTCTGTTCAGACCACATCTACATGATACGGACAATGTAAAATGTAGCTTTTTCCCCATGATTGCACAGTAGAAAAAAAAGAGCAACAGGTTCAAACTTAGCCCGATTCTATGTCAGTATGACAGAATCTTTCAAATCAATTTTTTGTCTATACTGAAAATAATTTACATGGATAAATCCCAGAGGCTAAATCTAAACATTCTACTATACTAATTTCCAAACACTGATGAACCATATTTGTTTCCAATACTTTAAATGGAGTTTAACCTCTGAAATTGTATCTATTGGTCTAACGTCATGGTAATTCAGTCAAGGATATGTCTGCCACTATCAATGTTAGTAAAGTATAAAGAGCATAAACAAGACCAAAGACGTGCATGATTCTGGTTGATTCCTTAGGTATGCATCTAGTTAGAGGTTCATAATTAGTCATCAGAACACACAATTTTTTTCTTTTGTGAGAATTCACATTTACACTTGAAATCCATCTAATCAGACAGAAAATTCACAGTAACTGATGGGCAGCTGAAAGAACATTCTCCAATATATTTTCAGCAGAAATTAAATAGTTTTAAAGTGATTGAATCTTTTTCTATTTTCCTGAGTAGCCTGGACAATATCAGAAAGTTTGTTCTATGCTACAATATAACCCTAACTCTCGATATTTTTTTTCTTATATATGGTACATGAGGTGATTTAACAAAATGGAATGATTATGGAATGCCCTAGAACACTTGAGTGACTAGTGGGTAATACATTACATTAACATTGAAGCATGACCTATTTGAATTGTTTCCTTGATTTGTTTGCTACTGGCAGGTTAGCACGCTGTTCAGGTTAGGGCTGTTCAAGTGCATATGTATATTTGCAAAAATGTATTTTAAGATTTGATAAAGATGTCTTGAAGAGTACATGAGTGTTTTTTTTCTTGGTAATGTTATTTCCTGTGCCCACCAGCAATACCTGAGAAACCTATGTGCCAACTTTCACCTAATCCTTTAATCCCCACATTTTCACTCAAGTGCATATGCTCCCAAGCTAAACGCTTATGCTGTGTTTGCTCTTGTTTTCAACACAGATGATTAGAATCACTGCCTGACAAGCATAAAATAGAGACCATATATTTTTCTTGCAAGAGAAGACAAGGCATTTGTTCTATAGAGTGGACAAGTACTTTTCTAATATTAATCTTCCTATATGCAGAATTACAAAAGGGATGTTATGTGGTTGGGTAAAGAAGGTCAATTAGAGCACTACAGTGTCTTATTTAAGACAGGATCCACCCTGGGAAAGAATTTCAGAACCTTTGTTCCTGATGCAAGTTCCTTATATTATAAATTTTAAAGCAGATTTCCCTCCTTGGGCTGAGGAACTAGGGCAAATGTAACGTACTTTGAAATAGGTATTTCAGATTAACCTGATCTAAACACCTCTCTCATTTTACAATACGAAAATAAAAAGTGAGGTTAGGATACATAGCACTAACCAGAAAGATACAAGATTTAGAAAGCACCAAGCGTCCTAGTTTCCCACATACGTATTGCATACAAATAACTGACTCACTTAACTGTATTTGCGTGAGGTGCATTACAACTGTCCATAACCAACTGGCACCCTACAACAGGATTTGGGGCCTTTACAACCACTGTTAAACATCCTACACTTGAATTTGGCTTATTTGCTTACACCAGCCAGAATTTCAGCCATCAAAAGGTGATTTTGGTGCTCAAAGAATTTATAGCAGCTGAAGGTGCATACTTCCTCCAGCACATAGACAGTAAAACAAAGAAGAAGAAGTTTTTCCATTTGAAGAAGTATTATAGCTCAAGTAATTTTTGTGTTTCAAACACACATAAACTGCATGTTTACTGGTGGCATAAACAAAAAGTGAGATCTTACTTTGTCAGAGAAAAAGGCTCAACAGTGGCTGTATGTGTGCAGGAGAATTAGGTAAGTCATGGCCCCCCAGGAATAAAATCAATTACTATCTCTTGAAGAAAGTAGACAGCTGGGAAGCTGAATTCTGCTCACAATAGCAAGTATATATTTAACTTCACTGAACTGCCTAAAGTTACATTAATGAATCTATCTGAAGAACTCAATTAGCTCTTCCTGTCTAGACTTGAGAAGTAAATAAATATTACCTAATGCATGGTGTTCGATACAAGGGAAACAATCAATCACATTCATACACACTTGCTGCAAGAGGAAGCAAGCCAGTGATACCTCCTCTGCTCACCTCTTTGGGTTGATATTTGTAGTTTGTCTACTTTGAACTTTATTTCTATTGACTGCCTGCTTCTTGCATTCAGCTGCTTTGATTGAAACACTGATAAGCAATTGTCTTTCTGAACAGACCTAATTCAGTTATACAAAGATTAATCCAAATAAGCAATGGCACTACTCCTTTCTGCTGCATCAGAACAGTTGTTTGAAGACTTCTGTGTTTATATGGGTCCAGGTGCTAGACAATATCTGAAAATAAGCCCAGCCCACAAGCAGACATTCCTCCCCCCCCCCCGCACTGAGTTGAGTCCTCAATAATCCCACCTATTTGCATAGTTTAATTGACAAATGGCATTTCCTTCAGTTTAGGAAAACAATTGCTCTAATAATTGTACATTTAGTAGCAGTGTGATTGCACTAAGCAGCAGGCCATTGTTATGGTGCCTTCAGCTGTTTAGAACTAATTTATGGAGGATTTATGGCAATAACATAAATGGCATTTGGTCTTAGCATTAGGTGACCACAAGTGTTACTAGCAACTTGGTAGAATAAGCCCAAATTAATATTAAGTCAGCCTTTAATCTTCTCAACATTTTGATTTTACTTTACTGCGGTTACCATTTAATCAAGGGTAGAAAGACACATACAATAGAGCACAAGAGGGGGGCAGTGATAGGCATGGACAATTCCTTCTATCATTGATGTGTCAGGATACTTCAATCCCCATATGAGTAAGAGTGGTGCTTCCATGGCAAGTAAGAGGAGTAAGACAAGTAAGTTACTGTCCACAAAGTCCCATCCTGAAAGAAGGAATTCTATTCAGTCAGCGTAAAACATCAATATCAATTCTGGAATGTAACATCTTGAAAAGATCCATACTTTTGTTTTTAACCCCTAGGACAATAACCAAGAGTCAAGGCCAACATCATTACATCATAGGTTCCATCAGCAGGTTGTTTAGGGTTGCTACTTTAATTAGCAGCAGCATATTGGTGCTTGTGACTACAAGTGTGCATAGACACAGACAGACTGCTCAGTGTTAGAGCCTGCCATTCATATCCTGACGTGTAGCAGACTTTTCAAAAATGGCATAAAGAAGGGAGACCTGAAGATTTTTGGTAATGAAAAGCTAAACAGGTTAAGTTGTATTGTAACAAAAAGTGAAGAATAATGCTTCAGATTTCCATTCTCTTTATTTAAAATGCCAAGGTCCAAGGAAAAAAAAAAAAAGTGCGTAATAAATATTTCACTTTAGGCTGTAATAAATAAAAAAAAAAAAAATTAACAAGGAATGCACTTTGCCAGCCACAAGTGTGGGAGTTTTTGAAAAACAAGGGAAAAAAAGATAGTATGGCCATAGTTCACAGTTAAGCAGCCATAAGCTGCTTATTACAGCTATTCCACAATAATGGATATCCCCGTCCCTCCCTTTCCAGATGCATATTCACAGTTTAACTCCACCAGAAATGCTCTCTTACAGAGCAAGCAGTCACACTCTGCTCAGAGTTCAAGTCAAAAATATCTTTAACACGAAGCAAGGAAAACTATGGTCCAAAAAACTCCTTGTCACACCATCCTAGTCCAACAGTAGGTTTAGGCTTCTGTCTAATAGATGTGTGCCCAGCACACTAGGATAGTCAAGTTTTCGTACCACCACACATCCATCATCAACATACTAGTTGCTCCGATATCCCCACTGTAGATTTCACAGTGAACAAGAAGGTCCATTTGGTTTAATGAGTCAGTCCCTTCAGTTACATCGCTGAAGCAGCATGTTCAGAGCATATTCCATCCTGTGTTTTAGTTCCAACGAGCATCCAGAAACCAGAAGAGTTGTCAGACGGAACGTTGTGGATATCCTCTCTTCATTGATGTAGGTAAGGAGATACTCCTCACTCTGATTGCAAATGATAATTTTTGTGTGATCATGATAGAAGTTCACCTGTAAAAGAGAAGCAAGTTTGTTTGCATGCTTTCTCCTCTCAGTTTCTGGTTTTATTGCACTTATCTAATTTTATTGCAATAAAGTATTCCAAAAACATTTTGTCTGGTGATGCTACCAAACTTACTTGAAACGTGCCATCATTGAAGAGCATCATTAATGCTTTATCAGATTTAAGCCACTGTAAGAGATAAAGCCTGGGCCTGCGTACATCAGTTAGGCTGGGCAAATCTCCTCCCTAAGGAAGGAAACAGGCATTATGTTAAGCATTCAGATCACATTTAGTGTATTTTTACATTTCAAGATACAGAAGGTGCTGAACTTACATCCATGAGGTTCTCTTCCATGTAGTGAGAGAAATACTTCAGCACAGTTACTTGGCTAATGAACTGTTCAGGAGCCTCTGCGGCTGAGAAGACAGAGCACTGGCCTAGCTCAGCATAGTAGTGGACTGTCCTGTAAGAGGCGAAATAAAGTAAGGAGGTTAGAGATGAGATAAAAGCATTTCATGTTTAAGTCTCCTTAGCGAGTTGTCAGTTTTGTAAGCATTCTTACTTTTTGTCTGGCAGAAGGCTCATATGCGCCCCGTTGTTGAAAAGGACACCAACAGTGTGATCTGACAGCTGATATCCAAAGCCGTACTTGTTAGAGTAGTCCACCCATTTTGTAACCCACTGGAATGATGTTGTCAGCTGTTCTTTGGGAATGCTGTCTGCTTCTGGCATGTTCTCCAGACATCCGCGCAATACCCTCGCAACTGTATCAGCAACACTTCCCATGGTACTGTCTTCCAGGCCTGAAAGAGAAGGGCTGTTAGACTGACAAGAGCATACAGAGAGCAGACTTTCATTCTAAGTCTTTCAGTTATCTAGATTGTAATTTTAAGAATTTTAGCCTTTATTGGTTTCCAGTTTTAATTCTTCCATAATACTGGCTCTAAAATTTAGCATGTCAAAATAGGGGGTCAGGAGGAAAGCAGCTGTTCATTTCAAGCTGCTATGTCTGAGACATGAAGGAAAGTAAAGGTGGGATTTAGAATTAGATTACATTTTGCTGCACTTACATTCACTGCTACTGCTGCAGCTTCCCAAAGTTCCTCTGACTATCATCCGAATAGAGTCTCCAATCTGCTTAGTTTCTGGCAATGCTCCTGGCTTCGCTACTGTTGTGGTAAGAGGCTGGATCTCCTGGAAGAGATGTCAGACACGTAAACATCAAACATAACACAAGCCAAGGCTTATACACAGGTTTTGCATGACCTCCTGTTTCTCAACAAATGATAAATTCTAGGGAAACTGGTATTAATGTTTCCAGCAAGTAAAAAGAGCTGCTGTTTGACTGAGCTTCAAGAAGCTGAGCTTAAAGAAGCACACCAGGTCTTTCCATTCTTTAGATCTTCAATTTGCATCTTACACACTAGTAATCAGTTCTCCGGTCTCCTGCCCTAGCAAGAGAACAGCTGTGTGCAGGTCTGAACACCAAATGGTGAGAGTTAGATCTCAGCGATTTAGTCTTTAAGAAGTCCTAGTTAATCATAAACTGAAGCCCTGTATTTCAAATATTGAGAAAGAGCACCTGGCAGACAAGTTACCACACAGACGACAATGGAGTCTAGGCAGATACTATAATTACTCAAAAGCCAAAATTGATAGTCTCCATACAAAGGCTACCATTCCTTGGTGAAGCTTGGTTAAGCCCTCTTAAAGCAACTCTGCTAATCATTTAAGCTTGACTATGCTATGTACAGCCTCAGCTCTGATATCCAAGTCAAATATAATTTAATTATAGCTACTCCACCCAACTGTTATTGGATTTGAATTGAACTATGCTTGCATTACCTCGTCTGTTCTGTGTTTGTGGGGCTGCTGGGTTATCGATGTCTTCTTCAAATCATGTCTGAGCTTGTAGATTTCTTCATCTTCTTTAGCTAGTCTGTCTGTAACACATGAAAAAGAAAAACTTAATGTTGCATCTGGAAGTGCTGTTCAATTACAGAAAACCTAACAAGTTAGTTGCAGAAAGCGCATCATCTCCCTCCAGTAGTTTCTTCCAAACCTGCCATAGTTTCCCAGAACAGCAGTGCGATTATACACAGATTGCTAAAAGATTACACTTTGAAAGGCATTACAGACTAACAGATGGTCGATATACCAAAAGAAGCATTTACTTATGTAAGTTGGTGTAGGTTGCAGGCTACCATCTATACTTATCAATAAAGATGTTGAAACTAACCCAGGGAAGCTCTGAGAAATATGAGTGCTCCATTGCTACGTCATAGCTGTACATTACTAGCATGATAACAATGGCATAGAGGTAAGTTTCAAGCATAGCTACAATCCACTTACTATGTGTATCAAAGTATCTGGCTTTATCTTTTTTACCACCAAAGAGAGCAGCAGCTGCTTTTTTGAAGAAATTTTTAGTAGGACTTGACAAATGGAAATCGGGAACGGTGTGACAACAGCTAGCAGAAAGTCTATCAGGTGTAAAGCCCTGTGCAAAAGATAAATGAAAAAATATTTTTTTAGATGAGAGAGTGCATTTTTGGGGTGAATATTTTTTCAGCCAGAACACTAAAGAGCACCAACCTGTAAGAAAAATTCATGTCGAATTATTTCATCTAAGCTGGGCCGATCTTCAGGATTTTTTGACAACATGCTAGCTATTAAATGTTTTGCAGGTGCCAAGAGAGATGAAGGCAGGCTGTATCTTGCTTCCCTTATACATCTGTATGTTTCTTTAAGATTTGTGGTCTCAAATGGGGGTCTTCCCAAGAGCATTGTATACCTATTGAAAAGCAAAGGAAACCAATTTTATTTATTTTACATATGCACAATACTTATCTACAACTACTGAAAAGGCTTTGTCTGTCTCAGAAGGAGAATCTCTGCACTTGGGCATGTAAGAAGTGCTGCAAACTGATGCAGTACTGCATCCTCTTTGAACTCCGAGAAGCCTAAGCTCGTGACAGAAATATTTCATTTCAAAGGCAGAGAAGTACTTACATTACACAGCCTAAGGCCCAGATGTCAGATTCACAGCCGTGCCCTTGTTTGTTGAGGACTTCTGGAGAGAGGTAATTTGGTGTGCCACATATTGTTCTGCAAATCAAAGAGGCCACAGAGCTGGTTAGTATTTCAGATAGAAAGAGAAGAGAAGCTATTTTTCATAGAGCAGTTTTTCCTCTCAAGTTCAGACAAGAACTTGGAGACTCCTAAAAAGGAGCTGTATGAACGTTAATAGTGTAGACATGTTTCATGGTGTCTTCACGATACATGAACAGCAGACTTGTGTCTGCACTATCCATCAGCCAGGTAAACTGCCTCCGGCATTTACTATTATTCAAATGCTCAGAGGAAAGCAGAAGTCAAAGCACAGCAGCCTGTTTTCTAGAAGGGGAAACCTTGATCCCAGAAGCAAATAGCTTTTGCTATGGAATGGGATTTCTCATTTCTAAATGAATTTGGTTTCATTTACTACTAGACTTTACACTTTTTGATGCTCCTACCTCCTCCTGTGCTCCAGTGGTTCCAGCCTAGCTGCCAAGCCAAAGTCACCCAGTTTCAGTTCCATGTTCTCATTAATGAAGAAATTGCCTAGCAGACAGACAAATTCCAGTCAGTCCTTTTCTTGCAAGGTAGGAATGCATTTGCCACAGGTGCTGAGTCATACTTTGTTCAAAGCCAGAAGCTAGCCAAGACTTTTTTTTTCTTCTTTTTTTTTAAGTATGAATGCTTAATGTCACCCTTTAAGCAGTCCAAGTTTCCACCGTAAAAACAGATTGAGCCAATTCTATTAATTAAGCTATCACCACACAAGTGTGAAGTGGTACAATGTCAACAGGGCTAGAGGAGTGTATTTTGAAGTCGTCAAGGTGCAGAACTTACCTAGTTTAAGATCCCTGTGCAAGATTTCCTGTTCATGAAGATACTTTAGCCCTGACACAATTTGCCTGAGGTAGTATCGCACTTCTGGTTCTGTCAATACCTTCCTCGCTTTTAAGATGTGAGCCATTGACTGCAGAGGAAAAACAAAGGCAGAAACGTCACTGAACATTCACACACAAAATTTACCTTAAGGAAAGATACATCAACACACGGAGAAACAAGAGCTAAAGAAGCCACAAAAAAAATACCTTTTACACATCACACATTTAAATCAGTTGTAGATTCCAGGTAAGTAAATACTGGATTTCTCCCAGTTGATGCTCACCCTTCTACTGCAGTACTCCAGAAGAATGTAAATATTCTCTCTGTCTTCAAAGTAGTGGTAAAACTGCACAACATGCCTATGATTAAGCATTCTATGCAGCTCAATCTCCTTATCAATCTGAAGAGACAAGAGGGAGGGAGAAAGTGGTGTTAGCCTGGTGCCCACAAGGTTGAGCAGACAAGTGTATCAGAACCATTTCAGCAAAAGGGCTGGGCAATCCAGCACACAAAGAGAGCTGGAGGAGGTAAAAAGAAAAAAAGAGAAAAAAGAAGAAAAAAAAAAAAAAAAAATCATTCATGCACACACACCTTTTCCCTTTGATGAGGTTTTGCTACTCTGCTGTGAGGAATGATTTTTGCAGCATAAACTTTATTTGTTGTCAAATCTGTCATCTCATAGCACTTGGCGAATCCACCCTAGAGAGACACACGAGAAAAAGGCAATTATAGCAGGTATGAAAGAAGTCCCCCACTTAGTCATTCACCAGCTCATGTATTAGTCAAAGAGCACAACTTCCTTCGCACAGGACAATTCGGTAAAAGACAGGTCTTAGGTTCATCTCCTATCTGAAGGTACGCGTTGCGCTCCTCGCCCCCAGCCCAGCCCCCCATGCAAAATCAAAGTCATTTCTCTGTGCTCGCCCGAGCTAAAGGCAGGATTCCACTTGTATTGAGGAAGGAGATGAGATGGACCCGCTGCGTCTGCACGGGTATGCGCGAAGGCAAACCCCTCAGCGGCCACGCTGGGGCCGGCAATGCGGCGCACCCCGCTACCGAGGAAAGCAGTCCCGCGGCAGCAGCGCCCACCGCCCGCAGCGCGCTCCGCCGGGAAGGGCGGACAGGATGGGGCACATCGGGGCCGCCGTCCGGGAGGCGGGCACGGTCCGCCGCGGCCATTACCTTTCCGAGCACCTTGCCGCGGCAGTAGCGCTTCCCCGTCGTGGGGTCGGTTATAATCCGGGAGACCTCGGCGGCGGGATGGCCGTGCTGGTGCGGCTGCTCCTCCGCCTTCTTCCTTCGCGACTCGCCGCCAGCCGCTCTGCCCAGTGGCGCCTCGCAGCACTTAGCGCCGCCGCTGCCGCCGCCCGGCGGGTAAGCGATAGTCCTCAGCAGCTCCATCACCGCGCTCGCCGGCTCTGTCCCTCCTGCCCGACTTGCCTTTCCCTTCCCCGACTACCAATCCCCCTCACGACGCTCTCCCGACACCGAAGAGCGCCCCGGCTTGTCCCTTATATTGCGGGCGGCGGCTCCGCCCCGGCGCTGCGGGACGGCCCCCGCCGGAGCCCCGCTCCGCCCGCTCTGGCCCAGCCCCGGGGCGGCCCGAGGGGAGCTGGGACGGAGTAGGTCGTCGTGGTCTGCCGTGCCATAGACCATGCAGTCGGGCTGTACGGCGGCGGCGGCGGGAGCGGAGCAGCTCCGCTTCACGGGGCTGAATCCCGCCCGAGCCCTGGGGCAGGCTGGCCGGGCGCCTTTGGGCCGCCCCGCAGCGGAGGTAGCCGCTGTGCTCCCTGCCGCCCGCGGCGGAGATCGGCGAGGGCAGCCTCAGCGCAAGGTGTGCTTTCCCGATTCGGCTATTGCTGCGTGTGGAGCAGCGGCAGTTCTGACAGACCATCAGTGCTGTGGCCCGTATGAACAGCCCCCTAACAAGTGTCTGTCGCTGCACATGAGGAAGGGAAGGAGCTTTCCCACCTATGCCTAAGCAGCTCCACCACAGCAGAGACCCAGGGCCAGTTTTTATCTCAGCATGAAGCTGGGGCTTACACCCTAACTCAGTGCAGGTTATTGGGGTGCATGCCCCAGTGCCAAGGAGCTACCCTGCCCCTCCTTCTGCATGGAGAACCTATGCCTAGTGACACCCCCCGGAGCTGTCTAACAACAGTCAGCTCCAAAATTTTCTTTTCACAAGCAGAAACATCCTAAATGCACATAAATTAATTTTGAAGACCTCTGAAGGCAATTGTAGTCCAGGACCTCTAATCTAGATGTTTGAATACAGACAGTTGTTGAAGAGTGAAGTGTGTGTATGGGAGAAAGTTTTGAAAAGTGAAATAGTTTTGCTATTCTAAAAAAGTGAAATAATTTAGAAATTTCTCCTTTTCTGAAGATGCAAAAATGCTGAGGTTCATTACTTCCTTGTTTTGTTGCACATTTCTGAGTAGTAGTTGCTAGTTGGCACTCACTAAGAATATTTCATTGGTGGTAAATATCGAAGTCTAGTTGATTTAATACAAATGACTCTCAGAGCATGTAACTGTATATATCATTTCAGTGTCACTCTCTGAACATCCATCATTTCAAGTCGTGAAATAACAGTAAATATACTTATTCTACAATGTCAACATGAGGGTGAATGCTTTACCAGAACACCACCCAAAACAGCAAAACAGATCAACATTTCTGAACATAGGTATGGCATTATGAAGGTAACAGTGCTCAAGTGTCTAATTGATTGGATTGTGTACACTCCTAGACATCCACAGTTTTTTACTGGACATGTGCTCCTGTGTTCAGGTGTCTCACTTCTTACCTTTCTCTGCAAAGTCTAGTCAAGTCATGTTAGTATTACTAGTTATTAACCATAGAGATAGAGGTTAAAGAAGAGGGAAAAGTTGGGATAGACAGTTCTCAGCCCTGTGCCACCCACCCCATGGACTTACAAGCATTGGCTTCCCAGGCGAATATGGTTTCCCTCACGCAATTTAACTTTCCCCAAATTAGTATCCGTTTTTGCGAAATAGGTTACTTAACGTCAACATGATTTTTTGATGCTTTGTTTTCTGTCAGTAAGTTCCTTGGGTCTGCTGGACTGAAAGACGTACGGAGAAAGGGAAAAACAGGCTCGATAGAAGTACACGTTTTCCCTCCACTGGAAAGAAGTGGCATTGCACATGGCAAAAAGCAAATTTAAGAGCAGGCTTTGTTTGATAAACGATTAGGGGAGGTTGTTAAGATTGCCTTCAGGAGGACACAAGCACATGGTTAAAGCTGAATATACAAAATGTTCTGCTAGGCAAGACTACGACTCTTTATTCTCTTTATTCTTTGCTCTAGCAAAGTCTTGAAGCTGTGTTGCCTTCCAGTTACAAAACATGAGGAGGCTGCCGGGCTGCCCCACGCAGTTCAGTTACTCTAAGACTGCTTCTCCCACTTTGGCACAGGTAGCATTTATCTGATACTTGCCACAAGCTGCCAATTTGACCATACTATTCAAAGGAAAAGCTGTTGCAAGTATAAGAATTTTTGACAGCATTCTTAACCCCGATAATAAATAGTGTTTCTGCCCTTTCTGCCTCTGAATTTGCTCTTTCATCTTTCCTTTTCTCCAGTCTTCCCACCATCTTGCAAGTTCTGCTTTGCCTTGCAAGTCCGGATATGCACAGCTCATCAGGTAACTTTAGCTGTAGGTACCAAGTTCAATATTTAAGTGCCCCAAAGGTCTCTAAAAGCTTATCTGCTGGCAGTTACATTTCTTACGCTTACATTACTTACATTTCTTAGCTTCTCTGCTAAGAAGATAGAAGCTAGAAGCTGGAGCTACTGAATATTTTGCAATTAATATCTTTCACTTTCTCCTTCTAAAGCTATTCTCTTGGATAATATAACATTAATGCAAAGGCTTGAAACTGACCCTTTCGTATCTTGCAAAAGGAAGGCCATCCTAGCCAGTGCACTGTAATCTTCCACTTTTTCTTCCAAGTTGCATCAGCAGAGTGCTCAGGTGTACCTGCAGCCTGGATGAGCAGCTCATTTGCAAGCTATCTAAGATAGCAGCAGCTCTGTAGCCAGATCAGTATGCAGCACTGCAGTTACTCTGCCAAGAAGCAGGGCAAATGTAGCCTGAACTCAGGTTTCAGACATACTTTCTATCCCTGGCTGCAGGAAAAAAAAAGTAATTCTGTATCCCTACAGCTTCATTTTGACACAAGTGTACAGCTTTTTCATAAAAGCCTCATTATTGAGGATCTGGGAAGCCTGGGCTTGCATAAATCCCTGGGTCAGAGGAGGAAAGGGAATTTGACGGAGTCATAAGTGGCCTAATTGCAGGCTGTGGAAGAAAGGTCTTGGCAGGAACTGCTCATTCTTCCCCCGGCATTGGGGAAAATAGGTGTTTCAAGACTTAAGTTTCCAGAAAGAGGTGCATTAAATCCCAGAAGTCTGGCTCCCTGCATATTATAGACCTTTGAATTTGCCAGGGCAACCAAGTCGTTATGTGAAATCAACACCATATACCTGGCCTCCAGAGTGTCTCACAACTGACCTTCCTTCCTGCAGTGCCACTAATACGCATTTCCATCACCAGTGTTCCAGCGTGAGCCAGTTCACAGGGCTCCTGTAGCCACACACACCGACAGCCCTGCAGCCCTTACGGGGCTCGGGCGGCACCACACGCTGGTTTGGTAGGCAGAGCTGGCCTTTTACCCGGACGGTCCCGTCAACTGCTTTGCGCTATCGAAACGTCTGCTCTCGGGCCTCCGGTTGGCTGCCGGCAGGACTGTATTTTCCACTTAGCCTGTCATGGAGTGCCCTCAGCTGCTGAAATGAAGTTATGACAATTTGTACGAAAAAAAAGTGTATTCTGCTTAAAGATAGGACAAACTTATGAGCCCTACGAATAGCATCATTACTGGAATATGTACCAACATATGCGGGTGATAAAAATTACACAGCTTATTTCTAGAACATCACTCTACTGAAACTGTTATTAGAATTACAAAGTGCTTCACAATCCTTTGAGACTTGTCAGAGGAGAGTAGTTATGTCTGGAGAAACTATTGCTAATCTTACCGTATTTTAGTGATTGACTAAGTGTTTTTTCTCCTTTTGGCTTCTTCCCTAGCTCATCCCCCGTATTTCATTCTTCTAGTTTATCCTTTTCTACCTCACCAGCTCCATACCATCGTTTTCCCACCATCCCATATGGGTCTGTACATGCTCTGCGTTTGTGTGCCATGCTTTCCCTGTTCTCCAGGGCACTTGTTGTGCTTCCAGTAGAGTACTCGTTTCATAGCTTGTAGGGTATCTAGAATAGGCAGCCTCACCAAATAAAGTGTAAGAAACATAAAAACTGAACTAGATGCAGAACTAATTGCTCTGATGCTGCTGTGCAGTTTCAGTGTGCCACTTCCCTTTCAGGATTTTGTCATAAATCATCTTCACATACCAGTATGATACCGTTTGTCCTCCCTAACTCACTGCACAACTAGCACAAAGCACTTGTTTCTGCTGTAAGTCATGTATTTTCATTTCCTTTGTTTGAAGCTTGGCAAAGTTTCCAAAGACCTGAATTCTTCCACAGTTTTATTTGAAGTGATCTACTAATTAAAAAGTAGGCAGACTACCAGGAGCTTAAAGCAATCATATGTTTTCCCAGAAAAATCTCAAGAAAAGAGGGTGCTTAGCCCAGTGGTCACATAGGCTGTGCTAGTTTTTTTGTTCCTTTTGCTGGTGCCAAGGTCTGTTCCCACCCTGCTGGTTCACTGTGGGTTCCCTGGGGCCAGCAGGAAGGCAAGACTGCAGCTGTGGTGGTTATAGGATCCTGAATTAGGTTCCCAAAGACACAAAACTCTACTTCCTGGAGTTTAATGAGTACCTGCATGGTCAGGATGGATGGATGGCTCTGAAAGGCAAAGATTAAGTATGGGAAATAATACAGGTCAAATCAAATGTCAGTATCAAATGAAGTCAGTGTCAAAGAGGCTCGGATTTCTCTTATTCCTCTACTCCCCCACTCATGCGCTGTGCTGCTTGGGTTGAGTAGTGTCTCACAGCTTGATTTCAGGCTCTAGCCCCTGCACTCAGGAAGTGCAGTAACACCTTCATACAGCAATTACTTCTAAGAGTGAAGTCAGACCACAGGTTTGCACACTGTGGTATTTTTCTCATTTTGTTTTTTCACAGTTTGACTTGTTTTTCTTGTACATCCCAGACCAAAACGAAGATTATGCTAACCTCTAAGTTAACAGTACTGCAAAAGTAGAGGCTCTAAAGCCTTTACCTTTACCTCTAAAGCTTGATCAAAACTGTTATTTTAAACTTTGCAAGGTTAATAGCTGATTATGTGTTTGCAGACAATACTGTCAGATATATGTTTCCTTCAATAAGCTTCTATTTGAACCCTTGCAAATGCACGGGAGAGAACCAAGAGTGTCAACTGTATTATCCATCCATCAGAAACAGTTTAACCTAATGAAAACCACATGTGAATACTTCATGCAGTGTCCTGTAGGAATCACACTCACTGTGACTCTGCATGCAGTGTGAACAACTCCTAAGTGTTCACTTAGTCAAAGAGTGTCTGTCCACAAGATATTTAGTGAGACATTCTGGCACCCTGGCCACCCTGTCTGCCAGCAGCAGCTTTCTCCAGATGCTGCTACTGCTTCTGCTGAAGCACTGGTGATTTTCAGTATGCTGCTGGAACTTGGTGGGACCAGGATCTAAGATATCGCAAGCCAGTAAAATAGCAGTTATGCCCAGAATTAGCCTGCCTCCCATATAAAAGATCACTTGGCCCATTATGCAACTGCATCAATCATGCAGAAGGAACAAAGACCTGTGATGGTAAAGCAACATGCCCAGTATTAGACACACTTGGCTTCAAACCTGAAGAACAATCAGAGTAGTGTTTTGTGCCCTAAAAGAACTATCTAGATTCTTTTGCCCTTTTTTTTTTTTCTGTAACCCTTTTCAATGCCCAAATATCTTAAACATAAACCCTCCTTGTTAGAGGAAATAATGCCAAAGGGTAGTCAGAATCCTCTAAACAGAACAAAGAGTTCACTGCTTCAGTCAGTTTGTTTCCCTTCCTGCTCCCCTTTTCCAGTTTCAGTCTTCAGCTACTGCAAGGACACAGGATAGAAGAGAGTTTCCTACCGATTAGGCTTAGCACTGATTTTCTTTCTATGGGTAGAAAACCAGTTTCCTGAATCCATAGAGCAGAAGTCAGTGTTACTGGTTCTCAGATAATACAAATAACACAGGAACAGAGTTCTGAGATATATGGGGTAAAAGTCCATGTCACAGGTTATCTATGTCCATGGTGTTTCTTTCAGTCAAGAACAACCATACCTGGTTTTCATGCACATGTTGCCAGTAATTAGACATGTACAGGCCACATCTGGCTATATATTATAAACATAAAGCACAAAAGAGGAGAACAAGTATTTAGGAGATTGAAAGCATTTGCTGCCTTATTTTCTGCAATTAACTATGCTTGTAGAACAAAATGAGCTAAATGTTCTGGCAGGCAGGAGTGCAAGTCATTATTCCTATTCCTCAACAGTTGTATATAATATTCAAACTCAGCAAGAGAGTGATGCATGTCTTATGCATGCCTAGATACAGAGGAACTTCTCGGAAGTTACGGTTGAAGGTAGAAGAGTTGATAGTTTACAGAAAACTAAGTTACAGGGTAATTAGATACCAGCCAGCCCTTCCTTTCAGCACTGCCGGTACTACAGAGGCTCTTTGCTACCAAAGCAAGACATGCCAGAGGCAATCCTGAACAGAGTAGAAGACACAACATGACAGACATGACATGTTCAGAGGTTCTGTAGAGAGCTGAGAACCATACTTTTTGATAAGCTGTGTTCTGTCTTGCATACGTTAGAAATTTTTCTAAGTGTACCTTAACTTCATTTTGCTTTATACATAGATCACTACAGCTTTCCTAGGTAAAAGTACTTTCTATGTTTATGTAAATATTTAAAAGCGACTGGCACTACCTTTCATTTATTGGAGTTGCTTGTCCTGACTGCTAATCCTAACAGTTGAAGCATGTCTTTACTAAAGTGAGTGTATCAAAAAAGAATCACACACAAAAGGTGGCTTCTAATGAAAGGTAAGGTATCTAGGAAGTAGAGACTTATATCTGCTCTGCTGGCCTCTTTAGGAATAGAAATGAGGGCAGGTAGCGGTTAAGACAGCATGGATAAAAGAAAACATGAAGAAAATCTTGCCCTAAATAGCTAGGTCTGAAAGTGAAAATTCCCACTAGATTTTTTTTCCAGCAGCTCACTTTGATCTTTCGTTCCATCATCCTTTTCTGATTGAAGCTATTATTTTGTCTGTCACCCAGGGAAGGTAGGTATGCCAGTGCGGTACTTTCCTCGTCCTGACCTTAGCTGCATGGTCCACCAATGACCAAAGACCTCGGGCAGCTATTGGACATCTGCTTTTTTAACTAGGGAAGCCAGTACCTTGAATAAAGCTCCTTATCAGTACAAAGAAAAAAAAAACAGAGGAAGGTATATGTCAAGTGCAAACAAAGCCAGAACTAAGACTGAAAACCTGCTGGCAAAATGACTAAATCTACTAGCCAGAAGGGCAAATATTGCCCTCTGAACATGGAAAATTTGTCTGGGTGCAATTACTGACCCCACAGACTGGACACAGGCTGGGCAATAAAATAGACGCATGCCTCCCAGCACCATAGCAGATGCTTTCCTGCAAACCTGCATTAAGAGGAAAAATTCAGGAGTACCAAAAAGGAAAATGAGAAATCAGTTCCACAGCTAAAAACTGACCCAGGCATTTTGTCCAGCACAGGGGACATTTTGGGAAACTTTAGTTCTATCTCATCTCTCTTTCAAGTCTATCTATCTGGGTTGTGTGTTCTTTAAAGTTGGCCTTTAATGTTCTGCATCACTTGACATGGGGCAGTTTTTTTTAAGTTTTGAGAGCAGTTACTATTGGCTCTTATCAACCACAGGGAATTTGTTGTGTAACAAGTACATCACACTTTCCTGTCTAAAAAGCATAGTTGTAGCCCACAGCAGGTACAAAATAATGCAGAAAGATAATGCTCAATTGAATTTACAGCAAGGTAAGAATGTGAACACAAGTGGGTCTCTGACGCCAAGGGAAGCTGTGGTACCTGGCAAAGAGCAAGCCTTCAGAAAGGAAGTAAAATATTGCAAATATAAGTTTAGCAACAGGATGTGATAGCTCAGCCCACAACATGGATTATTGGACTTTTGAGATGGAGCTGAACTAATTTTAGCTCTCATTTCAAGTAGAGCAGGCACTTCCTCCAGTGAAAGAGTAGCAGTGACCTTCACAGTGAACTGTGAGGTTCTTTCTACTGAATCTTGCATTTAGCTTTAAAAGTTCCTGCTTCTATTTTAGACTTCCAGAGTGCTAGAAAACCCGTCTCTTTTTTTTAGATACCTCAACCTGAGTAAATAAAAAATATTACCTAGCGCCTTCTATCTTTAGGTACTCATGGCAGAGATACTGCCTCCAGAAGCTTGCTGATATATTCTTAGTTAAGTAGCTCATTGCCATTAGTCTTAAATGAAGATTTGAGAATAATGGAATCAGCAAACTTCTGACTCTAACAGACATGGACAGCTTTTCAGTCATCTCCCAAATGATGACAGGGACTCATGGTTAGGGTTCCAAGTAATACCCAGTTAATAAGTAAAATGTATGAAGGAAATCCTCCAATAATCACTTGCTAAAAAATACCTATTTTTAAAAAATAGAACTCTTTTCTGGCTCTTTGACTGCTTGGCGATGGTGGTTCAGGTTAGATGTACAGTGCTTAACAAAATATGGCTGCTTCTAGAAAAGCAATACTGATTGGGAAGGGCAGGAAGAGTGAGCAGCTTTAAGAAGTCCAGCAATGAGAAACTGTGGTTTCTGCCCTTTCGGCAGACAGGCTGTTCACATTTGTATGCGTTTTGCACAAAACAGGAAGAGGTCACCTAGGTGGAAAGCAATGTGGTGAGTGTTGTTTTGTAACTACCTTAGAGTACTTTAAAAAGATGTACTAAGATATTAAATATGCATGGCCATTCGTGATTGGAAAAAGTATTTTCAAACACACTTCAGCCCCACACAGATCACTGCATCAAACACCCGCTTTAGAGCTATCCTGACTTCAGTTAGACTGGTTCCCAAGCATGTCTTTGTGCAGAAAGAAAATGCAAATCAGATAAACTGCTTAACAGAGTCTCCAGCCAAGAAGTGCGCATGCCCAAGTCTATACACATCAAAGACTACAGACTTCATGGCACTTTGTTAGACCCAAACTTACCAGGTTATTCTCTCCTGTCAACTCAATGCATTGAAACATTTGTCACATGAGCCTGCCAGCAGAAATAGTCCTGCACAGACCTTGCCATGCCTGACAATATTTACTAGTTACTGGAAGACTTGCTTTAACATTACAAGCACAGGTCTAATTCCAAGTCGGAGAAACTCTATTTTCTGATATCACATTTCCCCATGGATTACCACCAGATAACTGAGACTTGCCATAGTGATGAACTCAATGCACTGCTCGTCACTGATGAGAACACAGAACTGACCAAAGGGAAAAATAAATCAGACCATATTTTCTTCTGCCTGAAGAAACAACACCCGAAAGAACACCTGAAATTTGCATTGGACTGATAATGCATTCATTCTGGGTTGAAAAATAGGTGTAGGTGTTAGGACTTTTTTGCTAGAACTGAGGGGAGAAAATATTTCCGTCCCCTAATATTTACCTGTTTCCCCCATCTGTGACTGTTCTTTTGTTTGGTGGTTGTTTGTTTCTTTGTTTTCTGCTTTTAATCTATTTTACCTTCTCTGAGTCACTGTGCCCCTCTTATGCATTTTAGATGGGTGATACACTCTCCTTCATTAATTTCGTAAGCTAAACTGGCTTCCATGAGTCAGTCTCTCAGGCAGCTCTCACACTGTCCTCCTCAGTCTAAACCCTTTCCAGCAACTGCCTGGGGCACTCTCCCATTTGCATTAATTCAACCAGATCACTTTGCTCAAGGACAAAGTTTGAAAAGAAGCGTTTTCAAGTGGAGAAAAAGTAACACTCTTGGGAAAAAGCTCAAAACCAACACTGGAAACATCAGGAAACAGAATGTGTGGAAGCATACAGAAAATAAAGCTTATGGTGAAAGGAAGGGAGAGTAACCAAGTTGTAGGACCAGTGGGAAGAGCAAAACAATGCAATAAATCCAGAGGACAGACTGTATTAGAAATTGTTGCTTTGCAAGAAGTTGATGCCAAGCACTAAGCTAGATGAATTGTAAGGGTAACAAATTTGGGATCAGATGGATGCGAGTCGTCTTACCTGAAGTAACTTCTGGGTGCTTTCTCCCTCACTGCTGTCCGAGAAGGAGCAATATATTCAATTTCAACAGTCCTCCTGAGATCCTGCATCAAGCAGCATTTACTGAATTACAAGGGGATTAGAAAGAGAAGAATACTGAGAGTGCACATCTCAGTAAACAGCAACAGGCTCAGGAACTGGCAAACACCTTGTTCTGTGAACACTAATTATACAGCTGCTTGTCTGAGGGCATCGTCCTGTGCCTCACAGAACAGCCATTTCATCAACAGAACAAAGTAATGCCTGTGAGGGAGTTGAGATACACTCCAAATAACAGTTATGAACACACCTATCTGTTGCATGTTCTCTCAACAGATTTGATTCATTAATGTTCAAATTTGTCTCAGGGAAGAGGGGATAATAAAAAGCTATCACCTGTTTTATAATTTTATGAGAAATTAAGAGCAACTCCTTGCTCAGGGACTGCAAACAACAGATTGATTCAGGAAAGTTGTAAGGTTTTTATCTATAGTTACATTTTCTTGTATGCATGCCTCATGGCTGAAACCAGTATATTCCCCCCAAACTGCAGAGAAAGCTTCGCACCTGTAGAGACGTGCTGACTGATCTGTTCAAGACATCCAAGTTACACTGTACCAGGGCCAGAGAGAGTGTGTGCACATGCAACTGGGACACAGCTCCACAGACAGGCAGCGAGCAAAACAATTAATCATGAAACTCATGCCACTACTTGGAGTTAATACAGGCCGAGTTCATTTGCAGGGCAGTGGAAGGATAGGAGGGATCTTCTTGCTGGACAAAAAATACTTTTTTACCATTAAACAGGACCTTATTTCAAACAGTATGAGAAGGGAATAGCTAATTATATATGCTTTCTCCATAATTGTGTTGAGCCCCAGACAAGGTAAACTTCTGGTCCATTCTTCAGGGATTGAATCTTGCAGGTCCACAGCTATGATCCCTGCATCACGCTCATGTCGCTTGAACTGGTGAACTAGTAAACTGGTGTGTGTTGGTACCATTTGGCCCAACTGCTCCACTGAAAATGCTTTAGTAGAAAAAAAAACCCACATAAAGGAAAGGGAAAGAAAAGGATACTAACAGACTCTGCATGTGGTTTCTATCTAAAGGCAAATAGGTGTAATTTATACTCCCACCCTTTTGGGGTATGACAATCTCCAGAAGAGTAATTCCCCACTCCCCAAGAGAGTGATTCCCACTGATACTTCTTCAGATTCCCTCCTAGCAATGATCTCCTTTGGCAGACATAATAGCTTCAAAATGAGCTGAACTGCCATGTCATTGAAGTGTCTCCCAAGAGGAGGATGACAGTTCATCTCCACCTCTAGGTGTATGATGCTTACAATGCTGCTTCTGAATAAGTCCAATAAATACATCTAGCTGCCATTTAAAACCCCATTATTTCACATTACCCTTGTGAACTCTGATCATGCAGCTAAAAATCTATTAGACCATGCCACAAAACTCCCACATTTGTATAAACTCCCCCAGACACAAGGAATTAATCTGTGCTCAGTTCTAAAGAACATATATCTTTTCATGAGAGCAGTAACTGTAAATGTGAGCAAACTGCTCTTCTCCCATTCCGTGGGAGGATTCTTTTTTTTCCTGGCAATAAGTGGACAGGACAGAGCCACTAGGAATTTTTCTAAGAACTGTCTTGCCATAAATCAGTCCAAATAGATGCTGAGCACACCTGTGTCAGCCCACCCGCCGCTTCTGCAGCTTATTAGGAAGTGCAGGCACTTCCAGGGTGAGAACACCAGAGGCTTCTCCTTCTCAACACTTCCCTCTGAGCAAGAAAGTCAAAGCCCATCTCCCTCCATAGTGCCAGGAAATCGCAAAGGAAGGCAAGCAGCTCAAGCAGAGATCGAGTATTTTCAGCTGCCTGTTTCTGAAATAGGGCCCAATGCTTCTCCTCACTGTCAAGCACAGACACATGAACAACTCATCAGTCCAGGACTGGTGCAAGGCCTTCTGGCTTCCTCAAATGCAAAAAACTTCCTATAGCAGCAGTCAGATCATCCATCTTCAACCCCCTGAATTCAAATCTGTTTCAAGGCATGAATAAAGGCCATGAGTCTGACATTTTCTCAGATCTGTCTGTCTAAATTTAAGTGGAACATTGCACTGAGAGGCAGAACATGGCATGTTCCTCTCAACAAACACATTGCTTCCTTCCAACCACTTGACCAGCAGGTCTGAGGGAGGAAGGTATATTTCTGTCCTCAATAAGTGGCCCATGGTCATGTCCCAGTTAAGTATAATTAATAGTCCCAGTGCCCACAGGTCAACTCAACTGATGTCATCCACCTTACATGAATTTTGTGAACTGTGACTGATGAAAGCCAAAGCAATACAATGATTTATTGTCTTTTCTTAGCTAGTAAAGTTATGTGGGCCCTGAGGGATGATTAAAGGAAGCTTTTACAATCAGCAGTGTTAAAAATTGTAGCTTGGTGTTCCAGGTGCAATGTTAGCTCATAACTGACTATACTTACCTTTCTTTCCTATAAACAAAAGGTAGTAGCAGGCCTAAGCCCTAGTTGTGTTTTCAATATCTGCTTGGATAGAGTTGGTGCTCAAATAGATCTCAAATAGCTTAAACTATACAAGGAGGAAAAACATGCAAGATTTAGGGGGCCTGAGAAAATATCTGCATGAAGAATATTGGTATCAAGAAGACTCTGTACAGATGGAGGTACATGGAATTCAAAAAGGGGAAAAGAAGACAACAGGAGATTAAGAACAAAGCAGTGACACCTGCTAAATATTATCAGGTTCCACCTTTCACAGATGTTAGAGAATACCATTTATGAGAAAGAAACTACTGTTCATAAAGGGTTTAGTTCATGAGATAGTGCCTGTGAAGAGGTCTGGCTAGCTAGAAGCACTCATACTTTACTACAAGCAGAGAAACTTGCAGTTCGGTTTTAAACCATATATATGCAGGCTACCACTTTCACCTACTAGTGGAAAAACTCAGTCATATTAAGACATACTCAGAGACATACTCAGAGCAGACAGCGCTTAGCAAGAATAGCTCCTCAACTTCTTAAAGGATTCACCCACTGCAAGAATCACTAGACTTTTCTATGCAAATGACACTCAAAACCCAATGTAAGCCCATACTTGCTGGGAGATGTCTCAACAGTAGTGCCACATTAAGCATAATGATTTTGTTTTAGAGTGTGCAGCCCTGGACTGGTGATCATTTATTCAGAGGCTGCCTTACTAAGGAATATGGCTACTGCTACAGTCTGCATGTTGCTGTTACAAGGGGAATTTCCAACCCTTATAAATAGATACTGTCTTGGAGACACATGAGCTTTCAAGGGTAATCAGCTTCCTTCCAGTCCTTTCCCTGAAGAGTCAGTTCCCTCTGCATTCTTCCACCCCCATGCCCAACCTTTTCTCACAATTGGAAGAAAAATTACAGAAAAGCAAGGTACTACAAAGAATTACTGTAAAAGTTTCATTTTTCATAGTCTCAACTTCTTAAAGCAGTATCTTCCACGCTTACATACTCATCACTCAGACGAGTATTTCTATAAAGGTAAATTATAGCTGCAATAGGTAATAGCATTGCTTCATAAGTTTTAAGAGGTTAAACATTAAATCATTACCACAGATTAATGACAATTTTTGATTTGAAAGTTCTTATCACATTGTCCTAGTATCTCATGAAACCAAATGGGGTGAAAATAGAACAGATATTTATCTGACAGCTAGTTGGTTATTCTTTTCTATTCAGATAAGAAACCAGTAAATTTTTATAAATATGTATGTGCAAGGTCATTTTTCTTAATGAAAGTTCTATTAAATGCACATGGTGTCTGACTTGTGAACAATGACATTGTGTCTGAACAATGTTGCATCATTGTTCGTGGGTAATCTAAGTGTTTGAGTTTTTCATTCTTTTCAAACAGGAAGTTAGTGAAAAACAAATGTTTACGCTCAAATCATACACTTAGATCCAAACAAAAAGATTGATAACGCTACAAAGAGTCAGCGGTTTGTATAGTCTTAAAGGCATATATTTATGTTCAAAATATAAAGCTATTGTATGCATTTATTAACCATTAGTTCCAAGTTGCATATATTACATCAGTTTCTGATTTCAACTTATTCAGTCATTCAAGGTATAGAGGTCATTTTGCCCTGCAGTATGTTGCTGTTGGAGCAAGTCCAGAGGAGGGCCACGAGGATGTTAAGAGGGCTAGAGCACCTCCCATATGAAGACAGGCTGAGAAAGCTGAGGCTGTTCAGCCTGGAGAAGAGAAGGCTGCGTGGAGACCTCATAGCAGCCTTCCAGTATCTGAAGGGGGCCTACAAGGATGCTGGGGAGGGACTCTTCATCAGGAACTGTAGCGATAGGACAAGGGGTAATGGGTTCAAACTTAAACAGGGGAAGTTCAGGTTGGATATAAGGAAGAAGTTCTTTACTGTGAGAGTGGTGAGGCACTGGAACAGCTTGCCCAGAGAAGTGGAATGTTCCATCCCTGGCAGTGTTCAAGGCCAGGTTGGACAGAGCCTTGGGTGACATGGTCTAGTGTGTGGTGTCCCTACCCATGGCAGAGGGTTGGAAATAGATGATCTTAAGGTCCTTTCCAACCCAAACCATTATGTGACTCAATTGTTATCCTCTTTTCCCTTTTCCGTATTTTCAAGTCACAACCACACTGTCCAACTCCCTTTAAGATGTGTTATTTTTGGTACATAGCAAATGCTCAGTAAAAGCAAGAATAGATATTTCTATCCTTCTCTGGCACAGAAAGGCAGCCTATCTGCTAACATCAGGCACCTGCTCCTTTACACTGCCCAGAGTTCAAAGCAGAGCATTAAAGACTATCAGCGTTGAGTTCAGTGTTTTCAAACAACACTTAAGCCTGCTGGACTACCATGACAGATGTAGTCAGCAGCAGAAGTAGTTTTCTGGACATCTCTGGAGAGGACAGTGGATTTAGACACCCCATGTCCTGATTCTCCAAGTGAAACTGGAATAGGTGGCATTGAGAACGGGTTCTTTTTCGGTATGGGCCTAATACAATCACAGCAGTCAGAACAACTAGCCCTACACTTAATCACTTTTTTCTCAGAACTTTGGAAAATATTAATATACACAACATCCCTTGCTCATCAAAACACAGAACAACTTTAACAGTCATTATTGAACAGGTGCTAAATGAGAAGATGATCACAGTTTGACATGTACAATTTTGTTTATTGCCGTGGATTGTAAATGATAATGAGGCCTGGAGCATAAACATCTGCTTTTGAGTGCCCAGTTTTGGTGAGCTATTGAATCCCATGTTTTTCCTCATGCAGACGTTAATCAAAGCTCCAGCACCCTGCTATTTTGTGTGTTTTGATCAAAACCATGGCAGTAAAAGTGGTGCCATTTGAGAGATTTTTGCTGATCCCAGCATGACAGACCCTTTGGGAAGCCCATCTCTCCTGGGAGACTGAGCAGAGCAGCCCCCACTTGCCAGGACCTTCTGGGAACTGCCACCCCTTCTTTCTCTCCCTGTGCACCTGATACAGCCAGCACAGAGGCCACTCCAGATGGCATACCTGTGAAGGAAGCTTTCTGCTGCATCAGTGGCAGAAGAGGAAAAGGGAAAGTAAAGAAAACATCCTTTGAGTTATAAGAAAGCAAAAGCAGAAGAGACACTATTTTTAGCAGGCAGTGATTTGGACACTGACATGAGAACCTGTTGATGTAAGATATGCAGTATTACGAATAGTACATTTTGTTCCTTATCAGGCTTCACGTTGTTTAATATCTGCATTTAAAAATAACATTTTCCAGCTTGTTTACTCAGCTCTTTCCTTCCAATTTTATCTGTTATTAATTACAATTGGAAGCGATAAAAGCCCAATAGCATGAAGAGCATTTTGCAGCAGCCAGCCACCCTACATTGCATGGTGGCTGGTGATGTCCATCAGCTTGCTGTTGCACAGAAATAAGAAATAAAGCACGGCAAAGCAGAATCAATGTCTTACCACTAAAGACTGCAAGTTGACCTGTTAAGATAGAACAGAAATCCCTTTCTGATGTAATTTGCAGCAAGAAAAGGGAGTTCAGATGAAGTCTGTGGAATTACAATATGTACAACACAGCTAATTTGTGTTCTGTCTGTACAGCAGGCAAATCTCTTAACAATGGCAACCTAATTCAATTCAAGGAATTTTCTGGGCAAGTATTGAAGTCAAAGACTTTAAAGGCAAGAATGCCTGATCAGTTGCCACAAAACACTGGCTTTAGGAGACTACTGAGCATGGTGCTGTCCCCGAGCTTGCCAGACTCACCTGTGCTTCTCTGCTGATTGCCTGCTGAAACATGCAGGCTTGTCTTTGAAACTAAAACTTTGACTTCTAATAAGAAAAGTTTATTCATAAATGATTAACTAGGGAGAAGATATAGCGGAGCGTCAACTGCAGAAAGCTACCTTTTGGTGACTGCTTTAGCAGTATATTGGTATGCAGTCTCAGGTAGACTGAGTTACATCTAAGATGAAACTTTGAAGAAGGAAGAATTGTATCATTTTCCTTAAGCAAGTGAAACTTGAGGAAAAAAAAAACTAACAAAAACCCACAAACCGAACCAGACATTTCTGGGTAGGTGAGATGTAGTTATCAAAATTCTAGTCTAACAATTTCTCAAGTGCTTTGTTTCTCACAATATGTGTGGCTGCCAACACCTGGGGTTTTGTTCCGTCTTTTGAAGCAGGGTGACTCATAATCTCTAGGAAGAGATGATGTTTGTGTTCAGTGTTTGCGTGTACCCTGAATGGGAATAAACAAGGTAAAATAAGCCTTTTATCCTGCTTCTGAATAGACTAGATGAGGAAAGCGTAGAGGGAAAAATACATGGTGTATTAGTGACTGTTCCAAAATAGCTTGATTGGTTTGACTTTTACAGTCTAAGTATAATAACATAGTTCAAATATGAGTTAACTATTTTGATGATAGGATTAAGAAAAATCAAAGCTATTATGAGATTGTACAAATTTCACAGGGTCAAGGTAAAAGACTTTCTACTATCTAAACAAGATTGTGGCAAGAAGGAAGCAGACTTTTTAACTACCAGTAGGAGGGTTATATGTCTCAAAACTGGATTATCTGCTGACTTCCTCCAGAAGCCTATCTGCCAGCAGCCAGAAACCTAGACAGTAGTCTGAGCAGCAGGATGGTACAAGCAGCACTCTCCATTCTCAAGGATGAGCCTAGAGGCTTGAAAACAATGAATCTTTCTATGAGGGAAATAGAGATCTGGCTTTGAGCTTACAATACTGGTTTTATTCTGCCATAAATATTGCCATTTGGCAATAGCATTGAGAGAGTTTTCCCAGAATGGCTGAGAGCTATAGAGGCAGTGTCACTCTTTTGCACAGCATCACAAATTATTATCTGTGGAAGATGATGTCTAACCTAAGGACAATTTCTTTAATGGTGTGTTGTTGCAGGGTAATAGTGGGTAGAGAATCACAGAATGTTTTGAGCTGGAAGGGATCTTCAAAGCTCATCTAGTCCAACACCCCTGCAATGAGGAGGGACATCTTCAGCTATATCAGGTTGCTCAGACCCCTGTTCGGCCTGACCATGAATGTTTCCAGGGATGGAGCATCTACCCCCACATAGGGCAGCCTGTTCCAGTGTTTCACCACCATCACAGCAAAAAATCTCTTCCTTAAATCTAGCCTCAATCTCCCCAGTTTCAGTTTAAAACCTTTTCCCCTTGTCCTTTCACTGCAGGCCCTACTAAAAGGTTTGTCCCCATCTTTCTTGTAAGCCCCCTTCAAGTACTGAAAAGCCAAAATAAGGTCTCCCCAGAGCCTTCTCTTGTCCAAGCTGAACAAGCCCAGTTGTCAGTTGTCCAGTTTTTCATCCACCAGTACCCCTAACTCCTTCTTTGCAGGAGTACTCTCAATCCCTTCATCTCCAGCCAGCATTGATACTGGCGGTTATCCCAATCAAGGTGCAGGACCTTGCACTTGGCCTTGTTGAACCTCGTGGAGTTCACATGGGCACACTTCTCAAGCTGTCCAGGTCCATCTGAGTGACAGGAATAGCCATGACTTTGTTTAGGACAGCTTTCACTTAGGTGGGCAGTCTTGGTTAGCTCACTGCTTCAGACGACCTTTCCATGTTACAGGCCTTGATTCAGTGCCTTTGTACCAGCTCATCTTTTCAGGGAGGAAATCAGAGTACATTGAGGCTCTTGTTTTAACTGGACTGCTTCCCTTCCTGCCTCTTGCCTTGTTCAGGGGTCCTTCACCCATTTGCTCCAGGTTGTGATGAGAGCCCCCAGGTGTGCTTAATGCAACTTTCTTGTTAACTGTTATGAAGCAGGGAAAACGTTTTTTATTTCTTGTATTTGAAGTTTGGCAACTGTGGAAATTTTGTTAAATGATGTTATTATTCAGATGTCCTGGTTTGTTTTTTTTTTATTCCTTTAGCAATAACATGTCTTCAAAATCTTAAGAAAGAAAAGAAAACAATGGTACGATATGGTCCTGAAGAGGATTTAAAGTAACTGATTTTACAGACAGACCTCATTTGTATTCTGCTTGCTGGAAGCTGCCAAGAGAAGATAGTCTCCCACTCTGAGATCTATGTCCATTTATCTGAACTTCTCAGATAGATTTCAGCAGTTCATTTTCCCACTTACCAGCAGGCATCAACAAAATGAGCCCCTTCCTCTTCTGAGTAGCTAGGATTAAAAACATTGGATACAATGCATATTGCCTTTTACCTGAAAATCAGAACTGAATATAAAGGAGATATCAGGCAGAAAATTACCTCCTGAAAAATTACTTTTCTCCACATGAAACCTAATTTAGCCCCTGGGGTATTCATTTTAAAACTGCCCAAAGTTACACTGAAGTATACCTCATGCTTTATCCAGGTATGAGTGATACAGAGGCATGACTGGAATGTCAGTTTTCATTGTTATTATTGTAATCTTACACCATGATGCTTGTGTTGTCTTCACAACTTGAGAAAGCAGCAGGTAACCTACAGCTATTTATCAGGAAGCCCAACATGATCTAAGCATTTTGATCACAAGCTTTCTCACCTAAATTTGTATATAGCAAAGCATGCCATCTCCATACAACAAACAAATCAGTGGAGAGAAGGAGGAATCAACAAGTGAAACTGGAAACTTAGCTTTCACCCTGATGCTGTTATTGTGTTGAAGTTTGTTTGTATTATGCTAGACTTCTACAGTGCATAATAATTTAGGTCCCCAATCAAGAAATGCCAAAGGCTTGTGTCCATAATGTCCTCCCTGTATGGAATAGAAGATCTCCCAGAACAAGAACCTTTGATTGGCAAAAGCCAGACTTGAATGGTCTTGCCTGGTTAGGTAATGAAAGCTTTGCTATCTGCTCTAAACACAAGATGCAGTATACTTTAGTCATGCATTATCTTTCCTTTAGCAGAATTAGTAAGCTCCTTACCTAAACCTGTACTATGTAATTTAAAAAAAAAAAAAAGATAAATCATCAGGGAAAGATTCAGCAGACGGTTCTGAAGCTTGATCTATTTCAAAATATAGGCTGGTTTTTAAAGGGGGCTAACTGGAAAATCAAAGGGTAGAATATATGTGCTGCTGTAACCCTTTCGAACTCTGCAGTTCTCCCCAGTGACCCTTTTGTTGGACTTGTGGCACTTGGTGCTTTTCCTGAAGCTATTTCTCCTACCGTCAATGACAAGAGGTTTCCCAAGAGCATACTAGTCTTTCTTGCACCTCGGCTCCTTTCCAGGTCCTGTTTCTAACATTCCTCAGCACCCTGCTCTTGACAAACAGGCCTTTCACAAGCATTTTCACCATGCCAATCAGCTTACAAAGGAAAAGTAAATCTTGTTTTGCAGTGCCTGGTGACTCAGTTACCTCCCCAAATCATCCCTGTGGGATCGTCAGTGCTGTCCCTACTTTTAGTCCCTTTCTAATAGCAGGAAGTGGCTGTTTTACCAGTCCCTCCCCTTACTGCTAAAAGATCCAGGGTGCAAAACCCAGCCCTTCTTTCTGGCATACGCTCAGGCTATAGCCTTAGCAGGCTGATCTGGAGCTCTAACGAAGAGTTTCTTTTTTAATCCTTAAAGAACTTTGCTAATTGTAAATATCTATGTCTGAGTTTTATTCGCATGAACAAGCTCCTTACAGGGAAAACTCTGAGCCCAGAGAAATTGGTGGCTTTGCTGATACAAGATGGACCCCTGATGCAGAGCTCTGTGGCTTGCAGAGGCTCAGTTGTTTATTCAGAAGCATCTTCCAAGTCTTTGATTACTTTGAAGTCAATGGCAACTATGATGAAACACGGTTAGAGAATATGAAATATTCAGGTTTTTTATTTCCTTTGGGATTTGCTTTTTTTTACTAGACCCAACAGTGACCCAGATTTCTCATCAGATTTAGGTTTGCTTCTGTTGTCGGGGATCTGGAATAACAATTGCAGCTGTCTGGTGCAGATCATGAGCCCTTTGCCCTGATCCCAGGTGTCTAAATAAATTCTGATACCTTGCAGGAGTACTTTTGCAAACAGTGGGCAGGATAAGTATGCCAGTTATATTCCTTGCTTTTGCTTGGTTTATAGAGAGAAGCAAGTGATATTAAAATGAGCTTCCATTAATGCACCCTGAATTGAAGTTTGCATATTCTCCAGGCTTCTCTACATTTACATCTCCAGATGGTACGTGTTTGTTGTGCTGCTGAAAGACATAAATAAGATTTTTATCTCCTCATCTTATGGAAACATACAAAGAAATATTAGACAAAAGGGTATTATCTGCTTTTGCTGGACAGATTTCAATAAAGCATTTGAAGACTGCCCCAACTGTGTTTTGTTTTTCTATTTTTAATAAGATGACAAAGTGGCTCTGATTTAAAATGATGACAAGGACAGATCTGCTCATATCGTATATCAAATTGTGATGTATAATTTGACCTCCCTTCATCTTGGAGGATGTACTTCAGCTGTGCAGCCCCAAATGTTCCTTTTGTGTGTGCTTTCCTTCAGGGTAAGGGAAAAATGGAGTGAGTTTCTTCAAGCTTCAGAAACCTTGACAATGATAAAGACTCGCTTTAATAAGCAGTAATCCAAGCTCTAAGATCTTAGGAAAACAGCACTCAGGAAAACATCCAATTCCAGCAAGAGATTATAATGCTAAAGAATAAAGCAAAAGAGGAAAATAGGGAGGAGAGGGGAAATAAATAAAAAAGTGGCTGACTAACAAAGGCAAGTATGAAATTATATTCTTTCTTCCTCAAATCCTAATATAAGATCAATCACATAAGCATATATAGTGTCATTTTCTAGTTCCAGCAAACGTATGTGTTGCATGAAAATCACTGAAATGGGCATTTTAGCCTGAAGACCAGGGGCTGAAAGGATGGCCAGTTACTTCTCATCTTTCACAGCACTGTCCACTCTGTGACAAAAGCAATCCCGGTTTAATGCTGTGTCTTAGCAACTCTTCCCTTCTAGCCTCAGCTCATGAGTCCCAAGGATCTTGTTCATTTGTCTAGGTTATAGAAAGCTGTAAATAACTCCTAAGGGTGAAATTAAGGTTGAGAGAGGCAAATAGTACTATGCTGAGTGTATATGCATTCATGGTGCCATCTGTAGGTCCATTTCAAACTTGTGCTTTATGGCAGAGCCATAGTTGATAACATTGAACTGCAACCCAGCTGCAATTAGGAAGTGAATCAACAACACCAAGACTATTCCTTGGAGGTTACTGTCCATCCTATTCATAGGCAGATACTGCTAATGCTTAACTAGCCTTTCTGTTAGAGTTTTCCTCATGGTTGAAACTTTGCTGCAGTATAAGCCCATCATTCCCAAAGCCCTTTCTGGTGAATACAGAGAAGAATTTCTTACTTTCCTTCTTTTCAGATATTTGAAGAATGTTGTATTGCCTCCCAAACCAAACTTTTTTTTCTTCCTTTCCTCACACGATGTCTAGATGTCTGTCTGTATTTGCTGTCTGGACTTCTCTGGATACTTTCCAGTTTGCCCAGAAGCAAGATCATTGTTTCAGAACTGCAACCAAAGCTTTGCAAGTATGGCATGCAATGGGAGGACTGTGTGGTATATCTCCCCAGCTCTAGACTTCATGTTTTAGTTGATCCTATTTTTCAAAGTATTGCTCTGTTTTTGTATGGTGGAGTTAATCATTTGATGTTCTTTAAGCTCTAGATACTCTTTCGTGGAAGTGCAGCAGTCAGTTGTTCCATTTCGTAAGTCCGCGCTCTTGATTGTTCGTATTTCCATGTGTGGAAATTACTGATTTCCCTTCATTTCCCTTCACTGATTTCCCTTCCATTCTACTTTTTCCAGTTAATTCAGTTCAATTTGTTGGGTTTTGGGGTTTTTTAGGGGGGAGGTAGGGCAGGGACGGAAACTTGCACAGTTTTCACAATTGGTATTTTCAATAGTTTAACTGGAGAAAAAAGCCTCTTTCATAACTTTGCCTTCTTGCATTAGGGCAATTAAGTGGCAAAAGCTAGAGAATTCACCACTCAGGGTAATCCTGGGCAGTATCAATGAAGAGGCACACACATGGCCGGCTGTGTCTGTGGTGATGTTCCACAGACAAACATGGAGACCACACCTAGGGTTTAGATGGGATCTTTATATTGCAAAAATCCCATCCTATCAGTGAAACGGTATCGCCTGCTGTATATGTGTTTTTGTGAAGCATCCCTGTCTTATGCCTTCCCCCGGGGCTTGTGCCTGGGCATTGCCTTAGGGGTGCAGGTTAGCTGTGCTGGGAAGCACACTAATAGTTACATACTCGGGGTGGCCAGACCCCATTCATGTGCTCAAGCCTATGCTCTAGGTCTGTTTCAAAGATGTAGCTGCAGATCCCTTTGGTGCTTGCTAGCTTACTTGCTGCTGCACTGCTAACTTAGCATTCAATCTCCCTGATAATCATGACTAAGCAGCTGAACAGTTGTAACCTGAATCCTGGTTTTGGAAGGATAATATCCATCCACAGCACAATCACTTGTAGGTAAAGATGTGTTTTATGATGGCTTATAAAGTCAGCTTGCTACCTTCTGATAGCCAGGACATACAGTGACCTACAGTGTGATGGCATCAGAGACCTCTCTGCTTTGTTCTTAAATCAATCTAAAGGTTCAACATCAATCCCCTGAAAGCAGACTATTACGGGACACATTTTTCCTTGCATTTGCAGGTGATTAAAATAGCCCAGAGTGACTTGCTGTAACAGTGCACTTAGCAGCCATCAGCCATTTAAAATCCCAGAAATAGGTAGATAGTTATTATATTCCCGTCCTCTGCCAATAACTGTCACTCCCACTAAGATCCATGATAATAATTTAGTTATCATAAAGGACACTGTTAATTCAGCAGAAATGCAGAAAAAAGTACAAAAAATCTAACCTGAAATGATAAAATTGTCAGGACAAACAGGGCTTCCAGAGTGGAAAACTAGCATTTATTAAAATATTTATATATACTTATAATAATGTATACATATTAAAATATATGTTTGTGTATATATATACACACACACTTATATATCCTCCGTATTTGTAGTCTGAACTCTGAACACAGACAGCAAGGTGAGTCCTAAATATCTGGGGTCATGTATGTAGTCTTACCAAACACATTTTGTAACATTTTGCTTGTGGATTTTTGGAAAGTAGTTGTATTTGTGAATACGAGAATTGTACTGAAACCTTCAGAATTTCACATCTTGACCAACATAATACCTTATTCATCTGTGAAGCGTATGCTGGTTTTTATTAACAATTACTGTATTCAGCAGGATTCTTGCTCTTTTTAGAAAGGAAAGAGCAGTCCTGAACCAGCCTGACCAAAGCATTGATTCATTAGTAGGAAATAATGGTTAAAATTAGCTTGACCTTTTAACTGAAAAACCTTTTGCAACTGGGGAAACCTTTAAAAGAAGGTTAGCCTGAAAGATCCTGGTGGCTCAGAGATGGTTACTGTTTTCTTGGTGGGTATGGTTTCTTTGCACACTTTTTGGGTGCCTTGTCCAACTGCTGCCCCACAGCAGTTGCCAAGTAAGATCATGTGTGAGTGTCAGTGCTAATTTCCCATAATGCCAATAGTAATGGCTATAGATGAGCTCTAATTCTACACTTTAACCTACAGGGCATTTATATCAGACTTGCTGACTTTTGTATCTTGAGATGATCAGTCCTATGGGTTGTCTCGAAATGAAATGAATGTCGTTGTCCCTTCGTATAACATTGTCTGCCCTCCAATATGGACAGTTCACCTGCCAAAGCCTTTCTGAGATAAATAAACCTATGGTTTATCTGTTTGTTGTATTTTGCTAGTTCTCTAATGCTTTGTGTCCCCCGTGTTTTCAATTTTTCCTATTTTCTTCCTCCCTTCTTAGCACTGGTCTCATATCTCAGATAACGGTAAAAATTTTCATCGTTTCTTTGGCTCAGAAATGATAATTAAGTCTCTCTTGTCCTAAAAATACAGATCAGAGAATTTTGCTTAGTGATGTTTCATTTAGCCCTAACTAGCTTTTGCTTGACCTGCAGGTTTTAAGTAATTTTGCAAAGTCAACAGTGTTGATGCTTGTTTTCCACCACTTGGAGTTTTTGTTATCTGTTTAAATGCTTAATTGTTCTTTCTGTTAATCCTGCACTATTTCCAGTTCGAGCTTTGCTGACTTCAGCTTCAAACTTCTTACATCTTGCCTTTCTCTGCTATGCTGAAATAATGTGCTACCATCAGAGCACATTATTAGCTCTGTTAGCCATGTCTGCAGAGTGAAATTAAATCATCTTACCCTCTCTCTCAATGCTAAATCAATTAGGCATCTGTCAAAAAAAAAAAAAAAAAAAGAAAAAAAAGAAAACAAAAACCCCAGCATTTTTTCTGACATTTCTGAGAAGTAAGAGTTTTTAACTCCAGTGCAGGTGAGTGATGTTAAGTGATGTGCTTGATAGAGCAAGACTGTATAAGGGAGACCCATATATATGTATGAGTATATATATATATAATGGGTATAAACTACTTTGTTCGTCTGAAATGGTGCAGCCCAGTCTCTGACCTTCTGTATCACTATATCGCATGTGGAATAACATCAGCATCCTACATTTTAATACCCTTCTGCCAAAAGTTTCTTTGTTCATTAAGACTGTATAAAAGACAATAGGTAGAGGGAAAGTGTCACCTTGAAATGCCTGATGACAATACTTTGAAAGCCTGAGTTGTTGTTTTTAATATAATATGACTATCAGCCACTAGAGGCCCTTCATGTCTAAGAGACTGGTTGAGCCAAGAAGCTGTAAAATATCCCTCTGGTTTGATTTAGTGCACCCAGAGGGAAAATATTAAAACGATAAGCCACCTAACTGAAAAGCAATATTCAAAGTGTCTGTGTTAGGCACCTCTGACAGGATTTGATCTCTTCTCAGATGCTGTGTTATTCAAAAAAACAACCTTGATATTAACGTCCCTTTGCTCAGTCACATCTTTTCATTCCCTGCTCTTCTTCTTATTTTCTCAGTTGCTTACACTGATGTATGGATGCTAATCTTTTAGTGTTTCTGGTGTCAGTGCTCAAGGCACTTTGTTTGGAAAGCAGAAGGAGACCATGGGACCAAGGGGGGAGAAGCAGAAGCACAACACATAAGCAGCACTCCTTTATGTCCCTCTCCCATTTGAACAGTCAAAGTAAATTAGGTTGGATCTGCCAAAAAGTGGGGACTCAGACCTGCACGTATTTATTGTGAGTGCTTAGGTAGAAGCATAAGAGTAATTTTATGGATCTTCCCAATATAATTCTGTGACAGGGGATTCATAATTTTTTACTTTGCTTCTATGCCAGATCTTCAACCTGAATTAAGGTTTTGTTGTGCTGAGTGCTTTTCAAGCAGTAACAGTTGTTGTCAGCATATGATGCTGCTCCAGCTTTCAACTCTAGAGGGCAGGATTTGAAATGTATTGTTACACCGAGAAAAGTGGCTGCCAGAAGGAAAATGATCCTTTGCCTTGTAAAAAGACTAGTATATCGTGCAAATCTGCTTCCTGAAAGCCAGGAGTGACTCTTGGCCACCTGTGTTGCCATGGCTGGCCTCCTCTTTGACACAAGTGATGATGAGGAAAACGTGGTGTTTCTCAGGTTTCGCCTGTTTCGGTTTTTTTAGCTAGGTAGTGTTTCTATGGCAGTTAGTTTTTCACTGTTGTAGTCTTTAGTGTTGCTATAATATTAATACAGAAATTAAAATGGGGTCCCAATTAGAGAGTAAATAACTCTTCAAGATTGTAGATAAGTGAGAGAGGAGTTCTTTCAAAGGACTCACATCTTGCTCAAGACAAAAATAACCTTTTGAAATGGCCAGCAAAACTTTGAAAGGCATGTAAGATCAGAAGAGTCCTCGAGTTACTCAGACCAACAATAAAAAGCAGAAGAGCTATGTGCTGTTGGGAACGTTGTAACACATGATGGATGAAGTAATTTCTCACTGTGCTAACACCACCACAGAAGAAAGCAGATCTGTGTGAAGGAAGGAAGAGAAAATTCAGCAGGACTAGAAACACATTACTCGATAACACTCTAAAAAGTTGTACCAAGACAACAGTACTGTTTGGGGTGGACAGATTGTGAGCTGTAAACAGCATGATTAATATGGAGGGCCTGTTAGAGATTATCAGCTTTAGAACTTTATAAAAAACAAACTGTTTTGAGATGGAGATGTGCCCAGCTTTGTATTTTTCTTTAGTCTATACTGCTTCTTTTCACTTTTCAAAAGACTATTTTAGTAAGAGCTTTTTCTTGTACTTGGCTATTAATGTACACCAGGTACTGGCTGATTAGCAAGGAAGGTAAAACATTTTCTACTTTTCTTTTGCGGGATGGAGTGGTAGGAATTAAACAGAGCAGCAGAATGGACTATGACTTGCCCAGAAATACTCACTGGTTGAACAGAAAGCAGATTGCAATAGATGAGGCATGACTTGGCGGGGGGGGAAGGTGGTAGAGAGGGGAAAGTAAAGGGAGGGAAGCTGAAAGGAGACTTGTGCTATTTTAACCTTCCTAAAGGTACAAGTGGAAAAAAAAGGTGATGAAGCATATCTGTTAGCATTTTGATTTCATTAAGATTTCGGTAGTGCAGATCTTCCTTAATCCTTCTTTTCCCTTTCCTTTGTTAGCCTTCCCTTTACATACACAAAATTGCGGAAGAAGAGAGAAAACGTTTGTAAAATGTTTGAGCTACTCTCCATTTTTTAGTCCCAGATGAGCATGGCAGGACACAGCTGAGGGAGGGAGAGGAAGGCTTGATGACTTACCAGCACGTATGCCTTGGTCTTGCCAGACAGCACAAAGCCCATGGGCACTCAGTTCAAGTGCTGCGGCACTTGGCTTTAATGTTAAGGCACAGTATCATCTGCATGTGAAACACGTCATGAGCTGAGAAATGTTGGTGCCTGGTCAGGAGCCAGCAAATCCCCAGAGATGTCCTGGTGTTCGCACCACAATGAAGGCAGGGGCAGCTCTGGCCTTTATTCTTTACTACATCTAGCTGTGACCTTCTGAGGGACATTTTCCTGGAAAATCCAGTCAATGTGGCCTGATGAAAACTCAGTCCCCACGGTAATGGAGTAGACTATTTCATTCTTCCTGTGTCATGATAAAACCCACCTGTGCCTTGCCTCTGCTGGGATTTTCCATTGCAGGCAGACACCGTGCTGTGAAAGGAAGCCTGAGATAATTTTCTTCAGCCACTTCCACCTAGGTGCTTATGGCCCTGTCCTGAGTGTGTCTCTCTCAGTCCAGCCTAGGGAAGAATGAGCACAGCTTAAGGGTTTTTGAGGTCTTGGGCAAAACTCCTTTTTCCTTTGGACTCTGCTTTTTTAACACAAGTTGATGTGTGGGCAGAAGAAATTCAGGTGGACCAAATTCAGAAATAGCACCTGGTCTTTCACAGAGGCATGTCACTGTTGGGCAGAAGAACTGGTAAAACTTGCCTTGACAAGACCTCTGAGAACTGGGGTGACCACTATCTCGTGTAACACATGAGCACAAAATAGTTGTTACGTGGCCATCATCGTGGGCAAGAGGAGGATTCACTCTCTGCAGAGATAAATCTGTATAGATACCCAGTGTTTCATGGACTTTAATTCTTCCAGATCAGTTTGTACAGATATATATAGAGGAATCTTTACAATATCAAACTCCATGCAATGAGCACCGGAAAACATTAATGTATTAAGCACCCTAAAATAAAAAAAATAAGGCTGTCTGTGCAATATAATTCAATCTTTTTATGTGGCTACATTTATGATAATCTTCTCAATTTCAAATTGCATTTTAGCACAATTTCACAAACATTAGAAGCTGCTGACAACTGTCTTACAATGGTGGGTGTTTGGCAGTTCTGGGGTAGGCTGTCAGTCCCATTCACTACAATTGCTGTGAAGCAGAGTGAGGCCAGCTTCTTCACGTCTCTCATTCATTTCCTGTCATTGTAAAAGAAAAGAAAACAAAAGTTCATAATAAATTGATTACTCTTTTATCATAATCTTGCCAGGCCTTTCCAGGTGACTCTTGCTTTAGACTTCATGCCTTTTGTGAAATCCATGGCTGTTTGGAAAGAAGGAATGGAAACGCTTTTACTTACAAGCTCCCAGTCTGTATCTCTTGAAATTGCTACAGCTGCTAGAATTGAACTTTGGTAACTCATGTCAGGCTCTTCAACTTACGCTGATGTCTGGTCCTTAAGGCATTTATTTGAAAAGCAATTTTAATTAATATGCTTTCCCTCAGTGCTCAAATGTACACAGGTTAACAATTACTGAGAATGGCTCGTTACACAACTGTATTCCTGCATTCAGTAACAATAACATTATGCTTCTCCTTTGTTGTTAAAACTATAATTTTAATTGAACAGTCTTTTAGGAAACATATTTAATGAACAGTAAAAAAGTAGGGCAAAGTCCCTAATGATCAACAATACCTGTTAAGTAAATGAAGTTGAGTCTGCTGTTGCCAGGATGAAAGCTGGAAAAAAATCCCAGCCAGTCCTTTGAAAAATTGTATGAAAAGCGTTAGCTTTAAATTATTTTAGCTCAAACAAATGTAAGGATCTGTTTAGCCTATATTTTCATTGTCTAAGTAAGTATTGCGGCTTGCTGAAATGATAAATTCTGGAGTATTCATGCTTTTGTTTTCTGAGCAAATTCCTTCTCTTAAATGAAAAATTCTTTATCAGTGTAAAAAAAAAAAAAAAAAAGGGAAGGGATTATGCATATGGAAGAGAGCTGATTATATTTATATTTCAAATTTTTTTGTTTGCAGGCCACCTCAGCATTGTTTAGTGGATGGGCAGACCACCTTACAGGGAGTTTAAGATTGATGTTAATTAGGCTTTTCTTAAGACACTCTTTTCTATATTAAGTGATTGAGATATCTTTCAAGTCAAAAATCATGGACTAAGTGTTTTCCTGCTAAGTAAATTTTGACCTAGACTGTTATTTATGTCCTGTCACATGATAGTGGTATTAAACTATTTTTGCTAAGTATTTCTGAGAAAATTATATACACACAATAGATTTACTGAATAAGCTTGTCTTAATGAAGATCAGCTAGAGAAGTTGAAAGGCATTTGGGGTAGCAAACAGAGTTGCTGAATCTGATTCTCTGTTCCTATAAAATCTGTATGACTGGCTGCACTTGGGCAAACCAAGTGGAATGGGTTACCCTTCTGAGTACTGGTGCAAATGAGTACATACTGTGCAAAGCTGCAAAGAAATGGCAGCCTTTACTGCTGAATGAGACCACATCAGTTGCAGGCACTTGGCCACTTTCAAGATGGACTTATAGGAATTTTGGTGGTTAAAACTTTTCAAAACCTGAATACTGTGAAATTGGATGTCCATCATAGAGCAAGAGAACAGTTTTCTAGTTTATTTTGTGCCCTGGTTTGGACTTCTTGCTTATCTAATTTAGAGGGTTGGGAGAGAAAGGATAGTAACAAGATTTTTAAGACAGGCAGGTGCTTCTAGACTGACCACTATTGCCATGTATTTTAAGCACAGATCTGAAACTCAGGTGCAGCCCTTGGATGAATTGCCTAAGGGGAAAAGTTCACTTTAGAAAGTGTTTAGAAACTGTTAATTGCAAATGTTATCAAATAAGCAATTTGCACATGAAAAAGAGAAGAATGGTCTTTCCAAGTAATACGGTGTCCTGAAAAAAAACGCTTATTCAGCAGACATGAGATTTAATGGTAGGGTACCTAATACATCCATATATGATGCTACTCTTTGACCTGATTGAGTAATTTGCATGAATGAGTCTATTTATTTATTTTGGCTATCCCTCTGTCATGGACTTCCTGGATTTTCTTACTGTTCGAAATTATTCAGAAGTTTTCCTGAATTTCATACCTTTGGATACTCTGGTTAATTCAGCCACAGGCTTGGAAGACTGAGAGGGCTACAAGGGGGACAAAGAAGGGGGAAGAGAGAGCAGAATCAAAGACTCTCAGATTTGAAGCTAAGCCAGGAGGGAAGTGAACTTGTGTCAGGGTCTCTGGTCAGATGAAAGTTGAGGGCAGAAAGTAATAAGTATGGAGAGCAGAGATGTATCTGTGTGGAAGGTCAAGCTGCAAGGGCAAGAATCAGTGTTTTAATGAATAAGAGAAAATCAAGACTTGAAAAAGAATGAAGGTGGCATGGAGTACACAAGCTTAACATTTTTAAAGCTATTAAATTAATTGTAAGGAGTAAATTAAGGTTTTTAAAAAAGTTTAATAAAAGGTGTATTTAAGTCTCACTCAAAAGTTATTCTAAATGAAGAAAATATACATTACCTACCCTAAAGGTCAGGCACACATGAGAGCAGGAAGATTGGGTCTGTCAAAGTTAACAGCATTAAAAATAATAAATGGTATCAGTGTATGAAGAAGAGATACCAGGCAGATCTGGTCAATCCTGAGAAATGGAAGGAGTGATTGCAGTCAGTGCAATCTGGACCTTAATAATTATTTGATTCAGTGCCTTAAAAAAATTTACAAAAAACTTAACTAAAAACAGCTCAGAAAAGAGCAGTATTAAATGAAAAGAAAATGCATGCATGTCTATAGACAATGATGTTGATGGAAGGGAGAACAGCCTGGATGAGCATGTGTATGCATATGTGGGTGTGTGAAAAGCATTCTCCTCCAAGAGTCTGTTATGCCAAGCTGAACATCAGTTCTTTATTAGTAATCAATTTCTTACTCCAGAAGATGGAGTAAGTTTTAGCAGGTAATGTACTGGCTATGCTTCCTGTGCACATTTAACTTCCAGTAAGAAATTAATAAACCCAGAAAACGTTTGCTAATAGATTTGTGAAAAATCGATCCTCTAACTAAGGATTCAATAGAACAGTAATTACTCACAAAGGAGAAATGAGACACCAGACCGCCTGCAAAAGGAGAGATAGCAGAAAGCTACTCAGGTATCAGGTTGCTGCAAAACTAGACAGTTGAAAACAAATGACGAAAAGTGAAAACCCAGCCAGTATAACATTGGCTAATATGTTAAAAGTATTTACTTACTTTTGGTTTGATGTGGTCATTTTTCCGTACACGTGAAATTTCTGTATTGAGATTCCTTTCTTGGTTCCTTTTAGCTACAGCAACATAGCTATGAAAAGGATAACTGAGAACCAGTGCCAATTTGGTCTTTGGGTGTGGAAATGCACATGAAGCTGGGATCTCTTAACTCTTAAAATTGCATAGAATCTGAGGGACGAATTTAATGATCTGATGTAAAATCATGATGATGTGAAACACCTATAAATAAAAACTTCAGGAGAAATGTAAACATGCCACAGAGATCAGAATATGATCAGAAGTGGCACAGATGTCCACTCCTCTTATTTCCACCTGGCTGTATAGCATGGAATGGAGTGGGGAGATTCTGTTTGCGGCCTTCCATCACCGAACGTGGGGACAGCTATTTTAAGAAGGAAAGTTAAAAAGCTGCCCAGATTTATATTTAAAATGTGATGTGGTACCACAGTACTAATATTAATCTTGTAATTATCTCATAATGAATTCTGAATAACAGTATTAGGAAATATTCTGAAGTATTCTGCCCCTGACAGGGAGGTTGGAACTAGATGATCTTAAGGTCCTTTCCAACCCTAACTATTCTATGATTCTATTCTATGATTCTAAATATTGGTAATATTCTGATGAAAAAAGTAACATGAGTTCTCAAAAGTTATATATGACATGAGGAATGGTACAAAGCTGTTGATGGTCTTACTTAATTGTCATCAGACCCAAGTACACTTCGAGGGTATATTTTCAAGAGAAGAACATTTGTTGAGTGGCTAAAATGTAGTGAACAGTAGCAAATACATTAAAATTGTTTTGGATATATGAGCCTTTGGTTTAATAAGTGTTTAATTTGAAACAGTGTAAACAAGTTGGATAATGAGATTGAGTCAAATATAATCAGAGGCTATAGGGAGTGTTTCTTTTCCTTTCTGTGCATTCAGGGATTTGTATGCAGTAGTTAACTCCTGTGAAGCCACAGAAGGAGTTTGGTAAGAAGAGTGAATCCCTTATGAAACAGACCCCTGTGGCTTCAAAGGGCAAGCAACATGAGCAAAGATTAGTTAATTCCGTAAAATTATCCTGCAGTGCTGATGAGAAGTAAAAGAAAACAAGTACCAAGCCCATTTCAAAAGAGGCTGTTCAGGAGCAAAGACATGCTGACCTCATGGAAATTAGTGGAATAACTATTGACTTTTATGGACATGAAATTCAATGAAGGTCTCCAACACTTCAGCTGCCCATCTGAAGCAATTTTTGCACTAATTCAAAAGCAGAATTCCCTATGCTTTTTAATGCAACTTGTTAAGGGAATGATCTATGCAACACAAAAAGGATATGAAGGGAACTAAGGAAAATGGAAAGTCAAGGAACCAATTACACTAAAGGCATCTTCACAGCCACTGACACTGATGATTAAGATGCTGACAAATCTTGTTTCTAGCCTGCCTAACTGGCAGAGGCTCTGATGAACAAGGGTCAAAAAAATAGTGTGAGGAAACAGTGCAAATTATTTTTGAAATCCCAGTTAGCTTAGTCTAAAAAGAAGAAAGTCATTGCTCCATTTAAATGTAGGAGACTAATCCTCAGAACTATACAGTCAGCTTGCAAGTTGCAAACCTCTGAATATTATATTTGACCACACAGTCAAATTATACTGGCCTATATAAGCCAACGATAGAATAATATAGAAGAGTTTGGGTTGGAAGGGACCTTTAAAGGTCATATGGTCCAAACCCCCTCAATAAGCAGGCACATTTTCAACCAGATCAGGTTGCTCAGAGCACTGTCCAACCTGACCTTCCAGACTTTCCAGGGGATGGGACATCTACCACCTCTCTAGGCAACCTTTTCCAGCATTTCACCACTATATAGCCAAGCTGATACAGCTTAGGCTATATAAACTAAGCTGTCTCTCAGCTTATACAGGCAGGATTCTTTGGATGGAAAGGTGCAAAAAAAGCAGTGTGTCTAAGGTCTGAAAAATCAGAGTTACACAGCACTTGAACATTGAATTCAGGGTTCTACGAAGAAGAAATAGGAGGAGGTCATCACTGAAAGATAATAAGATTAAAATACTCCTAGATCTTTTTTCTCCATTTGTCTCAGCTTCTGGAGGAGAAATTTTCAGCAGGGGACATTTTGTAATGGCATAATTTATATCTGTTAACACAAGCCAAGAGCTTTGTTTAGCTGCTTATTATTTTCTTATTCACTGCTCCAACCAATTTCCCTCTGTCAGTTACCAGAGGGTCTGCTAAAAGAGACACAGTATGTGAGGCTCAGTTGCAGTCATTGAAGGCATAGTACAGACCACTTTAATATATTCGCTGATCATAATAACATGTGAGAAGTCCATTCTGATTGCTCAGAGGTGAATTATGGTATCCTGGGCTGCATCAAAAGAAGCATGACCAGCAGGTCAAAGGAGGTGATCCTGCCCCTCTACTCTGCTCTTGTGAGACCTCACTTGGAGTACTGCGTACAGTTCTGGTGTCCTCAACATAAAAAGGACATGGAGCTGTTGGAGCGAGTCCAGAGGAGAGCCACGAGGATGATAAGAGGGCTGGAGCACCTCCCATATGAAGACAGGCTGAGAGAGTTGGGACTGTTCAGCCTGGAGAAGAGAAGGCTGTGTGGTGACCTCATAGCAGGCTTCCAGTATCTGAAGGGGGTCTACAAGGATGCTGGGGAGGGACTCTTCCTTAGGGACTGTAGTGGTAGGACAAGGGGTAATGGGTTCAAACTTAAACAGGGGAAGTTTAGATTAGATATAAGGAAGAAGTTCTTTACAGTGAGGGTGGTGAAGCACTGGAATGGGTTGCCCAGGGAGGTTGTGAATGCTCCATCCCTGGCAGTGTTCAAGGCCAGGTTGGACAGAGCCTTGGACCACGTGGTTTAGGGCAAGGTGTCCCTGCCCATGGCAGGGGGGTTGGAACTAGATGATCTTAAGGTCCTTTCCAACCCTTACGATTCTATGATTCTATGATTCTATGAATTATGGTGGGTTGTAGTCATGACCTTCTTTGGTAGTTTGCTGATGGTCAAGTAATGCAGATTCAGACAAATACAGTGTTAAGCTATTTTCTCATTTCTTGCTGGGTAAGAGCATTTAAAAAGAGGCAGTGCACGTGATCCAGCACTGCCCACTTACAATTTTCACTGTGTTTTTTTTTTTTCTTTGGTAAGAGGGGAGCTCTATGCTGTTAACATTGTTTCTCCAGAGAAAGCCTTTGAGAAGGGACTTGTCAGCTTTTCCAGCATCTGTTTGAAAGTAAATACCAACATTTTCCATTAGCAAATACAGAAGGAGATGGTAGAGGAAATGGAGCAATAAGAGTTGGAGAGCAGCCTGAACGAGCTATATCATGACACTAGCCAGCCCAGATGTGGCATCAGCCTTTACCAGGGTTCTGGGAAAGAGCTGTCAGGAAGTGAATGTGGAGGATATAAAGACTGTGTTTTAAAGTGTCCTAACGATACTCAACCTTGCTGCAATCCCTTCATGAGGCTTAAATCACCTTCCATCTCCCTTTTTGAAAACAATTATGTTTTATATAAAAAACTTACTATTAGCACTTGCATGTTTACCACATTGTAATGACTTGACGCTGATCCAAAATGAACACTCCTTTCCTTAACCATCTATAATTATATCTTAGCCAAAACTATTTGAAAATAAAGGAAACATACACTTTATTTGTGTACCCAGTAATTAAACATTGGCTGGTCTTAACTTGAAGTCACAGTATATTATGCATAGTTAATGGTATTGTCTTTTTTCAATTTATCAAAAATGCCAGCCAATAAATAGGAAGTAACCTATGATAACTACATATATATTTTGAAAGATATTGCTGACTTGAAGCTAATAGTAATCACCATTTTACTAAACTAGTGTGAGCATTAATTTATTATTGAATAATAAATAATAACTATTTATTATTGAATATATTAATAATGAATAATAACTAATATTATTGAATAAATAATAACTATTGAAACACAGACTTCGTTTATGCTTGCTTCCTCTGTGTTCAAGAGATTTTTGATGCTCTCAATAGTTTGGTCTTCTTGTAGGAAAATTAGCTATGAAAAGTTAAATATTAGGAATTGCTTTTTTTATTTCTGATTTTAGAATGGATTCTACAATCTACTGCAGAATAAATACAGCACAGCTTACTAATATTGTATAATAGAGAGCTGCTAACTTAGACCTCTGTTAATTAAACTGATATCTGCAATACACAGATATGCAATATGAATGTAAATGAAAACCTCCACTTTGCCTGTTCAAAATAATGTATGTCTGATCTATATGCAATTCTGGTTAGTACAGAGAAAAATATTCTACACTGAAGATGCCTTCAGAGTTTAATTCTGTCTGTTCTCAGTGTTTTTAACAAGGACCAACTGAAGGTGGTTATTAGGGAGAGCAGACCTAGAGAAAATCATGAGGAAAGCTTAGAGACCATGGCTGGTGTCCAACACCATATAGGTCAAAGCTGCTGGAGGACAGTAGCCACTCATTCTTCCTTTGCCAACTATGCTGCACTAGTAAGTGTCCTTTATTACTAGATGCACCCAACAAGATTACATGCACTTCCCAGAGCCTGAAATGTTGATATAGGCTACATACTCAAGCCTTGGAGTGTTGAGCTAGGGACTTGTGAAAAGCAGACTACTTCAGACAGCTGAAAGCTGTAGGAACAAAAAAAGTGCATAGTGGGTAACCGGATTTGTTCTTTCATGGAAAAATGTTGTGAAGTAGAGAGCATTAGTGTATTTGGGTTTGAATCTGGGATGGTTTTGCTTACAATGTGTGGCACTTACAAACTATGCTTGTTGTCAGCACTAGCATGGTGACTAGCATGGTGACGTGCTCACCAGCCACTGGGCAGTAATATTTCTTACCTTTCTTGTATTATTCCCCTGCCTCCCACACGCCCCACACACACACACAAACGCAATTAACTTCCACATAAAGGCATTACAGAAAATCAGTTTCCCCTCAGTGTCCACATTTAAATGAATTTCCAGTGCCTCAGTTGCTCACACTGTTGAAATGTGAGTGTTTCTCATTCTTTCCATTCAGAGCCTGGACATTGCACCAGTGTACTTTCCTGTGTTGTGGTAGAAGCTCAAGAAGCCTTCTTGAAATTCTTCCATATGACAACACTCTCTTTTTTGATAAATATTGTTGCTGCAAATCAAATAGAATATGCAGCCATCTTCTACTGAAGTATAGTAGCACGTGCCATCTCTGTGACAAACCTTGGCTCTAGAAGCTAGGGAAACCAGTCTCTGGAACACTGTCTGGCATGGCTGACTGAGGAGCTGCTACATACATACAGCATATTGATCAATACATCTGCTTTTCCTCTGTATAATTGAAGCTCCTGCTGTCTTTTGTCTTTGCTACCTGATGCATTGCTTTTAGATAGCAATATTATGTTTGTCTCCTGTGTAAAACCAATTATTCCTGCAGTGAAACTATTTGCATTTGAGAGGGACTGTGTTGCATCCCAACTAGAAGGAAGCGCGGCAGGAGGGCCAGGAGACCTCCATGGATGGATAAGGCGCTGCTGAGGAAACATAGAGGGAAAAAAGAAGCTTATAGAAGGTGGAAGCGAGGACAGGCGGCCTGGGAAGAATACAGGAACATTGTCCGGGAAGCTAGGGATCAGGTTAGGAAAGCTAAGGCCCAGTTAGAATTAAATCTGGCAAGGGATGTGAGAGATAGCAGGAAAGGCTTCCATAGGTACGTAGCTAATAAAAGACAGACTAGGGACAACGTGGGCCCTCTGCGGAAGCATCAGGAGAACTGGCTACCCTGGATTTGGAGAAAGCTGAGGTTCTTAATGACTTCTTTGCCTCAGTCTTCACTAGCAAATGCTCTGACCACACCACCCAAGTCTTGAAAAGCAGATGCAAAGACTGTGAGAATGAAGACCTTAGGCCCACTGTAGGAGAGGATCAGGTTTGAGACCATTTTGAGAACCTGAATGTGCACAAGTCCATGGGACCTGATGAAATCCATCTGGGGATCTTGAAGGAGCTGGCGAATGAAGTTGCTAAGCCACTGTGCATCATATTTGAAAAATCATGGCAGTCAGGTGAATTTCCTGACAACTGGAAAAAGGGAAATATAACCCCCATTTTCAAGAAGGGGAAGGTGGAAGACCCGGGGAACTACAGACCAGTCAGTCTCACATCTGTGCCTGGCAAAATCTTGGAGCAGATTCTCCTGGAAAGCATGCTAAGGCACATGAGAAACAATGAGGTGGTTGATGACAGCCAACATGGTTTCACTAAGGGGAAATCCTGCCTGACCAATTTGGTGGCCTTCTATGATGGGTCTACGGAACTGATGGACAGCAACAGAGCAGCTGACATCATCTACCTGCACTTGTGCTAAGCGTTCGACACTGTCCCGCATGACATCCTTGTCTCTAAATTGGAGAGACATCAATTTGATAGATGGACCACTCAGTGGATAAAGAACTGGCTGAATGGCCGCACGCAAAGAGTTGTGGTCAACGGCTCAATGTCCAGTCAGAAAACAGTAACAAGTGGTGTCCCTCAGGGATCGGTGTCGGGATCTGTCTTGTTCAACATCTTTGTTGGCGACATGGACAGTGGGATTGATGCACCCTCAGCAAGTTTGCCGATGACACCAAGCTGTGTGGTTTGGTTGATACGCTGGAGGGAAGAGATGCCATCCAGAGGGACCCTGACAGGCTTGAAAGGTGGACAATGCCAACCTCATGAAGTTCAACCAAGCCAAGTGCAAGGCCGTACAGCTGGGTTGGGGCAATCCCAGGCACTGCTACAGGTTGGGCGGAGAAGAGATTCAGAGCAGCCCTGCAGAGAAGGACTTGGGGGTGTTGGTTGATGAGAAGCTTAACATGAGCCAGCTTCAATGTGTGCTCATGGCCCAGAAACCAACCATATCCTGGGCTGCAACAAAAGAAGCGTGATCAGCAGGTCGAAGGAGGTGATCCTGCCCCTCTACTCTGCTCTCATGCAGCCTCACTTGGAGTATTGTGTATAGTTCTGGTGTCCTCAACATAAAAAGGACATGGAGCTGTTGGAGCAAGTCCAGAGGAGGGCCATGAGGATGATCAGGGGCTGGAGCACATCCCATATGAAGACAGGCTGAGAAAGTTGGGGCTGTTCAGCCTGGAGAAGAGAAGGCTGCATGGAGACCTCATAGCAGCCTTCCAGTATCTGAAGGGGGTCTACAAGGATGCTGGGGAGGGACTCTTCCTTAGGGACTGTAGTGGTAGGACAAGGGGTAATGGCTTCAAACTTAAACAGAGGAAGTTCAGGTTGGATATAAGGAAGAAGTTCTTTCTGTGAGGGTGGTGAGGCGCTGGAATGGATTGACCAAAGAAGTGGTAGATGCTCCATCCCTGGCAGCGTTCAAGGCCAGGCTGGACAGAGCCTTGGGCGACATGGTCTAGTGCAACATGTCCCTGCCCACAGCAGGGGAGTTGGAACTAGACGATCTTAAGGTCCTTTCCAATCCTAATTATTCTATGATTCTATGATAGAATACACATGGATGCAGGTCTCAGGTAGAAAAATAGGTTCAGCATTCTCATTATTCCCATAAGAAATGAAATCAAAAGGTTTAAAAATACATGGAAGACAAGTTTTCTGCTTAGTTCCACTTCAGGATTTTGATATTCGACCTTTCAAATAAAACAGAAAATATATGTCTTCATCATCATGTTCTTTTAGTTAAAAGAAAGGCCATCTGAGTTTAACAGATGACTTCTTTATTCAGCTCAGTTCAGAGGAATTCCTTGCCTTGCCCTCGCGCAAGCTATTAGAGCTCAGAGGTGTGATGGCAAAAGATCTATGCATGAAAGATACAGTATATGTTTCTCCATTGAATGCATTTTTCTCCCTCTTTACTAAGGTCTGACACTGCAGCTGTTGCCACCCTAATATATATATATTTGAACAGCAGAACTCTTGATGTAATGCTTTCCCTGCATGTCCTTAACCAGAGTGTTCATTGCCATTGTCGGTTGACTGAACTTGTCATATATTTCAGTAGCTGTCATAGGGCTGGAATGATCTGGGACAACTGGATGAAAGCAAAGAGGTCGACATTACCACAGTACATATGATTTTACTTTAGAAGGCTGACGGGTGAGTAATTATGAAGGCAGTCCTAGTGACAAATGAGATTACCAACCACAAATCTACATTTTATATTCTTGAAACTAGAGCCATATGACCTTGCTTTGTGTTTCTAACCAGATGAGAATAATAACATATTAAAATCTGAGGAAGCAGATAGAGCTTAAGATAAATTCTTCCTTATGCATGCATACCTATTCCAAGAATATAAAGAATGATTCATAAACTAGAAATAACTGCAAACACAAGCCACCAGGTCCTGCTGAAATCTAACCAGAATATCTCAGTGGATAAGTTTTGAACTCTGTATGCCATGGGGACTTTTGTTTTCCTTCTGCTATGAAGTGGGACTTTGAAAGATATACATATATTAAAAAAAAAACCAAACCAAAACAAAAAAACCCCAACCAAAACCCCCAACATTTTCTAGAATCTTGCATTTTCTTGACAGAATATTTTTACTTCAAGTTATTTGAACTGGCAAAATGTTGTCTGAAAATCTACCCCAGAGAATGTTAGAAAACACAAAAAAAAAAAAAAAATTGTTCCAGCACAACATTCTCATTCCTGTGCATTTCAATATGGTTACCAGAAATACAGGAACAAGCTTTTCATAGTATAGAGTTCCAACTGCCAAATTAATTTATCTTCTTCAGAAAGTGTGTAGGTAGATGCTGCTTCAAGAATAATTGTGTTCTTATTGATTTTGTCCTTATTTGTAAACATCTCTCTTTTATTAAATCATATTAAGCACTGTTTTCAAAGAACATAATCTTATTAATTTCTTCAAGATCTTTTCTCTTGTTTTTTTCTTTTCATCCTCCCAAATCTTGTTTTTTTCCCTCCCTAACACCCCCAAAATCAACACCAATTATGACAGGATAACAATAGTATCATATTTTCCAGAAAAGAAAATGGAGACAAAAAGACTTCCTTAAAGCCACACAATGAATCAGTGGTAAAGGCAGAACCAAAACCTACTTTCAAACAAATTTCCAAGCATATTCATTCTTCCAGAACATGCAGCTTGGCATTTTGATTGCACTCGTGAGAATTAAACTGCCTGAGGCACCCTAAAAATGAGGAACAGGGAAGCTGAGTGCTGAGAGTTTCACTACAGCATGGCAGCGTAAGGAATCCTTCCCTGAGGACTGCCCTCCTTGCTAGAGGTTGCTACTGCAGGGGAGCACTAATGGAATGACTTGTCTGAGTGCCCATCATCAACTGGTCAGAAACTGGCCAGGTCTGTACAATGTCTTAAAAAGACACAATGGTTTCTGTAGTGAATATCACTGTGGACTCTCTGGCCGGCTGCCAGTATTTTGCTCAGTACCTTATGCAGAAGTCATCATGGTAGAACTGGGTTTGTTTGCAAAACATTAATCTTGCATATCCCATCTTTATCTACCTGCCTTTATAGTCTCACTTTCTACATATTTTGGAGGTTCCAGAGCACGTGGGACAGACTATGCAAACAGCCTGATTGCCTTCCTGATTAATTCCTTCTGCATGCCAAATGAGCATTCCACTAGCATCGCCAGGCAAAATGACCTAAACCATATTACTATGCCTGAGCCTGCACTTAGGTTCAGATGTTCATGTTCAGTTATTATTTTGGTGATATGTACAATTTCACAATGAGCAAAAGCAAGAGAAGGAAACAGACATTCAAAATTTGGATATACTCACATATGACACACACACCCCACACTCCCCCAACGCTTTTTCCAAACAGATGAAATATATGATAGGAATATAAGATGTGATGATTTCTCTGAAACAGTTAAAAAGCAATCCTTTAATGGAAAATAATGATGACCTAATGCTAGGGGCTACTGCCAGCTCCCTTGCATTATAATGTACTGCACATATAACAAGGAAGACAGTGAAGTGTGGAAGCATTTAACTTGGAAATAAGGAGTAAAATAGAGGCAGACAACATGTCATTAATCATATATGGAATCTACCAACCACTCAACATCTCTACCCTGGCGAAAAAATTACTGGCTGCTTTTACAGACTCCAAATGATGCTTATGAGATGATCTGACATGTAAGGCCAAGCTAGGGCTCCTTCCTTGTTTTTGAATTTCTCTCAGACCTGAGAGAAGGTGGATGCTTCTAACTGAAAGCTAATGAGATCTACAGGGGATCAGCATCTCACAGAATTACATCCTCACATTTGACCTCCAGAGGCTTATTCTTCATCTGCCTGATGAAACAAGACTGATGTCTGAGTAGGCCTAGTGATTGGGTTTTTAAGTACCTAGGCAGAATAGAAAATCAAGTAATGATTCTTTTTCTTCCTGAGTCATGCATAGCTAAGGGACCCAAAAATAGCTATTTGGTTGTTTCCTGCCACAACATCCTCTTCTAACACAGCTGCAGAGTATTCATGGGAAGTACTTGATAAAATCACCATGATATCATTAGCAGCAACTGTGTTTCTATCTTGAAATGCTTATTAGATGAGAAAAAACAAGTAAAATTAAATTATATTAGAGCTAGCGGTGAATATATATTTGAATTTATTTCCTCATTCATTTTTACATATTTGGCTGGAAAAAATGCAATCTGACTACATACTTGAAACTGTTTCTTCTTTCCACCTTCTTTTTTACTTCAGTGTATAGTTACTGTAGCAGAAACTTTTAAAAGAAAATCCTGTGAACTGTAGAAGAATCAGCAAACTGTAGCAATATCTGTGACAGTCATTTCTATTAATTATTGGAAGCTTTATGCTAATATCATACTGAGGTAAGACATACAAATCAGATGCAAAATGCATTAACACAAAACCCCTGGGAGTCTCATTGACAGTGTGTGTATCTGATTAAAAAAATTAAGATTATTTCTTTAACCAACCAGCCTTACACCAAGAGTAGAAAAAAAAAAAAATCAGCCTGCTTGGTCTGAGAGACCAAACCCTTTTGATTATGGCAGCTGCTTCCCTTGGTCATTCTGAAGAACTCAACACAGCCAAATTCATTACACAGCATTTGCTGCTATGCTGTTTTAACAACTGTTTTGGCAGTGCACAAATGATTTCACAAGAGGAACTGTGTGAAATTCCTGTGAGAGCAGCAGTCCCAGAACCCCTCTCTCTAAGTCATCTGATGGATCTGAGCTGTTGTCAGCACTGCGTCATCAGCGCCATCCACTGACCATCCAGCATTGTGACTTGGTGTCTTATGGCTCTGACAAAGCTCTGTATTTTTTTTTTTTTTTTTGGTCATGTTTAAGAATTTCCATGCTTGATAGAAACTAATGCACGATCTTTTCTCCCATCAGAGCTTCCTCTTGTCTAGGACGGATCTTGTGATTAATGGTATAGAAAAGGAGGGACAGTAAAAGAACCTGATATACAGAAAGCTTAGGATGATGACATTTTACCAGAATAGGAAGCTGTTGCAAAAGCATTACAAGAGCAATACATTTAACCTGTAATTAAGGTGCAATTTTTAAATAGATGATGCAGGCATTTCTACTAAATATCTCTACAGATTTATGCACAATTCCAAGCTTGGATTTATTTATGTATTTTCAATAACCTTTATAACCTGTTCCATCATGAAGAATGTACAGTGCTTTGGTCTTCATCTTGAATGGTAGGCAGTTTCTGAGTTTAAACTCCTTGTTCAGAAAACAGCTGAGCAGACATTTTTAAGATTATTAAAGTTACACTTTGTACCAAAAATTGTGCTGGAAGACTTAAAGTATCTCTTCAGCTCCAGGTAGCAGTTTGTCCCTGCCTGCAGAGATCACTGGACATGCAGATGCACAGTGGTGTGAGTGCTCAGATTAGGTGGTGACTGGAGTCAAGAGTAAGAAACTTTTTTCTCCAGCGCCAGGACACATAGCAAAGGGAGGTACCTTCAAAGGGAGATGTATAAAATGCCTGTTTGATCTCCACAGACCCAGGTGAGCTTACTGCAGACAAGACAGCATGCTATGCAACAGAAAATTAAAAACACAATGCACGTTTTCCCTCTTCAAAACACCAATGAAACTATTGCATGTAGAACATGAGGACGTAGGAAATGTAATGGCATGTCTGGTACTATGACCCCATAGCCATGGCAACAACACTGCAAAGACAGATTACCCCAGTGCTCATTTCCATCAATGGCAGAACTGTAGTGATTTACACTGGTCCCTTACTCACAAAATGAAAAGCTGCATTTCAGTTCTGTGTTACAGTTTTAATGTTTACAAAGTTTAACAGGGAAGAGACTGACAGGATCTTCTATTCTGAGAAGAAGGAAAAAAACCCCACCCATCACTGACAGGTACCATTTACTTGTCTTTCATTGTAGTGCAGACCTGTCAAGCCTCATGTGATGAGCATCAGACTCGCTCCTTTAGCCACTGCTTTCTCATTCCCCACTGTGGCATCTCCAGTTCATGCATCAGCAGCGTCCTGTTATGCAGCCTGATGTGTGAGTCTCATCTGTTGTGATTTTAAGGACCCACAGAATCTGGAAAGGTCACAAAACCAAGCATTGATACAGCAGTGAAGCATCTTCATCTGTTGCAAAAGTAACAACTTCCATGGTTTACCCCATGACAATATTCTATGTAGCTTATCTGTCTTCTAGGCTGATGAGAAGTCTCCACAGGTTTTTTGCGGTGGGTGTGTACCTGAGACCTGTGCTTGATACAGATCTTGTCTTGTTTCAGTGCTCTCAACAGAATTTCTAGTTTCATTTCAGAACTGTGTTTTGTTAATTTTTTTTTGCCTTCTTGATGAAATAATGTTTAAAAATATCCTTTGAAAGAAATATTCCTGAGATCTTTAATCACCATTTTCTTACTCTCCACATTTCCCATTTACCTAGTCAAATATAAAGATTTTTTTTTGGTGGGTTTTTTTTGTTTGTTTGGTTTTGGTTTTTTTTGTTTTGTTTTGTTTATGAGAAAAAATCTAAAGAAGGCATACCTCAACATTTACATTTTCCAAGCATAAGGCCAGACTTGCAAACATGACAGACTGAGTCAGGGTGAACAACCTTTATTGCTTAGTGAAAGACCCATGACACTCTTTTTTTAATTTTCTCTGCACCCAAAGTCCAGCATGTAGGAGTAAAATGGCATGCAGGAGTAAAAGAAATACTGTGTTTAAAAGGTCAGGGGGAAAAAGAAAGTTATTTGATATTATGGAAAAGAACACGACATTATGAAAAAGAATGAGAAAAAACATTGTCAAGGTGTATAGATGTTTCAAAATGGCTAGCATTTTGTACTTAGTAAGAATCTTTATTTTCTTAAATCAAAATGTGAAGGTATTTGTATTTCGATATAAAAATGCCAAGTGAGGAACAATGATCACTAGTTAATTCTCATCGTCTTATTATTCTCCCTCTTAACTTTGGCTTCTTCTACTTCTGAATCTTATTTATTTCTTAATTTTGTAGCATGGCGTATACTTCGAATGTTTTGAGAGCACAGAAAATATTTGCTCCCAATATATGCATTGAACTTGTGAAAGAAATGTTACATTGCATTTATATTATTTTTATTATATAGACCTCTAGCACAGAATTGAGAAACAGCTTTGTTAATGCGTCCATCATTCCAGAATTCTCTCATCCAAACCAACTCAGTTGTATGCAAAGCAGCTGTCTCCTGGTGCATTTGTTAATGCAAGTTTCTTATATTTAGTATGCAGCCCTGAAAGTTGTTTATCTTCTATGTACTGTAAAATTAGTGTTTTGGGCAAAAAACAAACTGTGTTACAAATATTGAAAAATGTCCTAAAATCACACTGTTCTACATCTAAATAAGGCAGACTAACTGTACTAGCTATTGCCTGGGCAGCATGCTCATTCTAGGTTAGTTTTTGTGATGACATATTTTATTCAAATGACTATTTGCTATCACCTAAGGAAAATGAAAATTTCTCCTTTTGTCTTTCGTCCAAATTAGCAAATAAAACTAACTAGTTCTGTGCATTCCATGATCCAGCATTTGATATGAAAAAAAAAAAAAAATCACTTCTCTTGAGTCTTAGCAAAAGAAAAGGAGGTAGTATAATCAATGTCACCGAAAACCTGAACTGATGTTCATGACTACTTCTGCAGTGTTTCTACTACTCCTGGTTAAAAGAATTAGATATTGTATTAAACTGGGTCCCTTGTATGTTAGCACCTGGTGAAATATCTAGATCACAGTAATTATGTACAGAAGAGAGCTTCAAGTACACCATGTTCCAAAAATGTTAACATATCATAACCCAGTGATTAGTGATCAACAGAAAGACCTGCCCCACAAACACAGCACTCTGTGGACAAGAGTATTCAGGAGTATTGTCACAGCATGCCACCGGGCTAAGATGCTTGAGACACAAAAACGTAGTTGTGCCTAGCATTATAGTATCCAATTCTGGTCAATTTCTTTCCCATACCATCTTCAAAAGCCTCTGAAGGAGACAGCAAAAAAAGGACAAAGTTACTGCTAGAAGACAAATAATAAACAAAATCTGAGGAATTAAAAAACCCCCTAGTATGGTCTCTTCCACCAACACACAAAGTCTCATCATTACTTATTGCATTTTTATGTCTTCTAAAAATTAAGCAAAGAAACAGAAAAGTATTATTTATGCAAAGATGTTGTTAATTTTAACACTTTTAGTAAAAAAAAAAAAAAACAAAAAAAAAGCTGATCCCTTGCTTTAAAGAACGACATGATGACAATCTAAAAACTAATCCTGCTTTATGTTCTATTGATAGTTCCCTGTATGGAGGTTTTAGGTGAGAGGTTGCTTAAAGACTTCAATGCTAATGTAAATGCCAATACAGTAAAAAGATGTGGAGGACGTTTGTCCTGGGATAAATTTGGGAACCCAGCATCAGTTAAGTCTTGTAATTTCTAATACAGTATCTGCAGTAAATCTGCAGAATTAAAATTTTAATAATAAACCCAGAGTATATATTCTCTAAATTATGTAATAAAAAGCTTCTCTGAATAGTTTAATCCACTGTTTCAAAAATCTATTCAGCTAAAATTTAAAATGACATTCCAAAATGAGAACTGTTTCATGAAAAGCTATAGTTTCATATATTCATGATTGCATAATATATTTATAATGCTTTCTTAAAAACAAACCCCCATAAACCAACATTTTAAATCAAAGGAAGATTTTTCTGGTTTTCCCTAATTGCAATTGATAGCAAATACAATGTGCCATGTTTTCAGAGGGAAATGGTTGTTATTGATGATTTTTTTTGCATGTATCTGTCTAAAATCAAAAGCAAGAATAAATCACATGGATAAAAAAAAAATTACTCTTAGCATGCTCATGCATGCATGCACACATACAGATGGTCTAAAATGTTGAGAAAATTAATGATGTCTACATGCCTGTATTAGCAGAAAGAGTAACATTCAGGGTTTCATGCCAGAAAGAATCGGCTGCAAAAATTCATGATGGCATATATCATTCCTTTGAACAAACCTCCACTTAATTCCTATTTTCATGTTATGGTGAGGTAGGTTTAAATAGCTCTAAAGAAATTAAAAATCTGCAGAGCTAGAATGAAATTGCTTCTGACATACACTTTAATCCATATTGATGTCTCTATTATATGGTTTGCCTATGTCCTAGCTCCCATAGGTGATTTACTTTACACAACACATACCACATACGTAGAAGTGGGCAGCCTGCAGGGCAGGCTACTGTTTTCCTGCTGCCTCAGCCACCGCAGTTGCCTTCTCCTGCCCTTCCCTCTCTGGCCAGACAGCATCCAGCTCTCAGCCCTTGGGCTAACATACCCAGCATGAGCCACATGCTCACACCCATGTTTCATCTTCACCCTTTCAGTAGAGGAGAACATACCAAATCTAAAAGCTGAATACAACACTATTTATATATACTGTCATTTAGAACAAAGGAAGAATTTTAGCTGACTGGAACCAAAATATTAAATTCCTGATGCCAGATTTAGCAGCTTGGCATGAGATGACCCAGGGATTTTGGGGCCTGGCCTGGACTTTCACATATTGTTTGTATGCAGGCCATGAAGATACATTCATGTATGAGAATGACTCACAAGTAGGTTGCAAAACTGATGTGTTTATTGGCTTGTTTTCAGTATGAGTGGGAAATCCAGGACTTAGTCGTGTTGACCTTGCTGTAGGGAGTAATCCTTTTGTCTAGAGATTAATCCCCATCTGAACTATGGATTGACATTCCCAGTATGAATGAAGCTTCCCAGATATGACAAAAAAAATTGGAAGTTTCAAAAATTCTGAATTATTCCTTTGGTTCTTATTCATGTAAGAACTTATGTATGACTCTGTCGTAACAGAGTCCTAAATCATACTTAGGAACACTTTCAAGTTATTTCGCAGGTTGCTGTCCCCTTTAACTCAGCTTCGCATTGTGAAGTCTTTAAGTATCTGGTTTAGTTTGTATCTTTAATGCCATTATTCTTGGAACATTAGTATCCCTTATATACAGAGAGTTTACAACGGATACCTCATTGTTGGGGAACACAGTTGTATGCTCCATCCCTGGCAGTGTTCAAGGCCATGTTGAATGGGGCTTTGAGCAACCTGGTCTAGTGGAAGTTGCCCCTGCCTGTGGCGGGTGAGTTGGAACTAGATAATCTTTAAGGTCCCTTCCAACCCAAAACGTTCTATGATTCTATGTACCTGTAGATTTGGGCCCCCAAATAAGTATGGACTCTGCATGAGAGCATTGGGGTTATGGAAAAGATGGCATTATGCAAACAAAGATGTTTAAAACACCTTCTTGGGCAATAAAAACCATGCAGAAGCTGTGCTTTTTGGCTGCTTTGCTGTCATTCCCTCATGATGACCTCAGTATTGCCATCAAAATTGAGTGCCACTGCCCAGAAGCAATGACACCATGTCCACGTTGGGCTGCCATTGAACAGCAGCGCAGCACAACCTGTTGCCTCCCTGCTGCCGTTTGCCAAAAGCTGGAGAAAAAAGCAGATGAGGAGAGAAAGCAGGAACAAGCAGATATGACCACGATAAGTCTTGGCGTGGGTAGGGGCTGTTATTGCACCACGGGAAGGGCATTAACCAGCAGTCACCATGCCAAAGGGGCTCAGCCCCAGGGCCGGCTGTGGGGGGACAGGGTCTGAGCCCGCGAGAGCGGAGGACTACACCCCCGGGCGCACCCTGCCGGCGGGGCGGAGCGACACGGGCCCCGTTCCGGGTCCAGGAACACACGGTCGAGACTTGGCCGCGAAGCATCGACGCTTCCCGGCCGCCCCCCGCGAGAGGCGCGGTGCAGGCCGCGGCACGGGAGCAGCGGCTGTCTGCCCCGCTCCGCTGAGCAACTCCCCGCAGCCCACACCGCCTGCCGTGCCCGCCGCCGCTCTCGCTCCCCCAGCCCGGCTGCCGGCACTCGGGCGGAACCCCGCCGGCTCCGCTAGCTTCGTCTCTGCTTGCCGCGCCTCCCGACCCGCCACCGCGCCCCGGGCCGCCCGGCCTTTCCTCCCGCCACCGCCCGCCGTGGCCCCAACACGAGTTCGCGAAGCGCTACTCTCGCCCCGCCACCGCCCCCCTGTGCCCTCCTCCTTGGCGGCGGGACGCGGGGTACGCCGGGAGTTGTAGTCCTTCCTCCCCGCCCCGGCGGCGGCGGGCACGGGGGAACGGGACAGGGGGACTACAGCTCCCCGGGGTGGGCGGGAGGGAGGGGCGGTGCCGGGGAGGAGCGGGGATAGCTCCGGTGCTGATCGCGACGCGGGGTTTCAGCAGAGCCCGGGCTGGCGGCGGAGGTGGCTGTCGGCGTGCGCGAGCGAGCGGCGGCAGAGCGAGCGGCGGGCCGCGCCCGGCCATGAGGCACGAAGCGCCCATGCAGGTCGGTCCAAGGGCCGAGGCCGAGTGAGCGGCGAGGGGGGGCGGCAGGCGCAGCGCGGCCGAGAGCCGGGCGCCCGCGGGACGGGGCAGGAGCCCCTCCGACCTGCAGCGGCATGGCAGGGCCGCCGGGCCGGGCTCTCCCGCAGGTGGCCGGGGGGTGTGAGGAGGAGGAGGATGAGGACGCCCCTTGTGTGAGGGGAGCCGGGGGAGTCGTGTCCCTGCCGCCAGCCCACCGCCCTGGCCGCGGGTGGGTTTCAGTCGCGTTCGGGCAACCTGAACAGTGTTTTGCAGGCACTGCCCGTTGAGCACTGTCCCCTGAGAGTGAACGGGTGTACCGTGTTAGGGGATGAGGTCCTACCTGGATGCACAGGAAGTTGCACGGTATCTCCACCTGTTTATTCAGTGAACGGTTGTCCGCCTGCACCAGGGATGGATGGCTCATGGCCAGAACTGAGGGTAGCAAAGACGTGGCCTCTTTATAGCAGCTTTTTTATCTGTAAAAGTATAATGCCACTTAGCACTGGAGAAACAGATGTTGTACAGATACAGGTTAGATTATGGAGAGTTTTTAGCAGTTCCTAGGTTGTGGAACAAACCAGTTTATGCTGGTGAACTGTACTTCAGTTGTCAATTAGGACCTACTTTATAATCTCATGCAGGAGTTCTGGGGGCCTGAGGCTACACATTCAAACACATGACTTTTTTAATAGGAGATCGGTCGTGTTACCAGTGAATTGATAACAATCAATCCCACTGATTTTAAAGAATGCAAAGAGCACTTTTGCAGACTGTTGTGATTTAAGTTATGAAGTGCATCTCTGTTTGCTAATATTTTTCATGCTGGATATCCACTCTTTCAGTAATAAGATTTCAGCCTGAAGGGAAGATCTGCATCCTTTTAAATATGCAAAAGAAGTCTGAAATCTTAAGTTATGCTCATATGGAATTGGGTTTGCTTGACTTTGGACAGAGACCGATAATCTTATAAATCTTTTGCAGAGCAATTGTTCAGATGACACATCCTGAAACCTTTCAACCAGAGAGATGCACTAGAAATAAGCCATTCTTCAGTAAGAAGGTGTTTCAGTTTTCTGATGGGAGAAGAACAATAATTAGGATGCTGTTTAAAATACCCAGTTCTGCATGCTACATGCATATGTTGGAAATGTTTATCTGGTATTTGCAACTTATTTACATATGCTTGTTGAGGTACTCAAGTCATGCCTAGTACGTATTGGCTTTGGAGAGCATTTCATTAAAAGCAGATTCTGCTAATAAAGGATGACAACTACACATTGGTCACTAATGCATTTGATGTTTTTGATAGGTGTTAAACTGATGTTGTTACATAGTTGTGGAAACAAAATGGTGGTGCAACATTATAATAAAATCAAAAGTCCAGATATAAAAGAAAAATGTATGTAATTGACACATCAGAGAACAGCTTCTTGGGTTTTTTATATAATTGGACAGATCATACAAAAGTACAGACAGAATTATTGTTAAACATAATTGAATAAAAGTCAGTAAAAATCACAGGCTAAGTGTAAAAAGAGACAGCAGAGTGCTATAAAAAACCCTACAAATTCCGCTTTTTCAAGGTTGATGAAATGGTCAAACACTGTCTATTTTTAAGCATATCTCATCCAAAATTATAATCACAAGCATCTGGATTTTTCCAAGATATGAAAATGCAATCTGGCAGATGAGGTTTAATTTTCACTTCTTGTTTCTGCATGTTTTTTCTTCTTTCTTCTACTTACATTATTCTCAGCATACACGAATATTAGTCTTATTAAAGATTCCAGTAAAACTATATTCTATTGTGGATTCTTCTTCTTAAGAGTCCTTTTGTTTTCCAATATTAGCTAGTATGGTTGATCCGTGTTCAAATGTGATTTAGACTGGCTGAACTAATTGCTTGATTTATCTCTTTTAGCTATTTGATTTCCTATTACATGAAATGTAGTTGCTTTTTAGCACACAACAAATTTATAGATCAGTCTGTTACAGAGTTACCATCTCTAGATTGTAGAACAACAGAAGGACTGATCAATTGTATGTCTCTTGATCATGACAAAAGCAACTCAGAAGAGAGTTTAAGCATTTTTTCCAATTTCTATCAAGAAACAATTAAATAGAAAACTAAAAAGTTAAAGTATTTTAGCAGAATGAGAAAAAGGGCCTATGTGGTGGCACTGTCTTTATATTTTTATGAATTCTTTGTTTGAAGCTTATGCCATTTCTCGGTAGACAAGAAGGGCCAACAGTTACCAGAAAGGCAGCCCAAAAAGTCCTTCCAGAGGAGGAGTTACCTAGTATAAAATTTGCTGTTGTCATCTGCTGGGTAAAATCGGATCTGTGTTAGAGTTTGTGACTATTTTTAATTTTACTAACCATGTTTTCAAAGAACAGAAGTTAGTTTTAGTAGTGCTTATGGCCATGGAGAGGGCTTTGGTTTAGAAGTCAAAAGTGATGAACTCTCTTTTTCTGAAAAACGTAGAAGTCTGTATGGTTTCTGCATTCTTATAAGAATTCATCTGAATTAGTTGAAATGTCTGTATATCTCTCAGCAGTTTCCTCTAAGGCTTTCCTGGTACTTTCAAAAGTGAAGGTTCAGTGGGAATTTCTCAGTGATTCATACACTGATTCATTCACTTCAAATTTCACTCCTTAACTGATTTGATTCTAGCATTCTTAAGCTGCCCTTTTCATGGAGAAGATAAATTTAGGTTAAAGAATGACAAGTGAGAGATAATGCCCTAACTCACCACAAGTAGATTCACCAGCATCCATGTGCTAGAGCCTTGCCAGAATTGTTCTTTACTGCACGTTGCGTTCTGCAGTCCTGGACATCTGCCAGCACTGTGGCCACAATCATGCTACTTCTACTGATACTAAGCAAGTAGAGTTTCTTTAAAATGTTTTAGAATTCCATCTCTTCTATCTTCTCGATATTCCCCAATTTGGCATTTCAGTATGCTGCTTATAATAAAACTTTGCACATCTAACTTTTCAGACTGGGTTATGCTGGTTATGCTGAATATACTTACACATATTCCTGAATCTAACCTCATAATACCTTGAAGCAGATAAGCTTCTCTTGATGCTGCCAAGTACATTGGTTCACAAGCTGTGCTCTGCAGATGGCTGGCAATCCGTATATTCCAAATAAGTGGCTGGTACATTGTCCACTGAACTCTGTTAAGTCTTATTAATTGCTAGTTTAATTTATTAAACTGTAGCAGTATGTGTGACAGTCATTTCTATTAATTATTGGAAGTTTTATGCTAATATCATACTGAGATAAGACATACAAATCAGATGCAAAATGCATTAACACAAAACCCCTGGGAGTCTCATTGACAGTGTGTGTATCTGATTAAAAAGAATAAGATTATTTCTTTAACCAACCAGCCTTACACCAAGAGTAGAATAAAACCCAGCGAATCAACCTGCTTGGTCTGAGAGGCCAAACTCCTTTGTTTATGTCTGCTGCTTCCCTTGGTCATTCTGAAGAACTCAACACAGCCAAATTCATTACACAGCATTTGCTGCTATGCTGTTTTAACAACTGTTTTGGCAGTGCACAAATGATTTCACAAGAGGAACTGTGTGAAATTCCTGTGAGAGCAGCAGTCCCAGAACCCCTCTCTCTAAGTCATCTGATGGATCTGAGCTGTTGTCAGCACTGCGTCATCAGCGCCATCCACTGACCATCCAGCATTGTGACTTGGTGTCTTATGGCTCTGACAAAGCTCTGTATTTTTTTTTTTTTTTTGGTCATGTTTAAGAATTTCTATGCTTGATAGAAACTAATGCACGATCTTTTCTCCCATCAGAGCTTCCTCTTGTCTAGGATGGATCTTGCGATTAATGGTACAGAAAACCATGGACAGTAAATTAATTATTAAATGCTCAGTTAAAAATTAGAGGATAAAGATTTGTGAGAATTGGCTGTGGTCTGCGTCTGTGGATACTGAGGCATTAATTGAGAGCACACCAAAAGTAAGAGGTTAAGCAGCTTGCCCAAGATATAGAAGGAAGGAAAACAAAAGTCATAGGATACCCCTGAAAGAGTTGGGAATAAAACCCAATCACTAGATTATCGTGTGATATACCTCGAAAATAATTGACTTTTTCATGGTTGGGTTATATTGTCATAGTGTTCTTATAAATAAAGAGCTTGGTAACATTTTGACTCTGGTGGTGACATCTGATCTGCACATTAAAAACAACTCACTTTTGGTGCATCCTACATACGGTCCAGTGAGTTACAAACATTGAATTTTCTCACTGTATTCCATTGTTTCAATATCTATTTATTATGTTTGACTAACTATATTTTACAAAATGCAAAAAGGTCATGTCACAAAAATTGAGTGGTAGGGACCTCTGTCTTTTTTGAAATACATCAAAGTATTTATGAAATGCACAAAGGAGTGAACCTCAGTATTTTCAAGTCCAGCTTTTCTTGCCTTTTGTGTCATATTTTCCAGGGCAAATTCATCCTGCGTTAGGAATTCAGAGTGGGGTGTGTATATAAGTGCAAACTGAAGTTATGTGTAGCCCACAGAGCTCACGGCATACTGCTCTACTTAAGTGAGAAAGCTGATCAAATTAATTCTGTTAAAGAATGATGTCCTCTATAGCCATAAAGAGAGTAACACAGCCAACTGTTTTGTTATTATTATGAAGGTGAACACATACTTTTTCACATTGGTTCTCAACCCTGCTCTGTTTTAACCTGTTACTTTTGCGATCAAGGGAACAGCTGAACATAAGACTTGAAAAGTACCTGGGTCTGATATAGAAAACCCTGCCTAATGATAAAACTCTCCTATGCCCATAAATAATGCACATTTAGGAGTTTCGAGATGTGCTGTAAACAGGGAAGCCATCGTCTTTTGTCCTTGGACTGTATTCGAGTGGACATACCTACTCCGAGGTCCTCTAGGAGGCTGGGGACATACCTGCTCCTAAGTTCTCTAGGAGGTGGTCTGAGACTGCCTTTGGTACTAAAATCCTGATGGGTGTAAGGATCTGAAATAAGGACTCCTACAAAAAAACTAAATATGCAGTGTGTTAAGGAAAACAGCCTCATACATTCTATCTTCAATTTTACTAAATGAGGACAAAATTTTATGGCAGAGAAAACTTAATGTGTTTTGCTGAAAGTGATGGGTGTTTAATACATCCATTTAACCATATGAGAAGAGAACTTTGTCAAAATAAAGGTAAGAGTTCTGCTTTCTTGGAAACAGAATATCATAATGTTAGTGAGGTTGGCATGTTTATTTGGTTCTTGTCCATGTATGTAGTATTTAATTACAGGTCTGAACATGTCATTCCTGGTGATTATTTCCAGCATTGTTTCCAAAGGAGGAGCATAACATCAGCACTAGCTTCTTCACATTTCTTTTCTTTGCCAAATGCCTCCATAGTTGGGACAACTTCTTTTAGGAGTGGACTGACATATTAGTACATGAGGAGGTGGCTGCAGTGCATGCCATACTTACTGGAAGTCAGCAGCTTACATTTAAAAAAGAGAAGCACTGCAAACATATTCCAGATGTTCAAGAGGACCAAATATCTTGGTTTCCCTTACAGTCGGCAGTAAAATAGAGACTCTAGAGTATCATTTAGGGTGGGAGCCTGATATAGGTGAATTGTGCTCTGAAGAATCTATCTTTGTGCTTAGTACAGAATGAGTAAGTTGGGGAAGTAATGGCAAGGTCTTAGCACCCGTGCTGAGTTTGATGTTCCTTCAGACTCATGAAGGCTCTAGTACTTTTCTAAAACTCATTTGGGTTTTGGACACAAGAAAGGATCACTACTGGTAATCAACAGAGACTGTCTCCGTAGGCTAAAGTTAGTCTCTTCAAACAGTTTGAATTATTATTAAGAGTTCACTAATCATCTCATGATTCTTCCGGTGGGAGGTACAGAAATGAGTCTTTTCCCATGCCTTTCCTGTGCCTTCTGGCTCCTGTGATAGGCAGACATGCTTCTACCTCTGAAATAAAATCTGGCTGCACTTCTGTGTTAGGTTGTCCATAATTCTGCCTATGACACTCCAAGTAATGAATCCATAAGCTTAAGGCATAGTGAAGATGTTGGGTTTATTTTTTTTTTTTTATTAGTAATTTTTAAGAACTTTTAAGGAAACTATTACATGGGTAATGCACATAAATACGGTAATTTAGAGAAGCACTGAAATTTCTCTGTGGGGAAAATCTGTGTTTAAAACCATCCACAGGAAACAAGTTCTTATTCAGGAAGGCTACATAATGTACAAAATTAACTGAGACTATTGTTAGAATCCAGGTCTCCTGATTCCTTTGTTCACTGAATCATACTGTTTCTGAAGTATTAGGCATTAAAGTACATGATGATGATTTGTAAGGCACACAGGACTGAAGGCAGCAATGAAATGAAAGTTAAACCCGCTTTTTGTAAACCTTAAGTGAGTTGAAGAAGCTACCTGTGAGGCTTCCTAGGACATAAAATCAATAAAGGAGATAATTCTTCTTGCTAGAAGTGGTTCTAACTTCTGGTTTCAGCTGCTGCATTGCAGGTAGGAGCCAGAAGGGCAGCAGGCTGCTAGGCAAGTGTACAAGTTACACACTGGCATCCACAGCCACTGCACAGTCTTTTGTCTGCTGGACTTTATTGACTTGTTGCAAACTGTGGCAAACACAAAATCAGCATACTTTTACTATGTTATTGCCAGTTGTGATTAGACAGGTATAAGCACCATTTGATTTTCCTTTTCTCATTTTCTAAGCAAAATATCTGCAAAGAGTTTTAAAATGAGGGAGAGTAGTGAAGGTGAACAGGATCTGCTTTTGTCTTCTGCTATAGAAATCAGAAAGTTGAAAAAATAGTGGTGTGTATGCTTGGTAATATTTAGGGGTTTGTTCTAAAACTTCTTTATTGCATGTCCGTGAAAATGAATAAATGTTAAGGCCAATGCAAATACTCAGGGTCCAAGCACATAGGTACCCAAGACTACATTTAATCCAGATCTTTAGTCGCTACCAAATAAAAGGCTAATTCTGAAATCAAACACTCCCTACTGCATTATTTGTGGAATATAAGCTTATACTGAATTTTTTTCTCATAAGCTAGCTATTTCCATTGTCTCCTTCAGCACTTTTTGTCCCAACTTCTATATGCCTCTTCAGTAGCCCAAAGAAGCTGGCATACTGTTACTTATGCTATGAGACAGCAGAATTAGCTCAGAAAATTTAGGCAATAATTGAAATTCTGCTGAGAAGGTGGGTTAGTGTGCAGCCCTCACTCTGGTTCCAGCTCTCCCCTCTGACTGCTCATATGTACTCTGAGATGTCTAGCTTAGAAAGCTTTGAGGTGACTGCTTTTCTATAAACCTTTATGTTAGGATATGATGTCTGTCTTTCTGTCTGAAATCAGCATGCAAAAGTGTTGACCTTAGTCTTGCCAAACTCCAAGAATTTAAAATCCTGCCAGGCTCCCCAAAAACAGGAGATTTTTTCTTAAAAAGCACATGAGGTGAAACATTACGTAGTTCTAAGGTCTTTATTTTTGCCATCTGATTTTTGAGCATCCCAGGCAGAATTTTGGTCAGGTTTTAAAGTTAATTTCTGCAACTGTCCTGAAAGCCAGAAGTGTACTTTTTATAAATGGAACCTGTGATTTTTGAGTCCCTAGAGCAAAATAACCTTGCTGTTTAGCAGTGTATAGTAATCTGTGCTGATTCAAGTGTTTTATATGGATTAGAAACTGTATTTTAAGGACTCAAATTTGAAAACATTAACAACTTCCACTTATGATGATAGTGCATTAACATTGCAAATTCCAAACGATAGAATAGAGTAGAACTGGAAAAAAAGTATTTCAGAGGTATATGCCAAACTCACTATTTAACCGTACGACAAATTGAAAACTGGTAAAGGCAAAATACTTTGAATACGGTGATAGGCATTAGAAAAGACAGCAGCCTATTTACAGTAAAATAAATGGTTCAAGTATTTTATCAGATCTAAAACATGTTAAACTTTTGCTTGGAAATATATCTCATATGCCATAACACAGCACTGATCTCTTATTTCCTTCTTGTACAAGTGAAGTATCTTTGCTTATATTTTCATTGTCTAATTCATCACATTTTCTGAATGTAGCTCTTTTTAATTATATACTCAAGAACTGTCCCAAATTTTTAGAATTAGTATGGTTTTGGTACCAGCCACCAGGAATGTTTACATCCTCTTCTGCAACTGGAACTATTACCATGGATACAAGAACCATAAAGTGAATTAATCATCTGTGAACTTCTTGAGTTCATCCATATCTGACATCAAAAACTCCAATAAAATCTCAATGTTTCTGGTTTTATATGATACAAGAGACAATAAATGATTTCTTTTTATTTTGAATTACAGATGGCATCTGCTCAAGATTCCAGATGTGGCCAGAAAGAAACATCTGACCAGAACTTTGATTACATGTTCAAACTGCTCATTATTGGCAACAGCAGTGTTGGGAAAACCTCCTTTTTGTTCCGATATGCTGATGATTCCTTTACGTCTGCATTTGTAAGCACAGTTGGGATCGATTTCAAAGTAAAAACGGTTTTCAAAAATGAAAAAAGAATTAAGCTACAGATTTGGGTAAGCCAAAACCAATAATTCTATGAACTAATCAAGCTGTAGCAGTTTGATAGATAGCATTGAAGCTACTGTAGGTTTGCACTGAATGTCACAACCTTTAGATGTATATATACACACATATATATATGGCATAGTAATGAAAAATCAGTTAATTATTTCCTGTATCATTTTTCTGTTTTGAATAATAGAGTATAGACAGTATTTTTTAGGTATTGAAGTACAGCAGAGTATATATTCTGAATTGAATTCCATCAAGTAATAACGCAGGTTGACACATATAGAGGCAGTGAGGTATAAACAACTGTGCAATATGTAGGCTCTTGAAAGTGATACACGTTATTAAAAAGTACTTTGAAATACCAGTAAGGTATTACATTTCTTACCACAAAAATTATAAATTCATGTAGGACCTATGATAGTGGCTGAATAATGGAAAGCATAATTTTTTGCCATCCTGATCACGTGAAACATCTTCCTCCTGCTGATGAAGAAAATATGTTGAAAGGGAGAATGTACCAGCTGTGTTGCCCAGGTGTACAAAACCCCTCATCTCTTGCCTACACCTTAAAGATGGTAGAAAGATGCCAATTGTGGGGAAGTGTGATGCCAGTGAATAGGTGTTCTTTCATGAAAGCCATCCTCACAAAAAAAGGATAGCCAAAACTTCTTTATGCAGGGGCCACTGATGCTCACATCTCGTAATTCTTGGGTGACAGGGTGATACTCACTTAAAGAAAAGGCAAGGATAGCAGATCATTTAACAATGCAGGACCTGAAGTTAAAGCTTTAGGTTTTTGCCATCATTTGTGAGTGCTTGAAGATTTTGAGCAATTTTTTGTCTGTGAGGTATTCGTAACAGCCTTATTAACCAAGATTTTCTTTTTCTGTGCATGAATACAAGTAATCTAAAAAATTATTTAATGGTGGGTAGCCATGAAACCTCAGATCAAATATGACAAGTTAATCTAACATGTTTTGAACAGCAGATAAATTATCTTTTTAATATGGCAAAAAGTGAATTTCCCAGTTTCCTAGTCTATGTATGTCTCATTCGTGTCTTTTTAGGTAGGCTTCAGCCCTTGGTATCTTAAATCATTTGTTGTTCTGTGCCCTTAAGGAACTCAAACACAGACTTTGCCTCTCAACCTTTTCAAGCTTAGATTCTTGCTATTATCGTAAATGTAACAGTGCTACATAGTAGCTAACTGTATGTCATGTGCATGCTTTCACTGCAATAGCTTGCTAGTTTCGCTGTAGTACTTTATTGTTGGAGATCACGGAGATAAGTTGCATTGACATTTCCTTATTATTTTTTTATAATGGAACAATAAAATTGTGTTCACATTAGTCTTTACAGTTCTTCTAATCAGCAAGTATCCTCTACAATAGATTTTATTGTTCATGTCTCTCCCAGCAAAAGCAGCAGCATTAGTTTACAATGTTGTATTAATGTGAGTAGTTTGACACCAGTATATTTCTCATAATACCTCTCCACAGCAGAGTACAAATATGTGCTTGGCTCAAAAGCAGCCCCTTAATTTGAATGTGTTCAGGGCTATCTATGGCATAGGGAGAATGTAGCAACTGCATTCTTGCCAGCTGGAATAAACTTCCAGTTTTAGCAAAACGGACATTTTGTTGTTCTTTGTATGAAACAGTATGCAAAGTCCAATCAGACTCTGGTGGTCCTTGCCTGAAAAAACTTGCAATTGAAGTCAGTGTAACAAACACAAGGTCTCATGTCCCTTAGGAGTGATGGAACAGGGGCTCAGAGCATGGAAGAGACCTTCCTAAAGTCACCTACCAGGATGTAGGTTTAGAGACAGGTCTTCAGATCTTACCTTCATGCTAAAGCTTTTTACCTCCCAGGCAGCGCTGCATCTTGGTGTGTTGAAGGTTTTTTTGTTTTGTCTTTTCATTAAAATTTTAATGCCAGTTCTTAAAAGGCCTCGACATTCCAAATTAACTGCAACAGCTCTTTATTGCTGCTTCCATTTTTTAGATGGAGCATTCTGCACTGGAGCATTGTGCTGCAATTATACTTGCTAGTAAATTGGTTGACTGTTACACCTCTGGGACCTTAAATAAAATCAGTTAAGTATCTGAGAAAGCTATTCTAGTGCACGAAATCTGAAATAGAGCACTATTACCCCATCTCATAAGCTATATCAACAATTGTATTCTTAATATGTAGTATTTCTGCATGTAACATCTATCTATATTACATTATGCTTTATTACTTTTCTTTGATTATGCAAATGTCTTTCTAAAATGAATAGTGGTCCTGCAATATCCATTCCCATTTCAAACTGCATTTGTAAAAGAGCACTTATATTAGATAAAATATGAAATTGAATGAGTCATAGTGAATGTGATTTGATGCTAATTCTAAGTAGAAACATGTAAGAGGTTAACACTTCCTTTAAAATAACTGGCAAAGTATGGGGTGACATTATATGATAACTGTTATTCAGCATATGTGAAATAAAATGTGCTGAAAAATCTCTGAAAAAAATGTGCTGAAAAAACAGGTTTGAATAGTCAGAAGAAACTGTAAGTACAAATCTAAAGTGTCTTGTGAATGACAAGAACAGAACTGTATTATTTTGCCATGTAGTGCACTGAAGAAATACATGGAATGCTGCTGCTCTGCTCTCCTTGCCTGGCAGTAAGATACAGAAATGTGTAAATAGCAGTGCTGTTAAGTCACTAAAATTCCCTAGCTAGAGGCACATTTATTCCAATGTGTCCTGTTGCAATTTTATACATATTGTTCTTGGGTAGACATCTAAACTTCGTGATTAATAGCCCTTTCAGTAGGACATTTAGTGTTCAACTTGAAGCATGTTGGAGCTTGAAACACTAATTTCCTGAGAAAAAGATTCTCATATGCTTACTAGTGAAGGGTACAAGTTTGTTTGAAATTCAGCATGGGCAATCATGAAGCAGAGTCATTATTTCTTAATAAAATTCACTGTGTGATTATCACAGATGAACTAGCCGGGGTTAACAGGTTGAAGTAAGTGACATCTTACATACTAGGATGCCCTACAGGTCTTTTGTTTGTTTGAGATTTTTCGTGCTTTGAGGCAACGGTGTCTTCTTGGATTCAAAGGACCTGAATTGAATTGTCTTCTTTCATTGTTTAAGTCAAGGAGGATAGGTCTACCTCAAGTAGTTATTTTTGTCCATATGATCAGAAAGAGACTGCTGGAAGCACTGTAACATTTGGGGTTTTTCCTTCTGAGCCAAAGACCTTCTTTCCACAGCATTTCTTACTGAAATTGAGCGGTTCGGAGTTCAAGTGCTATATTCATTAGTGAGAGTACGTTACCTTGTCATAGGACCCTCAGCTAGCCCTGAAATTTTGTTTCACAGCAACAAATAATGTGACAATCTTGGTATAGGCATTAGGAAGACAGCATATTAACAGCTTTTTACATTTGAAAGCAGAGAAATCCATGCGAAAAAAGCATGTTACCTAAAAAGATATTGATTTCTCAACAGAAACTACAAGAAATTTTGGAAAGGAATTGTGTCTGTGTGCAGCACGTGTGTGCGTAGGATGAAAGTCCATCAGAGGGCTTTAGGATGTTTTACAGTGTCAAATAATAGATAGCAGTACATTTCCCCCATTAGGTTTGACCTAGTAATATGAAAGGGATGGGACTGGAAGGCTGTAAGATTCTTTCAGTTTCAAACAGCTAGATTTCAAATTATGTTGAATTAAAAAAACGGTATACTTGGTATACTTTATTTCTCAGAAATACTGGCATTCATTAATCATTAGTTGGTTGAGGGGTTTTTTTTTACCTGTTTTTTGTAGGCCAGTGTTCTCAACAACAAATGTTAAAGATGCACAGCCAAGGGAAAGCCCATTGGAGTGCAGACAGTACTATAGTGTTCAAATCTCAGTCAGAGAACTGCCAGGAGTTTTTAATCTTTGTATAGCTTGGGGATCTTAGTTACTTCAAGAAGTTGTATATTTTTCTTAATTAAGGGATTCTTAGTGGTCTCTTTACCTTGCCCTGTTTATTTTGTGTTCTGTTTCTTATACCCGTTCTATTAAAATTGCACCCATGGATCCAATTCAGCTCACCTTTCCATCATTTTAGGTAAGTAGCCAAGAGAAAAATGGAAATATTAGATGCATCCATTATAAACAATACACATCCTGGAAAACTACATGATGTATTTCTTGTATAGAACCAGGGCCCAGTCTTCAGTGCCAAAAGACATCTTGGCAATGTAAAAGGCATACTTAGTTCAGATGGACTTCAGTTCAAAGAGCTTATGCTGTATGCTTTGTGAAACTGGCCATGTTAGCCAGTGAGACGCTTTTAACATTTAAATGCTTTTATTTAAAAAAGTAGAACTGGGTATTCAAATATTGATGTGACATTACAATTTTTGGTATAAAAGCACATATTGAGGGTTTAAAACACTGGCTCTAAACCCAATTCAAAAAAAGGGTGGTGCCTATCACTTCAGCACCCTGGCTAGAGAGCCCTGTAGCCAGATCTTACGTGCTTGCTTAGACTCACACGCACCAAAGTGGTTGCAAACTCCTGGCTTCAGGTAGTTTGGAGAGGAAACTTGAAGTAAAAGCCCTGCAACTGCAACTAGCATTAAATTCCACAATTTTTCCCAATATTCCAATGGTTTTGTGAAAGTCTTCTGAAATATTTGGTCAAAGATTTTACATTTTTACGAAGTTCTGTGCTTTAAAAAGCCCTCTGTTGCCTACTTCAACAATTTTGCTATATAGCTTTGCTTGCAGTATAGAAATAAGTTCCCTGTGATCAGCTTAGCACTATATTTGCCATTATTGGACTTTAAATATTCTCTGACAAAGACTCCTGTTATCAGTAAAATGATACATCTGTATTCAAAAGCAAAGATCTAATTGGAAAGAGAAGGTGGCATTTAGAATTGTTAAAATTCTAAGTAAGAATTATCTATTTAAGTGCAAATTTCAATGGAGATTATTTAAAAGAAAGTGATCTAGTTTAAAAGAATTTTCTAAACTCTTCCTTATAGTGTGTTTTAGGCTGTTTTCCTCATTGGACCCCTGGAAAATGCATCTTGCCATTGTTTAGGCCAATAAATCATTGTCTCGCCAGACCTAAGGTGATTGCAGCTCTCCCTAACCTGTGACCAGGCAGTCTAATATAACATTTTTTCAGTTGCCTTTACCTTCCACATCATGATCTGCAAGTCACCAGCTTTTTCCGTGTAGTGAAGCATATATGAGTGGAAGAACTGCCATGGACCAGCACTTGCATGTATGCAAGCACCGTATAGTTGCTACATATGCTCCTTAAAAATTGATGGTAAGACAGAGAAAGGGAAGATAGAAAAGTCTTTCATACATGTGTACCAGAATAGCAAGATCTTTGATTTTGTTCAAAATGAAGAGTCAGGATGGGAAGGAAAAAGAGAATGGAACAATTTTGCTGTGACACGGGTCTGAAACAAGAGCAATAACCTTGGGCTAACATTGAAAACCAAGCTATCCTAATTGTTCAAGCTCAATAAAATCCAGAGAAATCTGAGAGTGTACTTTAAACTGTGAGATGCAACTTATACTTACTAAGCTATCAATTTAAGAATCAAGACTAAGTCTGTTTCTAAAATGAAGTTAATGTTGACAACATTCCTTAAAGTGAAATCAGCCGTGCTGCCAGGTCCTGTGAACCATTTTAGCAGCACATTTGAGACATCTGTACAGCTGCAGTGACTCTACAAAGAAGAAAAAAAAAGAAAAAAAAAGCCCTTACAGGCTCTTCATTGCATTTTAATAAGATTCGTGTTATAGATTAGAGCAAAATGTTGTACTCTTGCTGTGCAGTTGTTGCTTTGAAATTGGAGGACTAGAGCCTTGGTTGGAAGCCATAATCTAAATACCACGAAAAGGGGAGTGTAGAAACAGTATTTAAAGCTCACTTTTGCCTTCTCCTGCTGCTCAGTGCAAGCTGTTTCGCTGTGCTGCATTAGAACAGTTTGAAGCCATTCTGAAATTTTGCTGGGTTGAAAGGGGCACAACTGACTGAGGGAGGATGAGGGTCACACAAAAGCCACTCATTTTTATTTAATGCTACCCAATTTGCATTATGTTCTGGAAGTAAGCTTAAATGCATTTTGTGAGAAGCCAAGAGCCATAATAGGCTCTGTGTCACGTCAGGATGATGTTTGTAGTAGCTAACACATTGTGGACAATGCACCCAGCTTTTATATGTGAAATGATGACATCAGGCAAAATGGCATCTGTGGAGAATTCAGTTCTGTGTTTATATTGTTATTTCTTGGTCAGCTAAGAAAAATCAGTTAGGATATTATTGCATTTTTTGTAAGAGAGAAGTTGCTTTTTCCACTTTGCTTTCTTTTCATTGTAGTTGAAGGCTAAACTCCTTCAGTCTTTTCTGAATAAATATATTGTTCTTCTGTAATCATCTAGATATTTTCTCATTTAACTCAGATTTTTTTATTACCCACTGCTCATAAACAAATTAGTTAATTTTTTCCTGTTATGACTATTTGTTTATTGCAGTTTGAGAAATACAGAGAATTCTGCCTCAATAATTTCAGTCACCAACTCAGGTGGAAGTTGTCGATGGTGTAATTTAGCCAATGTGTTTACCCTAAAATGAGAATGTTATGTTTGTATAGACAGTTCTTACTTCTGTGCTCATCATGTTTTTATTTAGGTGTATTTCTAAAAAGAAAAAGAAATTTTGGTCTGTTACAAAGAGAGTGACACTTGGTGGAAATTTTTGCCTTATAGATTGGATACTATTGATTTTGGTTTATTTTATTTGGAATTAAAGCCAACCCTGAGGAAAGGCATATGAAGTAACCTCTCACAGGGGTTTCTGGTTTTCCTTTCTAGAGGGTTTGCTCTGTCGCACTGGCTAGCAAAGCCTATGTTCAGCTTAATGAATCATTCTAGGATGAGCTGAGTTAAAAAAAAAAAAAAGCCTGGAAGGGTAATATTATGCAACTCTATATTCACCCATATTAAGACTTGCACTTTCTGTAGTGTCCTGAAATCTGGGACTGCTTTTTTCTGACCTCTTCTCCAAAAGTTATTAAAATTCTAATCATCATATGAGACTTCTTAACACTGATAAGTACAATTACTTCAAGAATAATTTCTTTGAACAAATCTGTTTGTGATTAAGGCTCCTAGATTTCAGTGGATATGATCACACATGAGATGACTTCAGCTATGCTAGCTGTGAACTAGAAATATGAGAGTGAAGGGTGGAAATGTCTCAGTCATTTGGATGTAAATGTAAGATTCTTTAACTGTATGAACAAAAGGAATTAAGGAAATTTCCTGGAGAAGGCGGAGTTTAGTAACGAAAAGAAAGGAGGGGGAAGAAACTAATGACAACCTGACTTGAAAGGAGAAGACATCAGACTTAGAATGCATTGTGGAAAGGTTTTAGAACTCCAGTAGTAAGTAAATTTAATGTGTAGTAGGTGTATGCTAATAAAACCTTTTAATGATGGGAAGTTGGGATGTGTTACCAGTATGGAAGAGGTTCAGTATATAATACAGAAAAAAATAGTGACTTTCAGGTGTCAAGTATTAGAAATGGAATTTAATTTAACATTATGAAATTGGGCATTTGGGGAACAATGATAAGAAACTAGAAGTTATTCAGTTAGCAACCACAGAAGAAAGGCACAATCTGGGTATACAACAAAAGAAAGGATTCTTACCAACCATCCACTGAAAAACAGTTAACATGGCTCTTGCATATGCCTGGTGAAGTATTTCCATAGGAAACAGGAACATTCCATTATCTATTGCACTGGAGATACTTCATATGGAGAAAACTCAAACTGAAGACAGGTGCAGAAAAACCATATCATAATGAGTAGAGGAACTAAAGGAAATAGAAGGAAACAAAAAGTGTGGCTTTTTTACGCTAGAAAACAAAGGCAAGACTAGTGCTTTGTTTGTTTGAAGAAGTAATTTTTATTGCAATAAATAGACTTATTTATGTCCAAAACACATAGTTCTCTGCTAAGAAATGATTTGGATGGGGAAAATGTGTGGGCAGTCCTGTTATATTACATCAATGTGCTGTTAGAAGAAACCTGTCACAAATAGGATATGCACTGATGGTCTGTATAACAGACAGAAGCATTCATGAATTGCCTTAGAAAGTGCGTGTTTAGCTGGGCTGACAAATGGCACATACAGTGTTCTGAAAACTCCCAATTGCTCCCTCCCCAAACATACAGTGGAAATTAATGCTTGTATAATAGTTTGAATATGGCAGTAGTCTTACTTACAGTCCCTCAAGGACTCAGGTATTTGTCTTCCTTCATGCCCATGAGCTACCATCCTGCTTCCTGTTGCTACTTAGGCTAAATTCCTTTTGGAAAGTCTATCCATGCAGGTTCTAAGTATGCCTTTTTTTGTTTATTTTTTTCACAGCGCTGTTATTCAGGCAGTTTAATGAAATGAGGGAGTCAGAATTGTGTCATTGGCTGGCTACATCCCCTAAAAAAGAGCTGGTGGCAGTTAGGAAGAATCATAACAGAGGTGTGACTCAAGAGTGATCAACACGAAATCAGTTTCGACTATGTTGAGGCTGGTAAACAAACTCATGAGACAGCAGCTGAGGGTGAACATGTCTGCCATGTTGCAGGTATTATAGAATCTGTCAAGGCAGAAAGGCATTAAAAAGGTCATATAATAGCAAAGGGGCAGTTACAGTAGCTTTGACTGGGAAATGGGAAGGCTGAGAAAGACAATATTGTGCTAATTAGAGGGGAAGAGAGAAAGAAATTACACGATTGAAGCATATATGAGGAGTCCTGTGAAAATGAATGTCAGACCTGAAGCAAGACAGTAATTAACAGCCTGAAGGATAAAAAGACCTTATAGAAAAGTCAGATAGTCCAGGAGAAATGCCTCTGTGCTGAAGATAATGAATACCATTGTGATTGTCTTAAAAGGTAAGTGGAGGAAACAATAATAGAAGGTGACATTTGTATGTAACATCCTTAATTGGACATGAGCTCTGAGGAGTAAACCCATATATATTTACAGCTAAAATTATGGGCACTTTATGCCTCATTTGAACAGCTAAAACTACCTACAGAAATGTCCTGTTGTAAACTACCCATTAAAAGGCCTCATCTATATGAAAGGAATGAGCCTGTGATATTAAAGGGATCAAAAAAAGAAAACCTGAAATCTGTTCATCCATACTGTCAGTCCCATACATGTGGATATGCAATGGAAGTTTTTGCTAAAAGGACACTGCACAAGCCGAAAGTTTAGACAAGAGAAGTCTGGGCAAATTTGTGTAAGAGATACTCACTAAAAGTACCTATAGACATAGAAGCTACTTCTATCTCAGGAAATCACATAGCTGCATGTGTTTGGAGGTTAGGGGTATGTTAAAAAAAACTATCATGTATGTCCACCTCGCTGTTACAATTTTCGCTCAGCATTTAATCATGAACATTGTTACAGAGGATACTGACTAGATATACTTTTGATCTGACCCAGCAAGATTCATAGCACATAAATATTTATGTACCTGTAAAACAGGTCAGTTCTTTTCCTTCTTACAGAAAAAGCTTTCCTGCTTTTTATGAAGCTGTATTTCCTAGCTAGAAGACTGTAAGAGAATTCAGCCACAGACATTTTAATACTCAGGCCTCTGTCATGTACAAATTAGCCTTAATACTTTGAAAATAAGAGGATCTAGGGAAATAGGAATTTTACCTCCCTGTCCCTTACAACAAGGTTTTCTGAGAGCTGTCATGTAGTAGTTCATAAGTAATCACAGAACACGTTAGAAGTGAGGCATGGCAGGACTGCAGTCTTCTTGCTTAATCTTGTGAAAGTTGCAGTATTAGGAACTGGGTAGAGTCCAGGAAATCTTATGGTAATACTTGTGCTTTGATCCTCATTTTTAAAGGATTGCTAAGCGACTAAAATAGGTAATTATTTTGTAGTTTCTAGTAGTTTATATACTAGCTTTCTTTTGCTAAATTATAAGATTTCTTTACTTATTTTTAAGCCTCAGAAATGACAGTCTATTTCCTTCTGAATTTCTTTAGAAAGTCTCAGAAATGACAGTCTATTTCCTTTTGAATTCCTTTAGAAATTCTAGGCCCCAATGCAGTGGTTCTTAGCCATTAAAATCTGGGCCCATGGTGTCCTGTAGGACAGCCAGACATGGTCTTTGAAATAATTGCAAATTGAAATATAAAAATCAGTCTTACATATGTAAGCAAGGAAAAAAAAATGAGGGAAAATTAGTAGCTTACATTATTAACCCCACCTGTATTTAGCTAGAAATAAAACTCTTTTGGGGCATCTTTGAAAAACAAGTTTAGTAACCTTGACTTAGGAAGCCCTGTTTTCCCTCTGCAAACATAGGAATGCTACTATCTTCTACCTGACTTGCAATAACCATTCTCTGTTGAGCTCTTAGTTTCCTTTTTCTTCTTCCTTTGTATAAACTAAGGAGTTCACTCTGAATACAGCAGTCTTAATTCTTAGGTATTTTCCATTTTGTGTTGCCAGCTAGGAAGTGAAATAGAATTGTATAACTTTCCTTCTCTTTGCATATAAAAGAAGAAGTGAATATGTACAACTTTTCTATAAAAGTGGGAGAAGGTTTTTGGGGAAGACTGTCTTGGGCTTAGCTAAGGAGATTGTTGTATTTTGGATGTTCTGGAAAGAGGATAGGGGCTGTCTCTGTTGACAATGACTAACACACATTCATCTAATACATCTTTTATATCAGTGTGATCACTGTATAAAGCCAAGTTTCCAGCACACACAAGTTACCACACAAAGGGTCTCAAACACAAGCAATGACACAGGAGCACAGCATGGCAGCTCTCACACAGTAGAAACAGGCAATGTTTTTCTAAACTATTTTAAATTTGGGGTCTTTTTTTTTCCCTTTTGCTTTTTTTACCTGATTTACTTATGTGTGGTACAGTGAGAACATAGACTACCCTGTGGGTTTTTCTAATTCACAGCCGAACTCCAGATAAACTCTGAACTCCAGATAAATTTGGGTTTTTTTTCCGCGCTATGTACAGAAGTTCTTAGGAAATAGGATAATTCTGCAGCCCTGGAGAATTCACTTCCGACAGCTGTTTCTTTCAGATTGTGCAGAAAGAAGCCTGTGTTAATGATTTCCCAAGTATAACTTTCAACAGGCAAAAATGAATGTATGTTGTTTGTGAGAACTTGAGTTTTCAAGAGTAGCATTCATCTATGGCTGTTTCTTTTGGAAGCATATAGTTAAATCCATAGGTACAGTCCACTGACATGGGGGTATCTTGTTTAGTGTGTTTACAAACATGGTCTACTTAGACTGAGTTTCTTTTATTTTAACAATAAAAAAAAATTGGTAGGGTCACCCCACACAGCATACCTTCCATTAATTTGTCTAACTAAATATAACTCCAAATCTAATACAGGATTTTTATTTTTTTTTCCTGACTGCTTTGTGGATTGTGTCGCTTGTGTATGAACAAGGGTTTTAAATGTGGTTGACAGTTTCATAGTTTTTTATCAAACATAACTTTTAATAATAGAACAAATCCTCCTCTATGGTAGACCACTTCCAAGTCTTAAAGAACCCATATTGAATTGCTGTGATTCATCCTCTTTGTAACCCAAATTGTATCTCCAGAACTGCCAGTGTCACAGCATTTCGGAGATTAACAGGCTCTGCTTTCTGTTTCTGGAAGGGATTTTGTAGCCTGGCTTTGAATAAGCTATAGAGGGAAGAAATGTTTAACAACTTTTAAAGTCCTTTAAGATCTTAATTTAACTTTTTGACAGTCCTTCATCAAGAACTGAGTCACCTGTAAATCTAGCTAAGCAATTTCTCTATAATTTGCATCCTTTGTGCACAAGTATAGCCAAACTCCTTAAAATCAAGTAAGGATTTAGGAAAGATTTTTAGCTTTATTACAGCAAAGAAACAGATGAATTTGACATTTATTAAGTTCAAGAGCTAACATTCTTGTCGAGTGCTGTGTCTGTTCTGACTGAGTCAGCAGCTATGTTGTAGGAAAGTCAACCTCTAACTGTTACATCAGAAGATTTTCTCTTACACAGCTAAATTGAGTGATGTTTTCTGGACCTATCCTGATAAGATTTCCACTCAGATAAGCTTGTGGACAGAACCTCCAAACCTGGCAATGTTTGCTCCTGAGTAGTTTGAACAAGAAAGCCTTCAGAAAAGCGTACAATAGTAACTTCTTGTTTTATCTGTTCTGGAATTGTAACTGTTACCCTTTGGGATAGACTGTCAGTTGATACACATCAGGGGTGTTCCACCAAAATGAAAAGAGCCAAGTTAACAAGCTTGGTAAGGTGGACATCCAGATTTTATAATGGAAAATGGGGTGGCAGAGGTAACATCGAAGTGGAATCAGAAACTTAAGGTCTTAGTCAGCTAAGATTCAGTTATCTGCTTTAAGTCTACCATGGCTTTATAACTGGTGGTCAGAAATATCTATCTTCAGAAGATTATTTATTCTGTGATATAATAGGTCTCTCAAAGGAAAATTTCCTGTAAAAAAAAAAAAAATCTATTTTGGAAATATAGGTTGTATTAAACTGAGAAAGAAGTAGGCCTGAAATATAGTGAAATAGGTACTTATATTTTAGATGGCTGAATCCCACCCTTAGCAGGGCTGTCAAAGGGATAACTTTGACAAGAACAGCCAGTGATTGAGAGATTACTCTTGGTTTAGTTATGGCTTTTCATACTTTTTGCAAAAAATCTCTGTGCTGTAAATTAACAACCACCAGAGCACTTTGGACAGGTTATGACTAACACAAACAATATTAAAGAGACAGACACTAACCTATGAATCAGTATTATGCATTCAGAAGCCTCCTTTAGCTGGATGCCATTCCTGAGATGATGCCAGTGGTTAATGACATAAGGCATTTTTTGTTTATTAGAACCATGTTCCTGTGTTCTTATGTGAATTTCATTGTCTGGTGAAGAAAAGGATTTTTTCCTTTTCAGAGAAGGAAAATTAAGATGGGTACTAAAAATTATTAGTCAGGAATTTTAGAGCTCAAAGATATGAATGTGCCAGCTTGTTAAATTTTTGAGGAAGGGGGTCAAAAAGAGGGTGGCCGTCAGGGCAGAATTATTAAGCAAAACAATAAAGCTTTCTAATCCCACTGTGTATGGATAGGTAATAGCATCCATTTTATGGGAAAACAAAAATTACATTCATGATTTTGTCTGATGTCTCTATGGAGACCAAATGATTGTCTAAATTTTATTGTAATCATGGGTCTATCTTGAAAAGCTTTTGTGGCAGAATCCAGAATGTTCTGGAAAGCCTCTATACTTTTAGGTCCAGAAAATGTTCCCGATGCTGTATTTTTACAAAAAGGTGGAGAACTAAGGACAGAGCACGTATGATTTGTTTTGGGTTCAGGATATATTTCCCATTTTTTCAAAGATAGGTCATAAATACCTGTTACAAGCTGATACGTTTAAGATCCTCTGTAAACTGCTAATTGTTTACAGTGCTGAGTTCTGCTCACCAATCCATTTTCTGATTTGCTTCTGTTTGTCAGAGAACACTCTGTAATCCTGCTGCAATCCTTCTTTCTGTTAATTATCTGGACTGTAATGTAATTGTCCCTTATATTGTTCTGCATCAGAAATCTTAAACAGTACTTTTTTCCTAAAAGCCAGGCATTTCCCTTGAATACAGGCCAAGATTTTGAAGCATATGTCCTAAGTAAATGAGCTGCTTGTGATACTAATCAGTTAGGTTTCTCTTTTCCAGTCCATAATGGGCTTTGGCAGAAGTCTGTACTTTCCTATGTCTTTCCAGAATTATTTCTGGAGCTCTTCAGAAGGAAGAGTTATAAATCATTTTTGTGATTTAGCGTCCATGCCAGTAAGCTGCTCACTTGCATGAAAATAAAATGCTTGCCTCTACCATCCATGAGAATGTGTTCAAGACAAACTGTGTTCTTTGTCTTTGTACTCCTTGCTCTCAGGAGCTTCCAGAATTGAAATCAGTTACAAATGAAAATCCTGTCAGTCTTAGGTCTCAGTTCTGTAGTCTTATGTGGGTGATTCCTGGTCACACAAATTAGACTATTGCAAATAAAGATGTAATGCAGAGAAATAAAGACTGTTAAGACGAGGTCCATATTGCTTACCCATTGAGGTCTGAATTTGCAATCATTCAGCTTTGAATTTTACCATCAACTTATCTCATTTGAGTAATGGCTAAATATATTTCTACCTAATAACAACTAATTCCTGGTAGCAGCTGCCTCTTCTCAAATCACATTCTGTACCCATGTGCCTGCAATGCATGTAGTTAATTATGACAGAGGACCTGGAAATATTATTAGAGTCCAAGCACTTAGAGACCCTCATTAACTACATACAGGGCTACCTGTGTTGGTTTCATTGCCTGCTTAGTGTGATCTGTGTAGTATTGAGTCTGCATAGAGAAAAGACAGCAAACCATATTTAGGAGCAGAAGTGTGCTATGGTATTTTTCCCATCTTAAAATATTCTCAAATATTAAAGTGTCTCCTCTCTCATTATTGTTTCTTTCTGTAAGTGCCTCATTTTACACTGGATAAGGAGAGGTCTTTTTCAGCTCTTGAAACATGGAATCAATCAGCATGGCTTTTCCACTGTTATGACAAATATTACTGAACCTCTTGGATTATCCTTGTAATTTCTGGGAACAGGCTTTTGGCAATAAATTAAATAGTGGTGTCTTCTCCACAACATTGACAAAGCAACTGAGGTATGGAAGATGGTCACAATTTGCCCAGGATTACAGAACAAAGCTGTCATTCCTCAGCTTTCCTCTTTGACATTGTTTCCACCCATTGCCATTAATTTCTCAGAACTTCTGTGAAGTAATCAGCATATGACCTTCCTATGTGATTGCTAATGAGCTTATTAAAAGCTACAGAAAAAAAATTAGAATTGCATGTGATTTTTACCTTACTTTAAACTGAGTTTTTAATTACCTGCAAGCACTTTATGAAATACTGTGGCTTAATAACTTTGCGGTGTTATTCTCTAATGTTATTTGAAAATAGGAGATTCAATGGGCAGGGTGTACTTAGCTTGGCAGAGAAGTTTGATAACTTTTACTTAAAGCAACATTTCTCCCCAGGCCTTTGCTATAGAGGACATGTTAGGGCATAATCCTAACATAAAATAATGAATTCTGTAGAATTTAGATGTACCTAAACAGTGTGTAGATCTTGTGCTAACTCTTTGTATACAGATAGATAGAACTCTCAATCCTAAAATGTTGTCTTGATGTCAGAAGAAAATGGGACTGTTTAAATAGTGAAGAATTTCTAGCTAAATTCCCAAAGATTCCTCAGAGAACAGCAGAAGTCACTGAACTGTTTTCATGCTAAAATAAAAACAAATTTTCATGTCTGCCAGTGCTTGAGAAAAATAGCAACTAGGAAACTGGAAAATACCATTCTTACTTCAGAAAACAGTAATTCTGCATTCATGTGTTTTGCTTTGTTTTCATGTGTTTCTTTCTCTGCTGCCTTTCAAGACTTCATAGTGAGTGATTCAGTTTAGTTCGAGACGCTCATTGTAAGCTAACCATGGTATTTGTTCGTCATGTTTTCTGTTCATAAGAGTTGAACTCCACAATGGTAGGAATTATGTGCCACTAACAGTATTAATCGTTCCACTTGGATGGATTCTGCAAGTAGCTGATTTAGTCTGCTCCATTTTCAGAAATTAGCTCATAAGCTTTCTCCTCCTATCATTGCTCTGATCTTCATCGGATCTCTGCATTTGCAGTGACTGGATTTTAAATAGAGACGATAGCACAGGTAAAAGGTCACAACTGTTCATTTTAAAACTAGCTCAATTTTTAAGCACAATGTTCTTTGGTTTTACTATAAAGCTTCTCTGTCACTGGGATATGGAGTGATGGTCTGTGTGAACTGTGCATGACACAGGTACATTTTTGTCTTCCCTGTCTCCAAGGAGGCAGCAATTGGAACAAGCCTGGTGTGCAGATGCTTCAGTGGAACCAGTGCCTCAGGACGTCTTTATGGTGCTCTTGAGCTTGGGACAGCAATGTGCAGAGATTAATGTGAAGCTGCTGACAGCTGGGAAAGTTATTTTTATCAGTTGATATAAACAGATATCCCTTCTGTATGGGGTAGATAAGAGACACATACTGAAGTTGCTATGGCATCACAGATCCCTTACAAACTTTCAGGATAGTCAGTGTGACGTGAGCATCACTGCTTATTCTGTCAAAGGAATTTAAGCTTATTCTATTAGAGGAATATTATATGTTCCTTGCAAAAAAGTCTGGTATTAGTGATATTCCTGCCAAAGCAAATCAGTCTGGACAAGTAGATTCATTATCCATTCATTATCCACACAGAGTTGTAAATGGTTTGGGATTGCTAACCATGCTTTTTCTAGACTTTTTCAAAGAATTTTAGTTACAGCTTCATTATATAATTTTTTTCATGGTGTTTCCAAATTCTTTCATCAGCTGTCGAAGTATGAGGCAGATTAGGACTTTTTTTTAATTTTATTTTATAAAACACACAGTTTTAGAGCAGTACACTAGATGACCACCTAAGTCTGTGTTATTTCTTTGGCTTTTGTGGAGCTACTCTGACCTAGATGAGCATAGGATCTAGTCCAGTACCAATTAACACATCAGCTAATATACTTGAAAATGATCTTCCTTATTCCTCATTGCCTCTGAGTAGTTAAGAAAACCATGAACACTGAAGTTGATACTTCTCTCTAATGGAGTAATGTGTATTATTTACACAGGTATTTTCAGATTGAGATAGACTTTCCGAAGGGCCAGTTTATTTTAGGCATAATTAGTGGACTTGAGAAAAAGCCGTACAATTGTTACGAAAAAAAGAATTAATTGCTTACGAGTTCAAATTATATTAACAAAACAAGGACAAAGTAAATTTGTCATATTAATAAGTCACTGAAAGATCTCACTGCTTGGATGTATTTAAATCACTGTATTTCTTGGGGCAGTTTAGCACTTGTTGCTGCCTTCACTGGCCAGGCTGTGTGACTGACAAACTTTGCAGTGTCAAGATTCTATGTGCTGGCAACGTTGAAACCACAGGGATGACAGCCCTAAATAGGATTACTGATGTTACTATTTTGGTGATCGGGTATATGTTACCATGCACAGCAAGTTTTTTTGTGCTGTAACAGAGGTGCTGTCGCAAGAGTAGGCTAATATGGAAAGCAAAGAGTGTCTTTGTCTTGTTTATGTCCTGACAGTGCTAGTGGAACCTGATTCGTTGAAATTTCCTCCTGTTAGACTGTTGTAAGCAAGCCTAAGATACTTCTGTCATTTGCTAGAACCTGAGAGACTTATTCAAAGCTGTATAGTTTGTTTCCATGTTAAAAGTATAGTGAAACACTCAAACTTCAGTTTTGTCCATTGCCACAAGGCACTTTTGATCAGTGAGAGGTGTACCCATGTAATAATGAAGGGCAACCACTCCTAATAATAGCAAATCACTAAGGATTAATGTTGATTTTTTTTTTTTCTTGGTTTCTTTCTTGGCTTGTTTCTCCATGGCCTCATTGTGTCATAAAACCACATAAATTTTGATATAACAAAACATTATATTATTGTGTGTTTAAGTCAGGAAAATAATGTGCTTCTCCAATTTAACTTTGAACTGTAAGCTGGTCTCAACAGAATGTCATTTAAGCCTTGGGAATCATGATAACTCTCCCTGTTATATTTCCTCTTGGCTTTCTGCATCAAAACCTAAGATTTATTGCATTGTGAAATCAGAGGTTACTTTGACAACATGAATTACTGGTATGGTTTGAAGCTTTCCCAAGAGCATTTAGTGGCTAGAAGATAGTTTCTTCTTCTAGATTCTTCTGTATTGTGTGAACGTACTGGGAGGTGAATCAAGAATGATTTGCCACATCTTAATAATAGTAAGCCTGCCTCTCCTGGCATGATTCTCCATGAGGGACAAATTAACCGTTGTTTCATAAGCACCACTTATCAAACTAACACATTATGCCTCTTCCACTCTGTTTATACCTGAAAAGAAAATGTTTAAATCAGTCCTTGTTGGCAGCACGGGAAAACTATACCAACGTACTTGTGGCATAGTTTTCCAGGTGCTTTCATTTCAGACCTTTCAGAACTCGAAATGGAATCTGAATAAATTTGCAAACTTGGGCAAGAAGAATGTGCATAAAACAATAGCAATGTTACAGTGTTGTCAACTGAAATAAGCTAGAATATGTTTATAGTAATTAAAAATGCTTAAAATCTATACTGAAAATGGGGTTTTTTTCAGTATAGATGAAATGACAGTTTTTTCTGGTCATTTGCTTATGGGATTCTAGTGGAATTTCAAATCTGAACTACATTATTTACTCTTCAAGCAGTGTACTAACAGAAATCAGTTTGCTTTTTTTTTTGCCTTTTTTTTTTTTTAATTTGGTAATTAAACATCACCAAAATTCTGAAGATGTTAAACACCTGATAGCCCTTAAGGCTCAATATCTTCAGTCCATCTTGGGAAAAGAAATTATGAGCCTGCAAGTTCTTTGGAGAACCTTCTTTCAAAGGAATAGCCAAGTATTAGGCTTCCTGTCTAAGAAGGATGGGCAAAGATAAATGTAATGAATTAAAACAGATTCAACTTCTAATTAGAAGGCAGCGTGGCCAGTACAGCCAAGTTGGAGTGAGTCCAAGAAAAATTAATTTGAAGGAGAGAATAAAAGTCAAACTGATTTACCAGCTACAGAGTAAGACAGCTGGGGGTATTTGTATCAGTCTCTTATGGAGCACACAGAGTGAAGAGACCAAAATCAAGGGATAGTGTTGCTAAATATGCCACTGGATGAACCTCATCCAGTATGGGTTTCCTTTTAGTGGCCAGGAAAGTTCTTGGGGGTTCAAGTGGAACTGGATTCCTTAGCTATCTTCAAGTTACTGTGTCTTTTAACAGATAAAATTATTTTACCTTTGGTTAACTCAATTTACTGTATACAATACACATGTATACATATACATGTTGTGTGGTCTTTAATAATATACATACTACACAGAGATTCACCCTTAGTGCTGCTGGAAAATTTATAAAAGAATTCTGTAACACGGGGGACTCTATTGGCAGAAGCAGACCTGTCCTCATTAAACTGCACCCATGATACTGTGTTGAGTTCCCCCTGCCTTCCCACCTCCATCAAAATACAAGAATGATACCAATTTACAAACCTACATTAAGCAGAGGGTCACCAAGATGCTCAGGGAGAGGGAGCTCTTGCCCGGTGAAGAGAGTCTGAGGAAGAGACTGAGACTTGCTCAGCCTAAAAGAGGAGAGGTTTCTGAGGGACCTCAGAGCAACCTTCTCATACCAATAAGGAGGTATCAGGCTTTGTATAAGGAAATGTTTTTTCACCATAACAACAGTAAAGCAGTAAAACGGGTTGCCCTGAGAGCTTGTACCATCTTAATTTTGGAGGTTTTCAATATCCAGCTGGATATAGGTCTAAGCAGCCTGGTTTGATCTTGCATCTGACGCTGCATGGAGCTGAGGGCTGGGTTAGATGACCTCCCAAGGACCCTTCCAACCTGACGTATTTTATGACATTACCATTAACCATGAAAGGGAAGCCGCATAACTGATCAGTCTGTAGTCATGATTTACTGCAAAATAGTTGCTGCAATGGGATTTAAATTCTTATGATGCATAGAATTTTGTAATAAATTTGTATAACACTGGAAGTGAAATTATGCTCTAGTATCTTCTTTACACCTGACTATAAATAATAAAATTTTTCTGGTGTAGTTCTGTTGGCTGAGAATGAAGTAATTATTTATTATTATGCTCTCAGCCAACATCAATATCCCAGAAGTACTCTTGTCTTAGGTATGGCTGTGCTATGTGAAGAGTATTCTTTTGGATAAAGTATAGGTATGCTGGTTTCTTATGTGCTGTGTGCGTGTAAAGAAGTTCTGCTATGGTATTTTCGTGCTGTAGGGTGCCAATATTCCAATGGCATAGTGGGGAAAAGTGACTAAGGATATACCTATAAAGTCAAGTTAAGAGACAGGATGTATTTGCTCAGGTACAGCACTGTAGAACTACCTCAATTCTGTGTCCATTCTTGTAGATATGCTCTGAAAATCAGACTGAAATTGGTGTGCGAAGAGGGATGAGCCCTGTTTGGTTTATTGCCTGGAGGGTCTAATTAAGTTTGCATTGACATGGCACAGAGAAAAGATAAAATTTTGCTCTCTGGGACTATATGGTATATACTCCTGACATCTGTGGAATGGGGATGCTGGAAATGGTCCTTATGAATCCTTTTGGGATGTATAAGTGAGAAGTATTACACCTCAGCCAACTGTTACAGTAAAATAAAATCAGTATTACCCAGAGAAGCTTCATCAGTTGATTTACACTGCAGTAAAAAAAAAAAAAAAAAAAAAAAAAAAAAATCAAGAAAATAAAGTTAATAAACTAAAATCTACAAAGTAAAATCAATATTATCAATGTATGCTCCATCAGTTGATTTACACTATAGCAAAGCAATATCATCATATCTGTTTCCTGGCTGGGTGCCTTAATTGTATATTAAAGGGAAGAAACATCTAAGGATATGTCTATAGAGTCAGTTTAAGAGACAGGATGTATTAGCTTAGGTAGAGCACTGTAGAACTATCTCAATTCTATGTCCATCCCTGTAGATATGCTCTGCAAATCAGACTGAAACTGGTATGTGAAGAGGGATGAGCCCTGTCTGGTTTACTGCCTGATGGGTCTAATTAAGTTGCACTGACATGGCACGCAAAAAAGTGTGTGTGGCTGTTGTGGTTATTTGGGCAAGCTGCGGTAAAAACAGTTGTGGGCGTCTTCATATTAACAACAAAAGTGTGTTCAGAAAACTGTGAGCAGGGAAAGTGCTCTGAACATGGCAAATACAGCAGGTTAAGAATTCAAATTTGGCCACAACAGTACAGAATTAGTAGCTACTGTTTGAACTGTGACTCAGTAGTATTGCAGGAATCCTTCTACATACCCACCAATATCTGAGGTTCCTAAGTGGTAGATCGGTAGTTTTGTTGCCAGGCTGCCCGCTGAACCATGATGTGTATGTCCTACATGGATAGTACAGCATCCAGGGAGTCTACTCAGTTATAGGTTATCCTGAGAAAGCCTCTGCTGTGTGCTACAGTACTGAAGAGCTGGACTTCTTGTCTGAGTCCTCTCCTTTCACCTACCAGAAGAAAGCAGAGCCCAGAAGCACTTGCAGTATTTGAAGGGGAGGGAAGAACAACCTCTGAATAGGGGACCATGTGCCAGGCTACCAGCAGATAGAAGGAAAAGCAGCATGTGACAGGAAAACAAATAAAGCAGAGGACTGGAAAGAATTGTGGGAGCCAAAGTTTATTGCTCAAATTGCTAAGGTTCATATGTATGTTCCTGTATGTCGTATTATATGGAGGAACCCAACTCCTCATAGCAACCAACTCTGTTTACCATCTTAATTAAATATTTATCTAAGTTCCTTCTCAGACTACCATCTTATTCATGCCAAGCCACTTGGATTTTATTATATTAGTAAAATCTATCTAGTGTAAGCAATATCAGAATAAAGTGATACACAAGACTGTTGTCTTAGACACAAATTGCTGTAAGCGGCTGTCAATCAGCACCCCAACGTCCTTTTCTGCTGAGCAGCTTTCCAGCCACTCTTCCCCAAGAAAAGATAGTCTGACATCTGTGGAAGAGGCAGTAAATGGAGAACAAAAGCAATTGCATTCCAATCGGATTCAATTTAACTTGTTTGTGAATAAAGTTATTTTCGCTATTGTTCCAGATCTGCTCCTCAGTAATTAGCAACTGAGGAAAGTCCTAATCTTTTAATTAATATGTGGAGGTATTAGAGAGTTGAATACTAGCTCTGCATGTGCAGATGGCCATCTACACTGTGAACTGTTATGCTTTATTTTCAGTGGAGAAACACTACTGGATATATAGATAACTCTGAATAACTCTACTGGAATATAGATGTCTCTGGGGACAATAAGCTTACAGAAAATATTTGCTTGTTGTGGCAGAATGGAAGGTAAAACTAATTATTCATGTCCTGTGAGTGGCTGAGATGAATGGAAAGCAGCAGATCCTGAAACAGACCCAAGAATGAAGATCTCAGAGATCAATCGACATTTTTGTTAGCCTTAGTTTGGAAACCAACAAAACTGACAAAAGCTGGGGTTTGGATTTCCTAATGCTGGCTAGGTGTACACCACAGAGTTTCTCATCCTCCTGACTTTTCTTGATTAGGACTTTCTGCTTACCACTCTTGGTTGCCACATGTTGGGAAAGCTGTGCTCTGTGAAGGGTGTGGAGGGAAGAACTGTTGAAGGGAAAGAGCTGAATTTTCCTTTCACTGAAGTGAGTAGTGGGTTTGGCTCTACTGCAGTCAGTGCCAAGATTTCCTTCCTGGGCAACAGAGGGAAGGAAAAGTTTTTTCTCATAGTGTTGATTTCCTGCAGGATGCAGTAAGAAAGGAATCACAAATCAGATGGATTATAGTTAGGAGATTAATATTTCAGGAAATATTTCAGGAAAAATAACATCACTCTTCTTCTGAGATAGCAAATCTGATTGAAACCACTGAAGAACTAGTAGGTTTATTAAGTCATAAATTCCTAATGACACACTCCTATCAGAATTCCCATATTCTGTTTTGGCTCTCCTGTGTTCCCCTGAGACCTATGAGGTATATACTTTGCCTTACTAAAGAAATCTCCAGTAGATTCTTTCATCCCATGTCTATGTTAACTTTAGCTTACTTTTCTATAGACAACATAAAGGGATATGACTTAGCCCAGTTTAAAAAGCCTGTATGCCATTTAAAGAATGTCATTATCAGGCTCTAACTCAACTATCGGCCCTTCAGCTAGCTTCAGTTAGCATCCTTAGCAGCTGACAGCTTTGCAAATCCCTGCCAGCTGAGGACTGGCCTATACACCTGACCATCTCTCTGCCAATGTATAAGGGGATCTCAGTTGTTTCCTGTTGCTATTCGCCAGTTTATGGATTATATTGTCTTCAGCTTTTATTTTATTGCCCCTGTCTTTGGCTCTGTCCTGATCTGTGTATCAGCTTCTGCACCATATTCTCCCAACCCACTTAGGTCTTACCGTCATCTTTGCTCCTGATTTTGTGTTCTGCTGTGTTGATGGTGATACCTTTTTCTGACTGACTTTCTTAGTCTTCTGTTATGCCTGCTTCTAGATGTGGACCCTGCATTACTCTGTGGTTGGCATTCCTTACCTTTTACTTGCCTTCACACTGTATCTGGCACTGCAGCAAGTGTACACCTTTGGTTGTGCTGCTTAGCCAGACTTCTCATAACTCAGTTGCTTGACCTTTTAGCTTTTCTTTCTGGTTTGGCCACACTTCTACTACTGCTTCTTCTCTAGGTCCTGTATTTAAGCTGGAGCACACTGACACTAAACATTTCCCACCCTAAAGTACTAGCTTAATTTGTGTTGCCAGTTAGCCTTCAAGTCCCAACTCCAACAGTAAGTAAGTGAGAACAAAATTCAGAGGATGCTGGTGTTTAAAAGATAAAACAAGAAGGAAGTTGAACAAATTTGTTTACATGCATGTATCTATGAATTGACTAGATAGTCTCCAAATCTTCTTCACATTTTTTTCTATTTTCACAGCAGCAAACCTGTAAATTTTCTCAATATTTCTTATACAACTTTATTTTTCAGGCCCAGCAGGATCTATACAAGAGAGCCTTTTAATGTGGATGAGCTCTCAGGCATTTTCTGTCCACTTCAGAGCTGATTTTACACCAACATTAAGTGCAAACCCTAATTTTGCTGAAGTGAGGAAATGCTCAAGGCTAAGAGATGATAAAATAAGAAATTCCACATTTTTCTCAGGATAGAACATGGTTTTCCGAGGAAACAATGCTGCGTGTAGAGCACTGAATATTTTATCACTGTTGCCACCACACTATTTCATAAAAAGCATTCATCTCTTATGAACTCTTGCTGGATCAAATCTGTTTGATAAATATTTGCAATCCCTTTGTATGAGGCAGCTTTATATCATATTTACCTGAGTCATTCTAACCTTACATTAAATCAATAATGTCTGTCATTGTGCAAATTATATACAATCATGATGTCAAATTAATTTCTATAAGGGTGCATTCTGGGTAATTCAAACGTGCCAAGCTGTCTGTTCAGGATCTGGATCATATTTATACTGAAATGTGTTCCTATATACTTGTGGAACCATAAATGTCATTAGCAAATATCTCAGAAGTTCCAAAATTATAGCTGAAATATAAAAGTTCCTAAAATATAGCTGAAAATTTCTGGCAGAATCCAGTTGCTGTGCTAACTGCATATATATTCCACAAGTCTTGATAAAATAAACTATATAAACATCAAGCTATAATACACAAGACTACCGTTCTAGTCTTAAGCTATATGGAGGAAAGCAATAGAAATGCATTAGTTTGTTACAATGGATGCAGGGAAGATCGATATTTTCTGTGTTGAAATGTAGAGCAAATTCCTTATCACCTACAGGGGTTTTCTCTTCTAAAAATTAAAGAAAAAAAGGCTGCAGGTGTATATTACTGCCTTAATATTCCTCAAACACAGGTTTCATTCATAGATGGACATATGGAACTTTGTTATTTCAGTAGCGTAGCATTAATATTTAAGCTGAGAATTATGTCGATGGGTTTTCCAGGAAATTGAAACAGCTTTTAGATTTTTACATAGGAGCTTTTGTGGAGGTGCTGAATTGGAATAAATCATGCACATTTAATGGAGACCATCTAAAACATTTCTTCTCCTTTAATAGGAAGCTACGGGTAGATATATTGCAGCATGAAGAAATAAATCCTTTACTTGAAAAATTATTGGTACAAATCCAGGAATATCTCTGTTTTAAAAAATTATTGTTTTAATCTAAACTGCCTTATAAGAAGAAAACTCTGAAACATTTCTGGGTGAGTTCAGAGTGCGGAGAAATTAATCTCCTCCTGCAAAGGTGCTTTATGTTTTTCTTGTCAGATGCTTGTATGAAGATATGTAATTTATTAAAAATATTTTAAATTCTTCTGTCATCTGTCCTACCATAGCTAGTCTAAAGGACATGAAAAGGTGTTTCTTTAAATGTCTGGTGTCAAGGTGTTTTCTATAGTGATTTACACAACAAACAGTGAATAAATGATACTCTTGACAAAATAGGTGGTTGAACTTTATTAATGTAAATGCTGTTATGGAGCCCCCCCTTTAAAAAATTCATTAGGAAAATAAATAATTAAAATAATACTGTGCTGTACTAGAACTTTCATTCATTTGAGCTGTTCCTTAAGGACCTGAAAAGACAAACTCCTAAAAGGAAATTAAAAAAATACAGAGGAGTTGCTGTTGCTTCAATTTGGCATAACTGAAATTAGTCTGAAGGTCCTATAAGCCTAATTCTACAGCCTTTACAAACTGACTTATCTATTTCTGTAGGCTTTATGACAGTCTTGCTAGAAATCCACATAAATATAGAACCTTGCAATAGCTGATAAGAAGCAAATAAAAGATGTATAGAGGGAAAAACTTTAAGATAAACTAGCTGTGCTATGTTTACAAACATAAATAAATAATTGACACCACACCCTACACCAGCACCCCCTCCCCAGATTGGTTAGGGCCTCCACAAAGAGAAAAAAAGTGGACTCTCAAAGGACAGAGGTGAGTGTTCTTTTACAATACTGGCAGTTGTAGCCGGCTTGGTCAGTCCTTCTTGGGCAAATGTTGGTTGTATGGTTTAAATCACAACATTTTCACTTTTTGACTAAATGGGAAGTAAATCTCTGGAATAAATGTTAGGAGAGCTACACTAAAATACTCACTTAGTGTGAGCGGTGAAAACCTTCACACTAAGAATTCAGAAGGTCAGCCTGAAGAGTCATGAATAAAACTAAGAAACAAACTAATGTTAGGTGCTTAGTTCACTTCAGAAACATTTACTCATTCTCTGAGTTTGAAGCACAATTTTTTCCTACAAAGTGTTTGAAAGTAAAAAATACATGATAAATGAAATAGGCTACTACATTTGCTTTTCATACAGTTCTTTTCCTAAATACACAATGTGGGAAAGTGCCTTTTTGTAATAATTTAGAAAGAAAGCCATCAATCAAATGAGCCATAATAGTTGTCTTAGGATAGATTTTATATAGGAAAAAAAAAGTAGTCTGTATAGTAACCTGCTTTGTTTTAGTTGATTTACTGGGCTCTACAAAGAAATGAGTTCCAAACCTATCCACCAAGGTCAGAAAGCAATATGTCTAACATGAAATAGTAAGAAAATAATATCCATTTAAAATTATACCTTCTGTACAATTCACTTTGAATGAACATGCTACAAAATTATTCTAGAAATTTCTGGGAACAGCAATTTTGAACTTTTTACTTTTGAGAATTTGGAAAATACTGCTTTGTGATATCATAGGCTTAGAAGCTCTGAAGAAAGAGCATTAAATGAGACAGATTAGTTCATGGGGACTGTGTTAGCAAAATAAACCAAATTCAAGAATATATAACACAGAATAGAAAGGCCTACTGAATGACAGAAAACTATGAGTTAAGCCATTCAAGTAACAGATCCATATTTAACTTAAGAAAGACTAATACTGATCAAGTCTGGTACACCTGTCAACAGTATTTAAAAAGAACACTTAGTTCTGTCTTTTAAATTCAGAGTCCTTTTTTTGGCCCAACACTCTAATAAAATTAGAAATTCAGATTACTCATGGAGACTGTTGTGAGTTTTACATAAAAATTACATGTTCAAGCTCCCGGTCTTTGAACTTAATTCTATGGTTCCCATTTGTTAAATAACACATCTTGTTAAGATAGTGAATTACACTGAAGAGGAAGCTGCAAGTACTGTGTAGAAAGCTCAGTTTCCAGTGACAAGAGAGACATGCTCAATGAGTATCCCTCAGTCTGAAAAATGCTGTTTCCCCAGCATGGTATTTAATGCATTTGCACCCAGTAACACAAAGCTAACACTTGGACAAGGCTGGAAGGGATGATTTAGCAACTAATGGCACTGAGAGCCAGTATTTCGTGACCTTGCAATAGCGGTGTAAGTTGCAGATCTGCCAAAGGCATATGAAAAAGAATGGGGGATTGTGATGGATATCAAAGTTCTGGGCTAAGCCTGTCCTAGTGAGAGTAGCTGCATTTCCTGTAACGTTGGCCATGTTTTTCGTGTCGAAATAATGCATGTGTATGTCTGTCTTGTCACTAAATCTTTCGTTTTCTTTGTTTCTTGATATTTAAAGGGATTTAAAAAATATTTTCTGAATAGCTTTTTTTTTTTTTTTTTTTTTTTGGCAAAAGTTTAGTGCAGGAATGGATTATTGCTCACCTCAACAACTATTGATACAAATCAAGTAGGTATTTCATGACCTCTAATTTCCGGTAAGGTTCAGCTCTGAAGTTAGTCTACTTAAAAAATAAGCTGTGACTTTCAGTGCTTGCCCAGAATTGGCAGTTCAAATGTCCAGTTAAAAACAGAAGTTCCAGATGTGGTATTTCGTGTCTTAGTAAACATTTAAAATCTTGCTCTCCTTTTAAATCTTTTTGTTTTAAGTCAGTATCACTGTCAAAAAGCTCTGCTTTTTTCCTGATTAAATTAGAGATTTGCTCATTCTGCTTTTATTCTAAGTTGAAATAAACATAGTACAGTTGCACATGTCAGATATGGGGAAAATACTGCCTGTTTCATATAATGATTCTATCCACAGCTCAGTGGCTATCCTCCAGCATATAGGTGATGGCACATGCTATTGGGTTTTACAACAGAGAGGTTTATTATTACTTTGTTTACTGTTTGTGTTCATATGAATTTACCACACACAAAATTTTTTTAATGTTTCTTTATAACACAGATTGGCAGCTTTTGCAGTTTGAGAGGTTTACTCTTTGTCCTAGTCATTAAGGCAGAGATTCATGAAATGCAAAGCAATTTTTAATTATTGTTATTATTTTTAAGTTTTCCCCAGATTATCCTCTAGAATTCTCCATAGTATGTATTAAATACTGTGGTTCGTAGATTTTAAAACTGGAGGACATCACTGTAGGCAGCAGTTTTTTTGAAAAAGCAAATGTCAGCAAAGTCTAGCTCAGGAATTCCTTCACCTAACCCAATAAAATGCATTAAAACATCCGCTGGATTTAAGTGGCTTCTATGTTTTTTCTCTGTATGTTGAGTAAACAGTTTATTCCTAATCTGTTGGAGGTTGTGGTGGTTAAAGAATTTAGCCAGGATGGGAGAATTCAGTGCTCAGTGCCTCCAGAACTCAGAGCCACTGTTTTCATCTTCATGGAGAAAGTCCAACCTGCAGGCTCTGGACATAAGTCTTCTCCTTCCCTGTCTGTCTGTAGAAGACATAAGTCACAGAATCATGGAATGGTTGAGGCTGGAAGGGACCGCCAGACGTCATCTAGCCCAACCTCCCTGCTCAGACAAGGTCACCTTGAGCACATTGCTCAGGATTGTGTCCAGGCAGCTTTTGAATATCTCCAGGGAAGGAGACTCCACAGCCTTTCTGGACTCTATTCCAATGCTCAGTCACCCTCACAGTGAAGAAGTTCTTCCTCACATTCAGGTGGAACATCCTGTATTTTAGTCCATGCCCCTTGCCTCTCATCCTATCACCTGGTGCCACCAAGAAGAGTCTGTTCCCATCCTCTTGATACCCTCCCTTCAGATCATTACCCACACCGGTCAGATCTCCCCTGAGCTGGACAGGCCCTGCTCCCTTCCTTATAGGAGAGATGCTCCAGACCCTGAATCATTCTAGCAGCCCTTCGCTGGACTTGCTCCAGGAGCTCCATGTCTCTCTTGTACTGGGGAGCCCAGACCTGGACACAGTACTTCAGATGTGCCTCCCCAGGGCTGAGAGGCAGGATCACGTCCCCTGATGTGCTGCAATGTTCTTCCTAACACAGCCCAGGATACCACTGGCCTTCTTGGCCACAGGGACACATGGCTGGTTCATGGACAACTGTTGTCCACCAGGACCCCCAGGTTCCTCTCCGCAGAGCTGCTTTCCAGCAGGTCAGCCCCTAACCTGCACTGGTGCATAGGGTTATTCTTGACCTGGTGCAGGACCCTGCACTTGCCTGAATTTAAAAAGGTTCCTCTCTGCAGATCTCTCCAGCCTGTCTAGATCTTTCTGAATGACAGCACAGCACTCTGGGGATCAGCCGCTCCTCCAGTTTCATATGATCAGCAAACTTACTGAGGAGGCACTCTATCCCTTCATCCAAGTCATTTATGAGTAAGTTAAACAGTGTTGACCTTTGGGGGGCACCAATAATTAGAGGTCTCCAACTAGACTCTGTGCCACTGATCACAACCCTCTGAGACCTTCCATTCAGCCAGTTCTCAATCCACCTCACCGTCCACTTTCCAGACAGCGCTTCCTGAGCTTTTCTATGAGGATGTCATGGCAGATAGATAGTGTCAAAAGCCTTAGAAGTCTTCTCCTTCTATGTCTGTCTGTCTCACTTGTACGAGCAATGTGAATTCCTAAGGCCAGAGACAAAAGAGGTTATTCACTAGGTGAGGGGAGTTGAGATTAGAACACTTTCCTGAGGAAGTGGGAAACAGTCTTTAGCCCTTGGACTGCACAAGGCATTGAGCTATTTTTTCTCCTTCCATTGGTAAGAGCTATAACTGTGAGGTTCCGATATAAAATAATCACTGACACCATAGCCACCTCAGAACTGTGGTTTTCATTAGGAAAGAACGGTGGCAGTACCTGCAGTTTTGGGTTTTTTTTCTGAACTCAATACTGCCAGCATGTGTCAAAAGCTGCTTTTAAGGGAATCTACTTGGAGTTTTAGGTACACGTGTTCCTAGTTTGTGGTTTCCAAATACATTTACATATAACAAGAGGGACCCTGGACCTAGACAAGAGGGGGAAGTTTTGCAAATGTACAATAACATCGTTAACAGGACTATTACAAATTGTAAGATGAGGACATACAGTATAAACCAGGCAGGAAAGCTGTGGATTGTATTCTTGGCACCTGAATTCTCCATCAGACATCAGTATTTTACTAAAGCATTGGACACGTATCCTTGCAGTGATCTTTGATCAAGGTTCTTAACACTGGAATTCATTTCATCACTACAGGGATTCTAATCTCAGTCAAAAAATTCCCCACCCTAACCTTTTTCTGATATCTGTGGTTTACACTTGATGAAAGGTTGTTCTTGATCTTCACTGGGCTTTTGAACAAGTCCTCCTGTACAGGATAAAAGTTATTAATGCTGATTTGAGAAAAGTAAATTACATCATACTAGTCTTTTCTGTCATTTTTTCAGTTGCTCAATGATTCTAGGAGTCAAAATTTGGTATAGAAATCAGGACTCCAATCCACCATCATGATTCATCTTAGACAATAGTAATGAACTTAGGGCTTATTTTACCTTTAAGTATCTGACTAGTTCTACTAACAGAGGATTCTCTAAACACTGTGTTTAAGATTGTGTGTAAGTGCTCTGCTGGATCACATGTTCCATACCACACAGGAGTGGTGCAACTCAGGAGGTACTTGGCAGTTCCTGGGCTTTAAGAGAGAAATCTCAATCATGTATGTATGTGACGCTTCTACAAAAACAAGAATAGCAAATACTGAATGTATTAACAAGTAAATTACCACAAATCATGAGAAAATATATTTGAATATCCAAATAGGTATTAGCTATACCCACAGCTCATACTAAATAAAGGAATGGAATTAAATGGAGAATGGAAACTTTGGCCTTACACTGAATTATCTTCTTCAAATAAGGCCAACTCTTCTGTGTTCAACAACTCATTGACCATGTAGTTCAAATGACCTTACTTATGTTAATGTAATTTATAGATTGCCTTCTGAAAGCATTTGGCAAGGGTTGGGAACAGTATGCAATTCACGATTAGATCACTCTCAGACCACCACTTCATATTACATGATACACACCTTTGCATAGACAACATCCGAATCACAGTTATATTATTGCTTTTTATTTGCAGCAGTGCCCACACTGTGCTTTCTGTTTTCCAGAGACTTGCCCAACTCTTGCTCGAAGCAGCTCAGTGTACTACTGACCACAGGCATAGCAGGGGGCAATTTGCAATAGCTGATTACAAGAGGTCAGTGGCTCACTGTAAGCAGTATAACAGAAGAGTATAGCAGAGGACTTAAGTGGAATAGGGCTAAAGGTCTTGGTGCTGGGCTAAAGGAGCTCATGCACAGTGGAAGCAAACACAGGAGAGAAGCTAATGAAGATATAGTGGTGTGGATGAATGAATGGATGAACTGCCATACCTGGTAAGCATGAGTTGGTTGTGTTCTGCTGTTTTGCAATCCACATCTTTCTCCTTTAGTGCAGAGGCGTGCGGTGTACAATCAGAGCTGCAACATCCAACTGACGGTACCCAAACTGAGAAATGCTGGGCTATCATATGCGAGTGATGGCTGCCAGCTTGGACAACAGATACTGAGATTGAACAGGGGAACTTCAGAGCTGAAAGCCTGAGATGCTGCACTGCACTGGAGCTGAACTACACCGAAGCACCGGCTGCAAGAGGTGTAGCAGATTCTTCTTAGAATCACAGAATCATAGAATGGTTTAGGTTGGAAGGGACCTTAAAGATAATCTAGTCCAATCCTCCTGCCACGGGCGAGGACACCTTCCACTAGACCAAGTTGCTCAAAGCCCCATCCAGCCTGGCTTTTCCACTGATAGTGCTAGAATTCACACTGCAACACATCCTCATTGTGGTTGCACAGATAATATCCTCTGCTATTTAGTATATAAAAGTGCATGTTATAGTAATCCAACCTATAACCTAACCCATAAACTCGACCAGATAAGACAACTCTTAATTTTCAAAGAATTTTTAAGGATTATTCATTATATCTTTTTTAAATGAGACACCTATCACATCAGTTTGCATTTTTTCTTAAGCAGGGACAGGGATCATAACTGCTGTATATTTTTATTCATTACCCTACTTTTAAATGAAAATCAAAAGAATTTTTTACACAAGTTGCCAAAAATTGAAAAATTCAACATGAAAATCCTGTATAGGTACAGAAGAGAAGTTTGGGTTTTGTAAGTTTGGAGAACATGTAACTTTCTGCAGTGTCCATTAACTTTGATGGTGCTTTACATCAAAGAATATGTAGTACAAAACAAAGTACAAAATGTAATGCAAGACAAAGCACATCTATCTTGGCCAAAATTCCATGTCATACAGATCACATTTTCTGCGTACTGAAGATTCAAAGGGATAAAATGGGAGAAGAATCATTATGTTCCCCACATTTATTTGTGCCTCATCAGTAAAGGTGACTTTGAAACCCAAAGCACATTTCATTGCTTCAAGAACTGAATATCATTTCCAGGTTTAAGTAGTGAGTTCTGTCATCTTCTAAAATTGCTGTTTGTGATGGCAGATGTTTGGAAAGGGCTCTTTTCCCCTCCCTCTCTACCCTGTTATCATTAGTTAGATTTAGCAAAATCAACAACTTCTGTTTGAGCTATGTGCTGTGGGCTGAAACACGAACCCCTGGGACTCTATGTGGAGCTGACTAATAGGCAACTCTGGCAAATTATCCTCCTCTTTCTTGCTTCCTTGAAGCAACAGTCTTTGAACATGCTTACATATGAAATGATCAGAATTGAGATTAATTTTTTTTAACCCCCTGCCCTGCACCTGTATATTAAAAAGTATGTCAGAAAAAAATTCCTTTCTGGGGCAAATATTCACCTTGGTCTTTGTTTATTCAAGTCTCCTCTTGGGCTGTTGGTCTGTCTTGTCAGTCACAGTAGCATTTTGTCAGCTGATGGATAATAATTCAGTTATGTCTGCACAATTGGAGAGCATGTCCCACAGTTTAATCAAATCAGAGTAGAAATAATCTTAAATTTTTATCTAGGATGAAAGAACACATGGTTGAGTGTCTAATAATGCAATTTTCAGTTAATATGCTGATCAGTGTTACATTCAGTGAAAAGATTACTGAGGTTTCTATTCAGGTTGGAGAAGCCAAAGGCAGAGATTGCATGCAGGAAAAATACATGTCCACCCAAAAAGATGTCTTTTGCAGTGAGAGAGGCCTGGAGAGGCACACTAAGGAACCTGAGTTATTATAACTCTGCTGCGTACTTAACAGCTGCTCTATCAAGGGATTACTTAACTTGGCTTTTGAAATTATCTTAGTCTAATCTGTATGTGAAAAAGATTCATTCTATTCGCTATCATTTGCATTGAACTTTATATTTTCTTTGGTACATAATATGTGGAACGGAAATGATTGCAATGTCTTAGTATGCTTGCATTTCTGATTCATATTCCTGAGTTTAGCTCTTCCATAAGGTAACTCTACTTTTTGTTTATAATTAATGAAATGTAAATGTATATATTGTAGAATAATGTATATATTGCAGAACAATTATGAATAGGTGTATTTTCTTCTCCTCATGCTTTGATGAGGTCAGTCAGGATTCTGGGACTGCATACACAAATTTCAATGGGATAGTGCTGTAGTAGACTACGGTGGCTTCCAGGAAGCTGCGTCTTAGTTTTACTGAATTTTTAAAGTAGAGAATAAATAGCACAGTGTATAAATTAAAGCAGAACTGTTGTCATCAAACATTTACTGCTTCAATGTAGTCAGTGCATCACTGTAGGCAGCAAAGACCTTTGAAAGTTATTTACACTCGATTTGGTTTTAGGCTCTTCTTTGACAGTGTGTAAGCCCTATGTCTGGTTTTGTAGTAGCTAATGCCTTAATGTAGCTCTGATTATAATTATGCTTGCTACAGATTTCACAGCTGGTCATTCTTCTGCTTCCATTAGACTGTAATTTCCTATTCCTTTATGGTGCATTAAGACAGAATAACTCTGATTACTGGAAAAATACCTTTAGTTTGAAAATCACAGTTGAAGAATTATACTAATTATAGTACATCATACGTGATCTAAATCCTACCTTAAGAAATTATTTATAACAGCATGTTTTATTTTATTGAAATAATTCCATTCAAAATTTATCAAATAACCTATGGTAATCATTCTGTCTGATAATACATATAAGAATTACAGAGTGTTTTTGGAAAGGCACATTTCAATCAGGCCTTCTACTTTAACAGGTTAAAATCTTTTCATTCTGTTTTACTTTGGTCTTTGATTTGATCTTGTGATAACATTGCAGTTTCAGGACTGATTGATAGAATTTCCCCCCTTTACTTATCAGGATAAATGGTTTTGGATCTTCCTAAAAGGTTAATTAATTTACTAATTATATGGTCTATGTTTTATTTCTTTAAACATGTATTTTGTTACTTGAAAGAAAAAATAAGCGCAGATATAATGTAACTATTACAGCTACCTAACCAAGATTGCTTTTTTCCCTAACTGTATTCTGCTTGAAAATTTAATGTTATTGGATGCCCTGAGCCTGTCAGTGTTTAAGAGGTATTTGGACAATGCCATTAATAACAATCTTTAGTTTTTGGTCAGTCCTGAAGTGTTCAGGCAGTTGGACCAGATGATCATTGTAGTATTTCAACTGAAATATTCTGTTCTATTCTAATAGATCTGGCAATTATGCTTTCTGGTAAGACTGTATTTTTCTCAAAAGTTGAGTTTAAAATTACAAAAAAGTAATTAGAATCACTAAACGTGATTATATATGTGCTAAACACATAGCTCATAGCACATAGAGAGACTGGGGGACAAATGAAACAGTAATTTAGCTGAAATTTAATTTAACCATGCCACTTCATGCCAGAACTGCCAAAGAAGAGAATGCAAGGGTAAGGGCACTATACTTAAAATACTGTAAAATTCATAGATTAATCACACCTGACATATTTAATTTCTTCCTACAACTCTTTCTTTAATAATTTACAGTTTTAAATTAGAACAACATAAAGGTCGTGATTAGTTGATGTGGGTTAAGCTATGTCAGCTGGTGAGCCCTTTTCAGAGTAAATAAATATTTTCTTGTAAGAGTAACCTATGTTTTCTTAACTTACATATCTTTCACCAAATAGCAGGACATTAGAAAATTGTTCTAGCCATAAGCTTTTTATATGCAGCCATGATGCAGAGGTATTTACTCACAAGCAAGAGAACGCAGAGGAAGAAAGTAGAGTTTGATGGAGACTCCTGCAAACACAGCTCTCAACAGTTCTGTGCCAGGGGAGGGAACAGCTCCCTGAAAAGCATGAGGAGGCTAGATTGCTAGAGGGGAAAAGATGGTGGCATTCTGTGCCTTCAATACAGCACTGGTGAAGTTCTCCAGAAAGCACTAGGTGCTTTTTCAGCTAAGCCTTAGAATCTTAAAATACCTGCCTAAGGTATGATATGCAAAGAGCTACCAGAATTTCTTAGAGTATGTTTGATGGCTACCCCAGAAGACAACTCCTGGTACAGTCAGAGAAACAGGTTACCTACAGATCTTCCTACAGAGAATCTTCCAGACTGCTCTAAAGTAGCATTATGTTCCCAAGGCAGGAGGAATCTTTTAGCACAGACCACACTGTAGTCCAGTACTTTTATTCTGCAGGTTTTCTAAAGCACTGAGCTATGCCTGTTAGCAGCCCTCATGGAAGTTCTGAATGGGATTGGACTTCAGCCATGGCTGAACTCTTCTAGAAATACTGCATTTATAGTTTCTTGCTTAAAATAAATGTGGCTTGTTCTGTGTTACAGTGTCTCTTTTCTTTCTTATAGGTAACTGAGATTTAAAGCACTTTTATGTAGAAAGGATAAGATAAGAGTAGTTCTAATGAGCCTTTGAAAGTGTTTTGTAAACTTAATATTCTGCACAGAAGTGCATTTTTTACTCATGAGAAGCTTGGGTAGGTTATTAATATTTAAAAGGAACATACCCATAATTTGTTCCAAATGAGAGAAACTTCACTGCAGATTTAAACACAGAGGTTTATCACAAGGGAAAGCAGAATTGGAGAGAGAGTTTCTGTCAAGAATGATTGGTTTATGGCTCTGAAAGGTCCTATGTACCACTAATTCATTTTTCTCTTAGAGTTGGAGACTTATAAAACTATGCTTCTAAAAAAAGCCCAGAATAAAAATGTGCTAAGCTCTGTGGTGTCATGAGGCAAGAATTATGTTCATAGCTCTCAATAGCTAAGAGGTACTTGTTAGCTAATCAGCAGACAAGGATTTGCATAATATTGTAACATGATGATATTATTATGCAAATTTGTTCAATCCAATGAACCACTAACATAGAGCTGTTATCAAAATGGCTGGTCAAACTTTTCCCTATCCAAGGAGCCCACCTCATCCTGAATAATAAGGGCAAGTTAATTAAATATGAGTAATGAATATCAATAGAGAAAGCCATCTTCAAGATGCAGAATAGGACAGAATGACAAGAGAGAGAGAAAACTGAAAGCTTATTATTCTTATTTTATGAATAACAAGTTCTAGAGAGAAGTAGTTAATCCAAAATATTTATAACCATATAATCAGAGTACAGAAATGGGAAGAGGAATGGCACTCTAACATACCTTGACGTTGTTCACTGTTTTTGTAGTAATAGTCAGCTTGACTCTGAACTTAAAGCCCAGTGTTTTTTCCTCTCCCTGCTAAAAGAAAGGCAAATGCCTTTAAAAACTGGTGGAAGATCAGACAAAGATGTAGAAGCTTAGTACGGCTGTAAAAATTTTCCACCAAAAATAAAACCAAAAGAACCCAATGCTCCCCCCAAACAAGCAAACAAACATACAAAAAAACCAACCAACCAACCAACCAAAAAACACCCCACATTTATCATAGGGTAAGAACACACCCACTTTTAGGCTACCAAGTGCTTTGAGGCTAGAAGAGCCAGTTTGGAACACTGGTAAGTTGCAAATGCCTCTAGCAGTCACCAAAGCCAAGTGAGACAAGGACTGAAGGACTGTTAAGTGCCTGCTTCATTTATGGATGAAACAGCTCTGCTTCTTATTTTCCTAATAGGCATAAGTCTCACAGCATTAGGATTGACTCTTGCAACCTATCCTCGTATTACTGTATGTATGATGACCACTGTTCGTTTAGCATTTAATTTACCAAAGTGCACTCATGGAGCTTACAAGACTTTCTGTCAAGTCTGAAGAGTGTCCATAGTGTATTTGAGTTTCAGGTTTTTAAGATTACTGTTCCTTGTAATACTGTTATAGATTTAACATTTCTTTGTGTGGTACTTTAATTAATCCAAATCACTTTCAAAGAGAATGCCAGGTCCTGCTGATCTGACAGTTGCGTTACACGGTATGTCCAAAGATGAGGAAGAAGGACAAGAAGTATCGATCCTCACCTGCAGCAGAGCAGGAAAAGCCATGACCTGAGTAAACACAGGACCCAGAGAAAGCTGCAGCTCGTGGTGGGGAAGGAGGGAGACGTACTGAAACAGCAGTGGGGCTCAAAACCTGTGCCAGAGTCGATGGCAGCTGGCGTCAAGCTGTGCTGGAGAAAGGAGGCAAGGCTACCATGGCTTTCCTAAAATTTGTGGTTTAGTAAGGCATGGTAGCTGAACTGCAGAGAATGAACATTTTATGCAAGTCTAAAAGATGGAGAGAGAAGAAAGAACAGGAAACGAGAAAAACAGTATATTTAAAAGTAAATTAACGTCAGGCACAGTTACCAGTTGCATGGATGGAGCGAGGAAAAACAAATCTGGCAGTAAAGTAGCTTTACAACCCAACTTGGGAAACAAACTCTAGTGCAAGCTCAGCCCCACTTTCTGCCTCCCTGGGCAGCCCTCGAGGCCCCTTTTTAGTAGCCACATTTGGAGTAATGCCTCTCCCCATGCCGCTGGCACCAGCTATTTCCAGATGGCCCTGCCATGCTCCCGTATCCCTTCCATATGATGAATGAACTGCCAGCTGTGATTTTGGTCAGAGTTCTAAGGACTAGCATATAGGTCTAGCAGATGTGTACTGGCAAGCTGAGTAGCTGGCTTTTCATATTCCAAATGTTTTTTTGATACACATATATATATTTCTACAAACACTCACACATGCTCAACTGCAGACACATGTATATATGCAGGTGTGTATACATATACATGTATATGTGTGTATATATATACACACACACATGTACATATATAAAAGATGGAATTTCAGGAAACCAAAGGTATGAGAAGTCTGGAAAGAGCTGCTGACAGGAGATAGATACATAAGCAAAGACTGAGTAGGCAATATGCAGTGTTACATTTTTTGTGCATGCATTAGCTCTAGAAGCTGTTTTGAACTGTGTTTTCAATTCCTAGTTGTAAATGTTCATATCTCTGTGTTTCTACATGCCTAACACTTTCTGTTGGAAGTGCTGTTTGCTGAGAAATGGTGCTCCAGAGATAGTCAGCTCCTCCTTCTTCATCAGCTTTTCTCCTTGTCCTCCCCAGTTGATTCTGCTATAAACCCGCAGCTGCTCTTCCTAACTCACAGGTGGTTAGCAGCAGGCTTCAGGTGGGTTTACCCCTGTCTCCCCCCATCTCAGGAGGGTTGTTGCAGTGGTTGTCCCTTGCCCCTCCACAAGCAGCTGTCTTACTGGTTGGTTGGTTTGGTTTTCATACTTCTACCCTTTTTCCCTGTGAGACCCCAGAGATCCCTGAGGAAAGAAGGGAGCCATCTTTTTGCTGCTCTGAAAAGAGGCAGTTTAGATTTTCCTTCACTTCACTGCCTCGAGTCCTTTTATGCATCAATAGGAGAAATTAAAGAAATACAGTCTCTTTGATGGATTATATAAATAACCTTTAGGCAGCAAAAGCAGGAAAGAAGCATGGAGCTTATAAAGAAGCAGCAGTTGATTGCTGTTCCAGTTTCATTTACCTTAATAGAAAATTTTGACCCACAAAGTGAGAACTTTCCCAATTCACATTTCTAGTTTTATCTTTCTGTTTGCTTTGTGTTCGAATGTTGTGGATGTGCAACACATACATAAACACCATCCAAGAAATCCTCCTCTATTGCTGTCAGGTTTTCGGGACATAACATAAGCTGTGTTGTGATATGAGTAAAACTCATAAAGGAGGGGTAGTGCATCTAGAAGGATATTTGTATGTTTAGCATACAGGACAGAAATGCAGATGCACAGAGGCACTCAAGCATGCTATGAAATAGTTTTGTGTTTTGCAGACTGAATTTCTTCATGACAGGCTCATTGAAAGTTCTTGCTGCCAAATGCTGTTTGCTTTCATCTTCAAAACTGTCTGCATTAATAATGAGCAACTCCACTTGGAAGTTATTTACATAAAATATTGTTCATGTCAGTGGTGCAGTGCAAGTCAAGGGTGGGAGGGAGAGCACACACTCAGAAAATGAATTTAAAGTGCTGATTTACCGTATTTCTCAAAAATACTGGTATAGTCTAAGCTGGTGTGACAGATTCTGGATAAGGTCTAGTTTAGCAGGACTGGACAGTAAGAAGGACTTACTTCTGCTGAGCTAACTCAGCTAACTGTACTTTCCAAGCCTAAATATTATTTTCAAGATTACTATCAGAATCTTGGTTTCTCTGTTTTGTATTTTGAGACTTTCAAGCCCCATAAACTCTTAACTTCATGTGGAGTACAGATTCTTCTCGAGTCTGCTAGCTTGCTGTTCCTAAGTGTTTCCACTTGCACAGATGGCTGTGATGTTGTATCTCTCCATTCCTCTGGGAGCGTTCTTGTCAGCAGCTGGTGCATTCCCCATACACAAAGGCCTTCAATGGTATGGCAGTTACACAGTAATAATGAGAAGCTGTAGGATATTTCCCATAAGATTATTTAAGGGTTGTTTCAAGAGAGGAGCACAGGACCAATCTTGGTTCATGTGGTTACTATAAAAATAGCTAATGTATCTTGGCTTTAAAATTTATTGTACTGTTAAATTCATAGCTTTAAGTTTAACTCAAGTGAACAGCCAAAGTAATCTAGACTTATACATTTGATACATATATAAATATTTATATATATAAACTTATATATACTAGATAGATAGATAGATAGATAAAGGAGAGTTGTCCAAATACATGCCAGATCTCTATCTTCACCCTGACCCAGAAACAGTTCTTTTGGTCTCAGTCTACATCTCTGCCATTCTTATTTCACTGCCTATATATATGTGTGCCCTATTCAAGATCTTTACTGATGGAGAAGGTTTACTGGTTTTTTTAAGTATTGAATTTCTGGCAAAAAAGCAGTTAATTTTTGTAATACAAAATTATACACAACAGGATCTGGAGCATAAAAATATTTGCAAATATCTAATTTCAATTGTAAGTAGAATAATTAATATAAAAAACAAACAAAATGAAAATGTACTAGAGACATCAGAGCACACAAAGTGTACAAGTCTGAGTATTCCAAATACTCAGGACTATGGGCTATTAAGCAGCATGCTGTATGGAATGCTCAGAAACTGGATAATTTCTAAAGTACTATGTCCACTAAACCTTATAACTCTGTGATTTGATATCTGAAATCTAGTGCCTTTTTCAAAAAGAGTCACTAAGATAGGATTACCTAACCAGAAGCTAATGGAATTGTGGGAATTTTATTGAAAACAGAATTTATGAAAGTGAATATAATACTTGAAAATATTTCTTGCAGCTGCTGAAACACTTTCTGTTTTGTTTGAAGTAAGATTTGTAAAATACCTCTTTTTGTCTTCTGTGCATGGAACTTTTCATAAAGCATTTGCTCACTGTCACTCATTCCCTTCTGCTTTTCCACTCTACCTCTCTAATGTATGGTCAGTTGTTCTTACTAGACATTACGTACATGAATGAAAAGGCCCCCAAGACTATCCACGTGTCTTGTTTTCTGCCCATCAAAGGTGGAAATGAACTGCCTTGATTAAAATGCCAGTCAGTAATAGGTCAAATTTTATTCTTCCGCAGGCTTATTTTATTTAGTTTGCTTAGAAACAAACAGCAGTAAGTACAAAACACAGGTTTTATATTTCAGAATTTAAACCTAAAAAGATGGCCATGAGATAAATTCCATCGTCTTGCAAATAAGAAGAAGATAATACAGCAGCAGTTAGGAACCATACCGGAAGTGGAAAAGGTTTTCTCAGGTCCAACTGTGAAACAGTACCTAAGGATAAAATCATAGTGATTTACTAAATATGATAAATATGATGGAATATGAAAATTATTTTCTTTCCTGTGCACTTCTTCTATAACAATAAAAACTAATAAACAAAAAGGTCACTTACATTGTTGTATTATCTGTTTTAATTAAATTAAATCATTGTAATAAAATATAATACTTAATATTAAAGTATTTGATGTTCCTAATATACAATTTCTCTTGACAAATGTGAGTCATTTGTGTTCGAGTTCCCTAATGGTCATAGAAAAGAAGCTGTCTTTAGGGCATTTATGAATATATTCTAGTCAGAATACAAAGGAGATGTTTATGAATGTGTGGAACACAATTGTTTTGATTACTGGTATTTGCATTTGTTTCTTACACGATCATAAGCAGTCTACTGCATAATTTGTACATTAGACCAATTAATTTTTAGTTGCATCCTTTTAGCAAGTGAATGGAAAATAATACCAACAAGAATGTGATTATCAATGCTTGAAACTAATAAACTCCACTTTATTCGTGGTCATCCATCTATGCCATATACTGAAATACCGCTTTACAAAATTTTCTTTTTCATCATCGCATTAATACAGAATTAGATACGGGCACATATTAGATGCCTATATTGAGAACAACTCCAAATACCTGGTTCCTTCTCGAACTGACCTAAAGGAAATGCCTAGGTCCAGAAGACAATCGCCAATCCCACGGTCAGTCAGTGTTCAGATCTTCATCTGCAGCTTCATTTTCCTTTGTTTAAAATGTGTATTTAAGAACTTTTGCCTGGATTTATCTACTTTTACACTCATGTTTTATTCTCTGTAGTCAAGACTGCCTAAGCCTGCACTAGCTACCTTTAATAATGCACAGAAAATAGTTGGTGTCTTGTGTAGGAAGCATCACTGACTTACGGCTTTATTGCTAGGGCTGTTCACTCTTATCTGCTGACAAGCTTCAGTGGAAATCACCTGCAGCAAAATAAGATTTGCTTCAGTAGCAGTGGGCTCCTGCTTGTCATGCCATCACATTTCCAACCATACATGTCTCTGACAAAAAAGCAGATAGACACTGACAAAACTTATTTGAAAATCATATCTTTTCTGTACAGAAAGGCTGCATGCTTGCTACAAGCCATATTTTCCTTCTGTTCCTCCCAGCGTTTTTCTCTAATATCAAATCAAATAAGGCAGCAAAACATGTGAGAGTAAACCTTATTCCATAAAAGAAATACAAACAAATGGTTTTATGTGATATTTCTTCTTCCAAGAAATTATTTTACTCAACATTTCAATGATACTTTCATCTTGCTGACAGACTATGACCTACTGAAAAAGACTTGATCTGAGTGTTAGAATATGCACAGGCTTAACGAAAGAGTTTTAATACCTTAGTATTCAGAAATACCACCAGAAAATTTGGGAGCATCTGTCCAGCCTCCAGACCACAGCTCATATAGGCTTAGCCAGATCAGAGTATAAAAAGGACTGTCTGGCCTATCCCACAAAGGCATAACCTAACCTACTGTCAGACATGTTATCTAACTTCTATGTTAGTTTTACCTCTTGGATCACTGAAACTACATCTAAGTAGTGGCAGCTGTAATCAAGAATGAACAGAATCCATTTTCAAGGCTGGCTTGAGAGCAGACCTTAGGAGAAAAACTTGGGGGTGTTAGTTGACAAGAAGGGTCATGCCTTTCTGTTTCTCTCCTCTCTTACCTCATGACAGAATGGATGTGTCCCTCCTATTATGATCCTATGCAGAATTCTTTTTCCTGTTATTCTCTGTTTCCTTCCCCTGGATTAGTTTTATGAGTAGAATTGCAGAGTTGTACAGTAACTGTTGTCAGAGGGTTCTTTCTATATAAAAAAAAATAAATAAATAAATAAGATTTGTCAACTTATTTGCAACACATCATAAAAATTTTGTTGGTGATTATTTCAGGACACGGCTGGTCAGGAGAGATACCGAACAATTACTACAGCTTACTACCGGGGTGCAATGGGCTTCATTTTAATGTATGACATCACGAATGAAGACTCTTTCAATGCTGTTCAGGACTGGTAAGTAAAACTTGGAATTCATAGTAAGTAGCCCAGAGCATATTTGATATCACTCACCTGCTGTGACAGTGTAAGTCACTTTTATTTTGGAAAACTTACCTCCAAATGCAGTGCTCAGGTATTCCTATATACCCAAAAATACAGTAAGATTTTTTAATGGAAAGACAATGAATACTCTAAAATGTGTTGCATGTAATTAATTATAACCATTGTGTTTTCTGTGATGTCGGTTAATGTGCGTTATTTATACTACTAAAACTAGCAACATGCTAGTGTGGAGAATAACTGCTAAGATACCAGAAAGTGTTTCCATGTTTCCTGGAAAAAAAATGAGATAACATCTGTGGGCTTGTCTTTTAATTTAATTTTTTCCTATGCTGTTTTTAAGTGTAGCTGGTTACACATTATGTTGCCAGTCTTGTGCCGCAATTGTAAATATGATGAGCAAACTTCCTCAGAATAACAGAACCTAAAATGGACAGTACTTTTATTACCTTGTATTATGTGAATTTCAAGATGTCTCCTTTAAAGTGTGTAATTTCAATCAAATGTGGGTCAGTTGGGATTCAAACAATCTAAGTCTTTTTTAAGTAAAGCTAACCCAAAAGGAAAGCTGGAGCTAATTTCAGTCATCTCTTCCTTTACAAGTTATTTTAATATCTGAGAGCCTCCTATCAGTGCTCTGAGTGATATGAATAGCATTTGTCATGTGTGTTCCACATGCTCTCTTGCATACTGTTCCCATGGGAGAACTGTGTTTGACAGAGGATTTGGTTCAGAGTTTGTGTGATTTGTTCAGTATGTTTCTTTGGCTTTTATTTATCTATTTGTCTTAAGATATGCACTACTGTGGACTTCTTTTGGGACTGGTGAGGTCAGAAACTTTTTTCACACTTAAAGTAAAAGGCAGTGATGCTGCAATGCTGGTTTCCAATGGGAACTGTTGCCCAGCCTCAGACTCTCCAAGAAAAAAACCACTCTTTCACACTCTCCTAATTATTGTGGTAGAAAGCATTACTGAATCCAGGGAGCACCTTCCCTCTCTGCACTTGGAGGTTTTTTGGTGAGCTCAGTCATTCACCACTCTGAAAATAAGAACTGAGAACCTTAGCTTGATTCCGCTCTACAAGAAATGGGATCTTTGGTTGCCTAACATTTCCTGTGTAAGTGCTATGGATATAATCATTCCCACTCCTTCAGGGGAAAGGGACAACTCCAGAGTGGCCAGGGTGAGTCCCACCTTCTCTCCATTACTTAGCCATATGACTGCACCAAATTACTCTTGTGAGCATCTCTTTCCATTTACTAGAGAACTGATAAGCTTACATGATTAGTATAGACCAGACAGCTAGCTTTTGGACAATTGAATGTATCTGAGAGGAGTCTCTGCTTGATACTTGAAGAGAAAGACATGTTTTCCCACTGTGACTTGTTATGCCAAAGGGATGTTCTGCCCATTTTATGCGAGCTGGAGGCATCATGTTGAGTGCTTGCTGTTACACATTTGAGAGTACTGCTCTGTTCAAGAAATGAGACAGAATCCCCTATGTAACAGGAGGTAGCTGAAAGTGTTATTCATAGATGCTGCCCGTAAAGTTTAGCAAAACCAGGGAACCAAGTAGTACACCCAGCCTCCCAGCTGAACCTGCAGATGTGGCTGCCAGCATCACTGCTTCCTGGAACAGCCAGCTGAAGCACTTTCTTTCTTTGCCTCTGCTGTTCTTTCTTCGTGGGCCAATTCTGTTCAAGCACTGGGTTAACTGGGTGATAATGCCTATCTAGGAGCAGCTGTAATCTGCAAATCTCATTGCCCTATCTCTGGGCAAACCAGATGGCATGCCATGTATTATCTAGCTTCCTCCGACACAAACGTTTCTTTATAACAAGTGTAAATATGAGTACTTATTATTAATTTTCCCACCTGTTTGTTTTCCAGCCCGCTAGATCTGTTATGGTTGGCACTCTTTGTCTACTGGTAAAAAGTAACTAGGCGTCATACTACTTAAAAAAAAAAAAAAAAAAAGAGACAAGAAAATATTTAAAAGCTATGGAGTTCTTAAAAAGGTTTGCGAAAAATGGTTTTTTCGTCATTTTTATCTAGAAGCTATCCAAACAGTTGGCAGCTACTATAGAAATTTAGTGGACAGGGGGTATTGCATTATTATGTGCCGAGAGCAGTCATCTGCATGATGAAAGGGATGACAGAGGGGCAGAATGCCTCACTTGTCAGAATGAGACATACATTTGCTTGTAATCTTTATTTTTAATTTCATGAGCCCAGTTGCTGCCCTGCTGCTCTTCCTCTGTTTTATTCCTCCAATCTCACAGCTGATAATTGATTTTTATTAGCTCATGCTCCAATCTTGATAGTAATTACAAAACTGCAGCATGCTTCTGAATGTGAGAGAACTTAAAGAAAACTCGCAATTACCAATGCTGCAGAACTGGAAGCATGGCTATCCACATTTATCTGTGCAATTGTGAAAGATCTGGGGGGAGGGAGTGGGAGCTTTTAAGCCTCTCTGGGGCTTAAAAAATGCCTTTCTGTGTGATAAATGTGCCTCTGATGGCAGTGCTGCCATTTCATATACGTGCACAGTGGGTCAAATCCACACTCAAATCACATCAGCTTCAAGGCTTGATCTAGAAACTGCACTGCAGTCAGGACATTTGGATAGAAGAGCTTGGTTTAAAATACATGTTGGGATGATTCTTTAAAAGCAGTTAGTTCAAAGTGGTTGTACTCATACTGAAAGGCATTTTTTTCAGTCTGAAGTCTGGCAGATATTCTTCCTTTACATAACAACAAATGCATAGTCACATTTCTAGATGCCATGCCTAGGTCAGCATGAATCTATTCAGCTGTAAGAAATTGTATACATAATTTGACTATTTACATTTTACATTAAAAAGAAAAAAAATAGTATCTGTAGTTTTATCTAAACTCATTAGCACCAGTATATATACAACAGTGCAGTAGCTAGGCATTTGGCCAGTACTCTGAGACTGAGAAAGACTTTAATCTAAAAGCTTAGCTAAATGACTTGAAGGTCTGATAAATTTCAACCATACTGCAGACATTTCAGGAAACATTCACTGCTTACCTTCCCTAATTAAAATAAAACAACTTTAAAGATTGCATATGATGGTAACGACAAAAGAATGTATTTTTGAGATTCAAAAACTTTTGGCATGAGAAATCTTGAGTTGGTACTTTAATAGTTCTGCCGTATGTACACCCAATGCCTTCAGTCTCATTCAGAGGATGATGCTAAGAATACACTGCCAATGCTCATGTCCTATAGTTGTCCAGTCACTTCAGAATTGCTGCCTTCTAGGGTATGTTCAATTCACCTGTGCTCTCTGAATAGCTCTGTTCCCTTTGTGGTTTCACATTTACTACAACAGATGCTGTTTAAATGAGCCTGGCTAGACAGACATTTCAGACTGACCTACAAAATTGACAGGTCCTTAATAATTTTCTACTATTTGGACATTTTTTGTATCATTCTTAGACTTTACCAGCAGTTAGTCTAAATGTCCAAAACCTCTGATACCATAATTGAAGAGTATTTCTCTTCAATTTCAGGTCAGTCTCTGAATGCGTTTCCTCTAACGAAAATGCCAGTGGCAGTAGTCACAGCACTGAACAGCATTCTGCTTTATAGATACAGATTGTCAGAAGTTCACAGGGACCAACAATTTCTGTTTTTATTCAGAGAGAGCAGATGTATGCTGAAAATCTGGCTGCTAACAGAAACAGAAAATCAAACATGCTTTGACACAGCAGATCTCCTGTGGAGCTCTGCCCAGATTTTGAAGCTGCCTTTTCCAGGAGTCCTTCTCCCTGAGAAATGCAGCTAATGCTCTGCAAGTGCAAGGTATATACCTTGCAGTAGTTTGGTGCATCTTTGTCATGCCACCCTAAAAAGATGCAGATTTGGAGAACAGATTTACTTCCTTTAAATGGGAACCACTGGGGGATTGTTTTCTGCCTGGCTGAGGTTTAAATTAGAAATAGAGAATAACTAAAACAGCCCACTTAGCTGAATTCTTCAGACAGCATCCATAAGTTTAAATAATTGGTGTAGTGCAATCTGATTTTCTTTAAAAGATCATTTTTATTAAATCTGAAGGGGAAATATGTGAATGTTGAGAGTGGCTCCAGGTCATGTAAGTGTGTATTTGGTTTAGTTCAGTTATAACGTCAAAGTGTTTGCATTCATTCCTCTTTTATACAACCACCTGTAGCATTTATGTTTGTTAGCCTTTTCCATCATTACATTTCACTAGGACCTGTTATGCTTCCTTTCCTCTTAGTGTTTCAGTTCACATAAGGTTTTAGCTGTATGGCAGTGGTACAGTACAGTAGAAAGGAGAGCATGAAGGCTTTGTACTATCTTTGCAAACACTATCAACTCAGTATAATGAGTTGATGGTGAGTTCCATAGAGTGCCAGCAAAGTAAATGTCTCTGAATTGAAGTTCAATCTGTTTTTATAAATACGACCTTTCCAGACTTTAAATGACTGGAGTCAAAGATTTATTTATATTCAGGACATTTCTAATGCAGTGTCTCCAACTAGGTCAGAAACAGCAGGAATATAAACCGTGATCTAAAATCCTGAAGTTTTATGTTCTAAGTCGAAACCCGACACTTGAAACTTTGCTGAGTTCGACAGCGAGACAGGGACAAAGAGTACATGGTGTATTGTTTACACTCACTTGAAGTTGCTCCTCTGCGCCTGAAAACATTGTTCCAGCTTCAAGTGTTTGTCTGGCAATATCTTTATCATTGTTTGGTGATTGCTGAAGGCACTGCTGTGGAGGGCTTCCTTGTGCAGGAATTCAGAATTTGAGAATTCCACATTGCTGAAGCAGCAAATTCAGGGATGTTTCCTCAGGAGGCACAAAAGGCTGAAGGAGCTGAAGAGGCTTTGAGTTACTGTTACAATCTGTGTTTTGTGAGTCTGTCAAGGTCTACAGAATCGGTTCTTCCTGCATTTTTGGCTGAGGCCTCTGGGAGCAAGGGGGACAGCCTCCTAGGAAAAACTTTGATTGCTCTTGAAAAAATAAAGTATTTATCTAAAACAGTATGATGGATATTTTTAAATGTCCCCATTGAAAAGGATTATGGTTACACATCTTCTTAAGAAATTCAGAGGGTCTTCCATGAAAGATACTTCTCTGTCATCTTTTTTTGCTGGTGTCATTAAAACAGCCCCCCCTTATCAGTCTGCTCAAGGTCATCACCTTTGAGAAGGAATCAGCTGTCAGAAGGTACATAAACTGTCTGATTTATGAAGGAGGCACGGGCTGAGGACACAGCAGGCAATTAGTGATTCTAAGACCTCTATTGTACTGTTTACTTCTATATTTCTACAGGAACTGTTTGCAGAATTTAGTACTAACCAATATGCTTGGAGCAGCATGAAAATTATGTTATTTCTAATTAAAGCCCAGAGAATAAAATACTGATTGTGCATCCTTCATCTGTGCCCGTAACACTTGGGATATGGTTAATTGGGAATTGGATCTGGGTAAAAAAATACAGAAATGAAACAGTAGCCATCTAAGACCACAGTAGATCCTGAACTGTGCAGTATGAGTTCAACCATTATGAGAAATTTGGTTTTTTTTCTCATAATATATATGGCTGAATTAAATTCTTCTTAAAATTAATTCTTAAATTAATTCTTGAATTAAATTCTTGAATTAAATTCTTCTTAAAATATCATTTGAGATTGTTTTAAAGCAGAACCTTAAAGAGTGACTGTGTTACAACCAATTCAAATAACATGCAGAGTTAAGGCTTTTAAAAGCATAAGTATTCACTACAGCCTCGCATTTGGCAGCTGGCTTTACTGGATATGCCAGTATTAGTTGCCATTCTGGCCAACATTGTGAAAAAACGGTTCCATTTCTTCAAACTATTAGCTTTTTCTTTCCTTTTAGCACTTTAAGTGAACTATAAGTAAGCAGCTATGGCCATAGTGCACTAAAATTTTAAATTTTTTTTCTAAAGTTCTATCATGTCTCTGTTGTACTAAGAGACATGATGGCATTTTTGAATTGTCATTAAGGGGAAAAATAAAATTGGAAAATAATATTAGCATGTTAATGGATGAATGTAAGAAGTCTTGAAGGCAAAATAAGCGCATTAAGTTAATGTCAGCACTGCTACATGCACTTCCAAAGGGCATGTGTTCTAAAGGATACCTTCTTTTTGCTTCCACCTCTAAAATTTCTGTCTAATATTCATGCTCAGCACATGCCTGATCTACAGACAGGCTATTTTTCTTTTACATCTCAATGCTGAACTTAATTTTATCATTTAAGAAAAATCCGTATTTGCTGTATATCAGAGAACAAATCTGGAAAATGCTTCTAGGCAAATTTAACCTCCATCCCTCTTTGCCAAAACTTATGACCTAACATGCATCACAATTTGTGCTGCACAAAGCACGGATGAAAACCATGTATGCCATTCCCTACGAGTGTCCTCAGGAGCTCTGTCTGGACACAAACTTCATCGTGTCCAGTGGTCATCCATGCACAAACTGAGGGAGTCTGCCATGCTGCTGACAGCAACTGCCACACAGCAATGCAGTTTAGAGCTGGCTGAGAAAATATTCTGATGGAGCATGCTGATATTAAATGTGTTAATTGGGCTTGATATGGATGGATTTAAGCAAATTCCTTGGGTTTTTGGCATAGTTACAGTTTTCAGCCAAGCAGGTGTCAGAAGTTGCACATTGGTGGATAACTTCATATTATTCTCCCAGTTTAAAACAAAAGAATGAAACACCAATATTGCATGAATTATATTCTGTGAAAATAAGAAGGTGAAATTTTAGGATTAATATTTAAAAATTTCACAGTTCTGGGGTTTTTTTTTATTTATTTGTGTCTTAGTCTTCTAGGAAGGGGGACTGATATTCTATATAGACTTAAGCGTAGGAAACAAAACACATTTTACAATATGAAATATCATTAGAAATTGAAATTACATGAAATTTACAATTTTCCCTTTTAATGTTCACTGTTGGAAATAGACTTTTGTTATGCACAGAATGACACTAAAATTCTTTCCACTTTTCCTTTTAACTTTTTATTCCTGTAAGAACTAGGGCCAGTGACAAATTGGATATACTTTCTCACTCAAAATAGTATCAAGACATTTATCAAAAATTATTCTTGGTGCAATATTAAAACATTTAACACATGTTTTAAAATATTTAAGCAAAACTCTGTATTACAGGTCAGGTTGCTTAGCCATTTTTCAACCATTGTTTGATATGGGATTCCATATACATTAAATGACATATGGAAAACTTAGTTCTCTGAGTTGACATTTCATCTTTTCCCTCAAAAGTCTGTCATCAAACTTTGGCTCACAAATGCTAAACTGGTCCTAGCTCAAACCACCTACGTGCTTTCCAGTTTCGCAGACCCACTGTGTCTTCCAGCATATAAAAAAAAAGAGTATCCCTGCATTTAAAACTCAAGGGCAGGCATATCTCTGGAGATTGGAGGAGCAGCATACAGTGCAACTGAATCTTCCTAAGAAAAAAAGGCATCCGTGATGAGAGGAAAATGTTGCGTATAGATTGTTTTATGTTTTTAATTACAGGTTTCTATGATTTTCAGCAGACCACTCATGAGAGACCACAAAAAATATTCAATGTCATCCAAACTATTTGTTTGTTGCTTGAAGTTTTGGATGTGCCAGAGAGTGATGTATTAGCCCCTCTTATCACTGACAGTACCAAATACATGGCTTTAGGTTTGCCTGGAAAACTGTCAGTGACAAAAGAGAACATACGCCTGTTTTTTTTAAAGGCTCTTCCTGATAAAATGTCTGATGTTAGCCTTAAATAGCACAGTAGCCTGGACAACACTGCTTTGATGAGATATATTCTTATCTTTTTCTCTTTTTCTTTCTACTAAACCCTGAATTTAAATATGCATATTATATATGGAAATTCGTGCAAATCCTTATCCAAGTAGTTTTTGTCTTGAAAATTGTAAACCTGTGATTTAAAATTTCAAACCACATCATAAAATGTTTTCAATAGGTTTACTGCTAAAAAATTATTCATGTATTGTAGCAGTTAATCAGGAAAGACAGCTGTTAAGTCTTCATGACATTTTTCATTCTTTCCTATTTTTATATTCTTAAAGCAATGAAAAAAACACACTTGTGGAACAGAAATTATCCATATGTGGGATTTGGTCCTATTGGCTCTTGCTCATACTTGCTTTCTTCGTTGGGACTAAGCACTTCTGCAGAAGGTCCTATGCCCTCTTTGAACCTCCTTCACTTAGATGTGCCATTTCTTGTATCAGGGTGTTTATTCAACTGTCCTCAGCAGTATCCAACCATATTAACGCTGCCAGTGGGGAGTCTAATATGAAAAGGAAATAAACACTGCCTGGACAGAATTCTCTCAGGGTGCCCCATGTCTTTCTTTTCCCTCAAATTTGAGATCAGGCAGCACTCACTCACCCAGATAGATCATGCTCAGTGGTGTCTGACTGAAGCTAATCTCGGTAATATGCTTCAGGAACTCACCAGCAACACTGAGTCACCCTTGACTTCCACTAGACCTAACAGGCCTAGTAAATGGCTTAAATAACTGCCTATTATTCCTTTTCTTTTCAGCTCACATGGTAGTTGGTTAGAACTGCTGTTGGCTATAACTAGACATGACTTACTCCCGCACCATTGCCTGGATTGCAGGGATTGCAGCCTCCTGTTAGCACCGGCTGCTGACTAGTAACTATATCATGAGTGTGCCTGCGCCTCTTCCACAGCCTCCACCCTACAGACAAGGGCTGCAGTTCTGGGAATTCATTCCTTCTCTTCATGTTAGATCCAGGCAGTAGTAAGGAAGCCTGCATCACTCCTTTCCTAAGCTCTTTTTCCTCACTCATAAAAAGGTGGCAGTCCTTTCTAATAGGAAACCACCAAAGTCTTTTATTTGGGAAAATATGACAAACTAGCAAATCATGCCTGGCTACCATCTACGTCTGGCAAGAAGAGGAGCCTGGCTTAACTATCTCCATACTTCAGTTTTAATTCTCAGGAGCATATGTGGCAGAATTATCTGTTACAAATTTCAGCATTGCTCTTTATGATCACACAGCAAGAAATGGAACATACCCATTTTGTAGGCTGCTCTCTCCCAGCTAGTAATTGAACTGAACATCAATAATTAACAATAATAGTGCAGATGTGACACTGTGAACATAAACTTGCTTTGTTGGACTGGAAATTTCACAGTAGAGTTTCATTGGGTAGCTGATGAGGGAATATACACATTCAGCCATTCAGAGAAGTGTTGTTAAATAAAGGAGGTGTCTTCCATTCTGTACCAGATCCTGCTCTTCAGATGTGGTCACAGAGGGTTACATTGGGGTAGATGAAAGCAAACCAGATGATCAGATTAACATCTAAATGCTGCTGTGCTGAACTGCTATCCATTGATTAGACTATACTAAGATACTCTTAATGAGATTTTCAGGTTTGTCTGTTTTTTCCTATGATAATGCTTTTATTTTTCAAGAAGTTAAAGTGGAAAATGCCTCTGAGAGGTCAGTGGTGAGCTGGTGGAGTTTATTAGAAAGATAAACAAACTTACCATGGTAATATAACCCTATGCTAAAAAGGCACAGGAAAACCTGATTCTAATATTTAGTCTAGGGTGTCTCTTTATCTTATAGGGAGATGCAGCCAGCAGCAAACAAAACAAAACCTGGCATGTTATCATCAGCTCACAATATTTATTTTTGTTGGTAATAAATGTCATAAAATCTTGTGGCAATGATAGTTTTTATTGGCTGAACAGTAACTAATACACTCTTTTTATCTCCCTATAATTATGCTTGTTGACAAAGTTACACTGTCATTCAGCATTCCTAAATGAAAGCTCTGCTGCCAGCCAACAAGAAGTGAGTCTTATCAGTGACTCAGTAATGTCCCTAAACAGTTCCCACTCTTAGCTCAAGTTGCAGAAGATTTGCTTTTCTCTGTACTCTAAATCTGTCATTCTTAACTTCAGAGGAGTATCATGGCTATTGCACCAAACTCAAACACCGAGATTCACTGAAGGAGATGTTTCTTTGGTATTTCAGATTTGCAGTTATCTTCTGTGGATTGGGATATATGTCAGTAGCACTAAACTGCCTATGAATAAAACTTTAGGCAGTTTCATTCATACAGCCTAAAGGTTATTTGTTCAAAAACCAAACCAAAATGAGACTACAACAAAACTGCTGCAAGTCAGCAGCAAAGCAGTGTTCAACCTTGTGGGCAGGCTGAAGAAGTTTAACTGAGTTCCCTCTCCCTCATTAGCCTTCTCACCTCTGTCCACTTTCTTTCTCCTGCTAGCTCCTCTGCTTTTTATTCCTCCTTTCCTCTGCATCTGATTTCAACATGGTTTGTTTAGAGTGTCAAGCACTAGCAGCTCAAAAAGAATGATAGCTATGTGTGATACAGGCTGTGTGTGGGTAAGTACAACAAGTTTTATTGGAATTCAGTCCTCTGATTAAGCAGGAAAAGTGCTGTCAGTGTTCCTGTATTGAAACCCAAACTGCAAAGTGTTATGGCAATGTAACCAGTAGTAGTGGTTATTTTCAAAGCATAACTTCATGCTATTTAGGTCTAGCCTACAAGTGAAGCAACCTTTGTGGTGTCTTTCATCAGAATATTGTAAGGCCTTGACCATTAAACTAAGACATTCATAATGAATGCTTAATAATGAATGCTTTCTGTTAAAAAAAAAAGGGTTTTTTTTCAGTCCCATTTGTTGTTTGACCTAATGCCAAATCCACACACATCAGGACATCAGAGTACATCAGGGCATGAACAACGTAACTTTTGGAAATTTCGGTTTCTATTAAGTCATGAACAGTGGCTTAAACAAAGTTTAAAACTATTGTGGTGGTAGATTTCAGCTGGCTGCCAGAGCAGATTGCATGGTACTTGAAGACCTGCATATTTAAGCTGCTTAGGAAGATCAGAACACAGATGTTTTCCAAACAGACTATGTCTGGTACAAATGCAGCAGACCTGTAAGAAAGCATTACAACCTAGCACTGTCTGATCGTTACAAAAAAAAATCCAAAACTGCAGCCTCGAGAAGGAGTTTCCATCAAGAAATCTATTTATTTTCATCATATACGGGTTTGACCATATCCCTTGCTCCCCAACACCTATGGTTAGCATAACTAATACCGTTTTATAAGACCATTCTCTCTGACCAAGCTGATCACGAATTCATTCCCTTTTCCCTCATTATCAGGCCCCGAAGGTCTTCTGAACCAAGTAAACAAACATTTCTTCTTCCCTTCCCTGCTGGTCTCAAGTGCCAGGTCAATGTGTCCCTTGCTCACCAGCCTTGAAAGTCACAGGCACCCAGCCAGCCAGGAGGTGATGGTCCCATCACCGAACAGGGAAGCATAACTGCACCCAGAGCACTGTCCATAAAATTAAGAAGTCATAACTGGGGAGCCTGGGCTGGATGTGCTGCTGGACAGTGAGACCAGGATGCCCCAGTGGCTAGGGACACCTCCACCATGATCTGTGTCTTCAGAGGACTGAGTGACTTGTATTGTTTCATATGATTCTTGAGTCCACGTTGTGATTGTTATATTGATATAGCAAACAATGTATAAAAATCTGACACAGTCTACAGAGGGTCTGAGTGATTAGAAGTAGTAAATTAAGGTCTAAATTATTTGAAATCTAAGTGATTTAGAAATCTTTCTGGAGAATAAGTAGGACAGAAAAGCCTGACTTCTGTTAGGGCCAAGGTTTTGTGTTTTTATTAAATAGGCTTTAGTGAAAAGCACACTTTAACAGCACTTGATTTCTCCAAACATTGTGTGATACCCTTGCAGAACTGGCAAGGAAAACAGGGAGCCTTGCAGGTCGCCAGCTGCTTATAAAACTCTGCAGAGGGACCAGAGGAGGGATTGTCTATCTTATTTAATTCCCTTCTGTGCTGACTACCAGACAACGAGGACCATCTCAGTGGCTGAAGATGCTGTTTCCTTTGAAACTGCAACAGAAAGATGCAAGTTAGCTAAGATGCCTCAGTGAGATTCTGCGATAACACTGTTTCCAATACTTCAGCTAATTTTCTCTACCCAAACTTGAATATCACTGTGCAGTGCTTAGTTCATGGTATATGGACTTTAAATACAAATTACTCCTGCAAAGTCATTGCACTTCTCCCTGTGACAAAACCGAGCATACTTAGCATTATCAATTTAGGGATGTTCATTGAAAAGGGTCAGGCAACTACAGCTCAGTGATCATATGTGACAAGTATTTAATCTAAACATTAGTGCTTTGGCAGGAGATTGTGAACAATGGTTGTAGTGAAGGTGGGGAGGGGGAATTACAAGGCACTATATCTGTCCAAAACTCCTGGAAACACGAGCAAAGTGCAGTGAAGCAGATGCTGCTACATATCAGGTCAGCTCTAACTCTGCTAGGGAAAATAGGTACCTCACTCTGCTTTTAACTCTTTCTTGCTATTATCTGAATTTTTAAAAATGCAGCTAAAATTTGATTCACACATGAAATCACAGGAAGACTTGTAGCTGTCCAATGTTCACAGCAGGGAAAGCTTTTATAAGCTCTCAGCTCCCCTCTACTTGCAGCAAACATGCTCTGCCATGTGTTCACATCAGAAAAGGAACATACTCCAAGGGGAATGTATTTTGTCTTGAAATACCTCCTGTCACTTGCACTCTAACTCTGTATTTACAGTGCTTTGCTCACAGCAGGTGAAAAGAAAGTATTATATGAATTAAAAAACAATTGATAGGGAGTGGCTCACTTGGAAAACCATAATACTGACAAAACTGATTTCAGGCCCAGTTTGACAGAGACAGACCTGCATGACATCCCCAGTTTTCCCATCTCTACATTTTAAACTGTGCCTTTCAGACAGACACTAAACAGCAAAACTAGCCTCTGTCATATGATGTGGTTGTTTTTCCTGTTGTTCCTGGAGGGCAAAACTCTGTAGGAAATCCATATTATTGAACAGATGAAATTTGCACTTAGCTATGTGTATACATTAGCAAAGGCAAAATGTAGTAAAGGAAGCAAAAATAAAGAAAAAAGCCCCACATAAATTCTGTTTCAAAACAATTCTTTAGAAAGAACAGAACTCCAGCAGTTTCTGCTGCTAGTAAGTGAAAGCAGCCTGCGTATTACCCCTCACTTCCTACAAACAAGGAGATAATAGAACTGAGTGTTACAGCCTCTGGGAGAAACGAAGAGAACATAATACGAGCCAGCTGGAAACAATGGGGATGCAAACCTTCCTTTGACTGATATTTAATATCAGTCCTTTCAGTTTTGGCTTCTGGGAGAGAATCAGCAAACACATTGAAACCCAGTGACAAGTCACCCACAGGAAACATGCATCTGTGATTAAAAAAATGGAAAGAGAGAAAGACATAGATTAAAATTGCATGTGTGTAAGCTGTGGAGAAGTTGGGAGAAATAAGAAATAACACTTCTGTGTTGTATTTTTAGATGCATAGATTGAAATTAGCCATCTTGGCCTCTCGTTAGTTGGTACAGCCTTTATAATCTGAGCTTTTAAAAGACAAATGCTCAACACTTTCTATAGCAGTTAAAGTTTTATTTCTAAGCAAATTTAAAGACATTTCCTTCATCCTCCACAGCTTGAGTGCCTGTCTTCTGACTGTGACTGTGGTGGAGCAGGAGGGCTCACATACCACAATCACAGCGAAACTGCTGCTGGAAGCTTGTCTTTATTTGGCATTCCTGTTATTGATCTTTATTTAATTCGTACATCACCTCATGCTAATTTCTCTCTCTCTATCTTCCATACCCTCTAGCCTATTGACATCTTCATTTTTGTTGGTGTTCTTAGTTTTTCTCTTCAGTCCAGAATACCAGCATCTTCTTGAGACTCCTCTCCCAAAACCAGGGTTTATCCCCTCCTCACTAAACCAGCTAAAGTCTTCATGGGAAGGGATAGGGAGGAAGGGAAAAAGCTTTTGCTAGGAAGGAGAATGCTGCAGACTGACAGCATTTCATAAAGTAGAAGGAGGCTTGTAAACTATATTTAAAGAAGTCTTGGAATGGTTCTCTTTTCATTTAGGGTCTGCCAGAGCCCACTGCTGAACACATACGTACTGCTGGAAAGTGTCTGAAGCAGCTTTCTTACGTTTCAGCCTGAATTTATGTAATAAACTGCTGAAGCTAACTTTTCTGACAGCAAAGGTTATCTTGAGAACAGCGCAGCAAAAGACCAAAGAAGGGTGTTTCAATATTGATTTGGTATATTCACAGCATAAAGCTGAAGCTATTAATGACAGTCCTTTCTCCACAAAATCACTTCCGGAACACTAAGGGCTAGAATGCACTTTCAAAGCATGCTCAGCTTAAACCAGCAGGGAGCTGAAGTAGTATCCAAGAATTAGTGCTAGAATGGCTTGGAAAGCAGAGTTATCCACACAAGTATGGGCAGCACCCTTCTGTAAGGGCACAGTCAGCTCTTCTCCCTGAACATGGCTGATCACCCACACTGCTTTCTGAAGGAAGAACTTCCAGTGGTAGATTTCATCCCATAAGTAAGAAAGGTGATGAGGTAAAGGCTTATGTTAAATTACTGGGTAGGTTAAGGCAGTTCATCCTTCCATGAGGTGTGCAAACTGAGGGCAAGCAGATACTGTTTCCCGTGCTCTGTCCTATTACCGTATACAAAAGAAGTGCTTATGTTTGCTTCCAGACTAAAGCTGCTTCATATGCAGCCAGCTTATTCCCCAGCCATGGACAGACCTTCCTGGCCTGCGCCTGTGCCTAGAGAATCTGGCAGAACTAGGGGAGCATTTAAGTGTACGCACTGTCTGTGCGTATTGGATTGAAGTGTTATTGTAGAATTCTGCAGATTGTGTGGGTCCCTGTCACAGCTTTATTACATGGAGATGGGTTTTGCCTTTGTAAAGGCAAAGGTCTTCTGATGTGCAGCAGTCTCACCAAAATACAGTATACTGAAACCAGTTTCTAGATTTCATTTTCTTTAATCAAAATGCTGGAGAAAAAGAGTAAAAATTAAGCTTTACAAGCTGCAAAGGCAATATGTCAAGGCAAATTATAATGTAGGCTCATTCTTATTTAGAAGAATATTTGAATCATTAGCTCTCTTATTCCATGATGTATGTACACACCCAATTTGTTTCCATATTTCATATGCTTATTCACCCTATTAATAGTGCCTTCTTGTAGAGGAGTCAACATCAATCTCTCCTAGATTTGGAATGACTTGGACTAAAGATACTGATTTCTATTTTGAAATACATAATCTTCACCTAGTAGTGAAAGTCACAAGGAGATGAATGGCATCACAAAGTAACTATTTTCACATTTGAATATATTTAAGTTGGTTTTTTAGGGATCACTGGTATGACTATTAATTAAAAATCCTTTCTTACATAGTAAGATTTGAGCAGAAAAACAAACTTAATGTGTTCTGCATGAGAATCCTAGGGAGAGAAATGCTCATAAACACAAGTGTTTGGATTCACTTTTAAGCATTATTAAGTCAGTCAGTCAATACAGATTTCATTACCTTAATTTTTACTGTATTGCTTTTGGGGGTTTTTGTTTATGCTGAAGGCACTGTTTCACTTTCCTAGGTATACTTAATTGAAAACTATTGATTCATTACATTGTTGCTCTCCTTTTCAATTTTTTTTCCTTTTTTACAGCCATAGCCAGTACCATACACATAAGAACCTGCTGCAGAGGGAGCTGAAGTCCTCCACACTATTAAAAGTCAGGTTTAAAATGTCTTTTGCTCTCTCATTTGCAGCTATAGCTAAGGCCATCAAAGATGAAATCAACCAATCCTTCCTAATTAAGTGCCTGAAAAACATGGAATATTGCTTATTTAATATTCAGACATTAATCAGCATTTTTAGCATTTCTTTTGATTACCATTTCCTAGTCATTTGTTTTAAATTAGATTCTGCATTCATAAAGAAAAAACAAGGAAATTAAGGGAGTAGAAAGAGAGAATTTGTGTAAAGAATGTATATATGCCTTACTGTGGAGTACATGGTTTTGTTCTGAGCCTTAGGAATGAAGTCTGCTGAGAAAGTCTCAGAGTTTTACTTAGGATTTAGATAGGGGGGAAAGAAGCAAAAAGCATGAAGAAAATGATATTAGCTCTTTTATGTCAAATCAGGTGACTATTTTGTTGTGATTTTCTGCTTGTTCTCTGCACACATAAAAGATATTTGAGGGACATAGATTATTTCTTCAGGCTTGGCTTTTGGAGAGATAACTGTATAATGAAGGAAAAAGCAAGTGCAAAATGAAAGCCACAAATTAAATGGCTATAAGGGGGGTTAGGAGTGTGAACAGTGAGAACCATGCTTACGAAGGATAAGGAAAAGCATTTTTCACTATTTCGAAGAAAGATAATTGAAAAATGAACTGGTTCTGATGGGCTTTCATCAGGTCAGTAGTGGTGGCTGTACTCATTCCAGCCATTTTCCATTTTGGGAAACTCTCCATATCTTCACTAATGGCAGGCAAGCAGTGCACATTTTGTGCCAGTTCACCAGGACACAAAACAGCAGTATTGCTGAGCCTCCAGGCCAGGGACAATTTAAAGCCAAAGGAAGTTGTCGTATTTAGAAACCACAGGAATCTGTCTGCTCAATTAGGGCACATGCCAGGGCTGGCCAAGCTTCCTGGAGTACCAGCGTCCTTGACATTGTCAGCAGAGCTTTAGCCCTTCATGGGATGTGGTTCAAGAATATAAACCTGTCAAGTTTTAAATAAATGCGAGACAAATTCTAAGACAAAATGTCATGTTCGCAGTAGAAATATGCCAAAATGCATGCCTCCTGACATGTATAAAACTGTGGGGATGAAAAATGAAAATAAAATAGGCTGGAGTTGGGCTTGTTTCTTCCTTCAGACATTTATTGCTGCGTTTGGTGCGTTAATTCATTGCAGCAGCTAATTCATAATATCCACTTATTTAAACACAATGGTATGTAATCTTGTTTCTGTAACATAGTGAACAGGTGACAAATATAGTATAAAATAGAAACATAACAGTCACCAGAGTGTCTGTTAAGCAAAGCACATCCAATGGTTGGTGTCTAACATGCATGAAAGAAGACAGGGACACTGGGGTTTAAAGTATCTAAAAAAAAAATCAGCCAGCATGTTGCTTCTCATCTATAAACAGCCTAATTTAAGTCTTAACTTGCTGTCAGTGTCCTTTTGTGATTAAAGTAGGCCATTTATAGATCACCATTAATATTGTGTAATTATTACGACTATATCTCACACAAATGATATGTCCGGAGTGCTTTGTTGTCATTTTTAAATATGTATGACTCTTATAGGAGTAATTAGAAAAGCTACCCATAGAATAACATTTTTCAATATTAATACTTGAAGAAATAGTTTCAGCTCTTCAGCTTAAGCATCTGTGCTGTTGATGAGCAGCCTATCCAATATCACCTCATACACTTCTGCCTGATTTTTGATGTTGCTCATTTGTACTAGGCTATGACCAAAAAAAAAGGAAAAAAAACCCAAAGGGGAGAATGGAGTCACAAACATGAAAGTACTGACTTACAAAGGATATCTGCTTTAGGTAAAATAAGATCTGTGATGATACATCTGTTGACAGATGTCCTAGGAAGGAAGGTATTAGTCTTCAACTAGACAGATTTAATGAGAATAACGGAAGGATATGAGAATGAGGTCTGTAAAAAATATAACTTATACTTGCATCTTAATACATGAAAGGCAGACAATTGGATTTCAGGGGCATTATGAACGACAAAGATATTATAGCCTAATTGTTGACACTTTGTCCATATGAATGATCTTTATGATGGAGTTTTAAACTCTATTCTAAGAGTGTCAATAATTATCTGATCTGTACACAGAATACACTGAAGAAGGACCTAGAAGTAAATCCTCTGATAATAATTTTCAGCTATGCTTTGCCAGAAACATGCCCAGCTTTTTAAAGACAAGTAGGTCCCTCTATACAGGTAGGGAGCATATCCTATCAGACCTGCAGCTGGCTACATTATTGGGCTAGGAAAGTCCTGTTTCTGTGGCCAAACTAAAACAAAATATTTCAGTCTGTCCAAGAATCTTCTCTTTTATCTCAAAAAGAATATTACTACCGAGGTAAGAACTGGGGGGGAAAATATCAGAGTTAAGAAAATATTTTGTTCTCATTTAAAATGCATAAGACCTTGTGGTGAGAGCGACTGTTGTCTTGCAAAGGACTTCATTTTGTTTAGTTTCTATGGATTGAGGTTCTGAGGCACTGTTAAACCTTTTTTGCTATTTCAAAATTTTTCAGACCTTTACATAGGATGATGATAATCCCTTTGAAAAAAAAATAAATTACATGTACTAACACAATCTCAAGACCTGTATTTCAAATAAAATGCTGGGGTTTATGGGAAATTTTAAAAGAAATAAAATCTTGGTATTTGGAATGCTGCAAACATATAACCTTTGATATATTTCCTTGCAAGAAACGTACCATACTACAAAAAAATCATTTGTTCTCCCTAGAAATTACTCAAAAATTGATGGCTTCAGGAAATATGATGTATACAACAACCTAAAGAATGGCTCTAAAAATCTCATTATCACTTAGGTATGATGATATGAACTAACTGTACACTAGGAATGCAGTCCAATCCTATTTTCAAGTATTGCTTTATATGTATATGCAGTTCACAGTTATTTTCTTTCTTTATCAGATTCAGTTGGTGAGTTTTTGGCTTTCCTTTCTGTTCATTCCCCAGCTTGGGTTTCCATGATGTCAAGGAACAGAGTAAAATTCACCCAAAATAGTTCAGACCAGATGATACTTGGTATATGTACCAGGCTGGCAACTTGACTAGGCAAATTTACTGGCAGCTTCTAGGATTTGATGTCATGTCACTGTGTGATGCTGCGTTGGATTGTATTACTTAGACATCCAGACAACCTAGGAGGATTCCTAACTTAGTAATACCTAGTGCTGTACACATGCTTTCCATCTGTGTTTGTGTGTGTATAGTCCCTACGTTAATGATCCTTTCTGTTTTCACTTCCCTATACTCTGAAGTTTAATAAGATATGATGAGAAAGGTAGATTTAGTCACAATTATCCTCTATTGCTAATGCTCTGCATTAAAGGTCTTATCAGAACTGAATGCCAGTTGTAATAGGCTTAATGCAAAAATGCCGTGTAAAATGTTGGTTCTTATAGAAATAAAACAAACCTTTGGAGCAATAAAACAAACCTTTGGTGCTGAGGACATGGAAGACAAAATAATGCTAAATATCTGGTGGAACTTTATCTCAGGTCTCTAAGTTCCATAATAGGATAGGGAATGGCTTGTTTCCATAAACAATTGTGTACCTATATTCATTAAATAGCTATTGTAAAGAAAATAATATGCTGGCCAAAGTATTTTTAAATGTTCACAAGTACTTGAAACACATTGAAAACAAATTCTTGTCAGGGAGATTATTGCATCTTTCTACTTCTTTTTTTTTTCCCCCGTTTTCAACTATATTTGTCACTGTAAAGGCTTAGAAGCATAAAGGAAACAAAGCAATGTGCTTAAGCAGTGTACAAATACTCAGTGTTGGTAGGAAGACCTTTTTGTATTAACTTTGCCAAAAGTTCCACCTTAAATCTATACACAGCAGTTGGAAATAGGTCAATACTGAGCATCTTGTTTGATGAAAGAATTCAAACCTGTTTCCAAGGTAACCAATCCCATACTCTATAATATAATCTCTGCCATGCTTCCACCTGTTTTGTGAAGCTGAGTGCTTTTTTCATTTCCTGATACATAGTTTGAACTTTTACACACACATGTACACACACGCCACATGCTGCCTTCTTACCACAGTGATGAAGGAGACAACAAAGGTAAATAGGAGGTGGTTAATATTTAAACTGTTAATGTAGGTGTCTCAGTGGCATGTTTCTTAGAGGTATTGTAAGCGGTGCCAAGCACCACTCAAACAAATAGCTCTTACAGGAAAGGCAGATTAATTTTGGATGAATTCCTGGATACTTGGGCATCAGGTCACTGTAGTCTTCTTTGTTCTCTGCTCTCTACACAAGCTAGGAAGGATCCTGTATTTTGTAAGAGTAATGAGGATGTGTCAACAGAGGCAAATGATATTCAATGATACCATTTAATGTGTAAAGTGCCATCTTATCTGTTTCATTAGGTAGTTGCTCCACACTCCTGATAATAGCATGTAAAGGCAGAACACTTACTTTAGAGAGCTCTCTGCACATTCCACACATCTTTACACACCTTAAAATATTTTCTGTAAAAAGTATGAGAGATAATTCTTTTTTTTTTTTATTATTATTTTTTCTATTGAGACAGTAAGCCTTTGGGAGCATTGGAACACAAAATATGTGGCAGGAGAGCACAAAAGCATACAGAGTGAAGGGAGACAATGAAAAAAAACCTTGCAAAAATACCTTTTTTATCTGGAAAAAAGCATGTACATTCTGAATGTTGCCAGTATTTTATAGAAAGCATATCCAATTATAATTTGTTTTGGTTTATTTAAATATTGATGATACAGGCAATTTAGAATTTCCTAAATGGGTCTCAGAGTAAAATAAAACAAAGCAATTTGCTGCAACATGGAAACTGCTCGTGCTCAGATACAACAGGAGATGTATCAAATCTATACATCACTTTTAATTGACGACTTAATAGTGATATAAAACATTATTTTCTATATCATAATCCAATAGAAATGCTCTAGACCTACTAATGTATTAATTATTTAATTCACTGGCATTAATAAAAGAATGTCTAACTGTCTTAAGCAGTTCATAATGTACTTCCCTACAGTCTGACGCACATTTTCAGTTTAGCTTTTGAAAATCTAATGTATTATCTGGAGACCAGTTGTATCACTTAGATAAATCAGCTTAATAGAAGATACTACCTGTGACAAACAGCATCTCAAATAAAAGAAACAGGTGAGTCACTAAATAAATTTCTGACAAAGCCTCTTCAACCATATGTATGTGAATACAGTCTTGTTCAGATAGCCATACCTTACATTTAATTTGTAACACCAACAATCAACTTAAACTTCAGTTTGAGAGGGTGTTGTAATTGTTCTGCTATTTGCAGAATTAGAAGAAGAAAGCCACTGTGATGAGTAAATTTAAGGTTTGCGATTGCCTAAGGTAACTTCAGTAAAGGTAACTTTCTATCTGTAATGGAAGTTCTGCAGAGTCTTAGTACAGGGTGCACAGTTCAAAGAGAAGCAGAGAAATGGATTCATGGTTTTTTTTATGAAAGTTGTCTATTGTAACTAACTCTTCTGGAAAATTTTTATAACGATCAGCATAATAGGTCATTTCATCATCAGGAAAGCAAAATGCATCCTTTGTACATGGGCATATTTATTTTTAAAGTACTTATTTTAAAATTTTCTTTATTGATATATCTGTGTCCTGTTTAGGTCTTGTTTAATTTAGCTCACAAGAGAAGACCTCTGAATTGTGTTACTTTAAAAACCACTTAGTATCTTGATCATACAGAATTTGCAGAACCAATGCCAACCTCATGAAGTTCAACAGTGCAAAGTGCAAGGTCCTACACTTGGGTTGGGGCAATCCCAAGCCCAAATAGAGGCTGGACAGAGATTAGATTGATATCAGCCCTGAGGAGAAGGACTTTGGGGTATTGGTTGATGGGAACCTTAACATGAGCTGCCTTCAGTGTGCACTCGCAGACCAGAAACCGAACGTGTCCTGGGCTGCGTCAAAAAGAGTGTGATCAACAGGTCAAAGGCGGTGATCCTACCCCTCTACTCTGCTCTCGGGAGACCCCACTTGGAGCTGTGTGCAGTTCTGGTGTCCTCTGCATAAGAAGGACATGAAGCTGTTGGAGCAAGTCCAGAGGAGGGCCACGAGGATGGTCAAGGGGCAAGAGCACCTCCCGTATGAAGACATGCTGAGAAAGTTGGGGCTGTTCAGCCTGAAGAAGAGAAGGCTGCGTGGAGACCTCATAGCAGCCTTCCAGTGTCTGAAGGATACCAGAGAGGGACTCTTCATCAGGGACTGTAGCGACAGGACAAGGGGTGATGGGTTCAAACTTAAATAGGGGAAGTTCAGGTTAGATGTAAGGAAGAAGTTCTTTACTGTGGGGGTGGTGAGGCACTGGAACAGGTTGCCCAAAGAAGTGGTAAATGCTCCATCCCTGGCAGCGTTCAATGCCAGATTGGACAGAGCCTTGGGTGACATGGTCAAGTGTGAGGCGTCTGTGCCCCTGGGAGAGGGTTGGAACTATATGATCTTAAGGTCTTTTCCAACCCTAACCATTCCATCATTCTATGATTCTATGTTCAGTAAATTCCTACTTTGGGGGAGTTTTGGAGCTTGTCAGTGAATGTTTGTCTTGATAATTGCTCAGGCTACTCCTGGATTGTTTTTACCTTTGATACCTTGTTATATTTCTAGTCCAAAGTTAATTTTCTCTATCTCTTCATATCTAGCATCTTCAAACTCTTAGAAGTCTCTTTACTTTATATAATTATTGCATACTAATTAATGATCATTTGTCTTTGACCTTCAGGCCTGTGTAAATATAGACAATTAAGCAATACGCTCAGTTAGTTATAATACAATCAATCTCTCCTAATTTAAATGATTAGTCTAAGACAGTCACCAATGCTCTATTTATAATCAAAGAAGAGAAATAAGAACCCAGGAGGGGAATTTCATCTACCAAACTTTCACAAGTCATTATACAGTGAATCAAGTGCTCTCTGACAGGTCCTGTGCCTTTGCTTTGATTATGGCAGCAGCCATTAGAGTGGATGCCTGGGGTTTCAGAGGCTGAAGTTACTAGTGCCAAATCCTAGCCTTGCTGTATTTTGTTTTGGACTTACGATTGCTCACTCTTCCATGAAGAAGTCATGTAAAAATACTGTGGATGTTCAGGATCAAAATGTCAAGACATGGTATTTAACCAGCTAGCTAAACAAGTATTCATTTAGTAGCTATTCATCGATATAGATATTTTGGGTGGATTTCAGGGCACAGAGAATTTCACCCACTTTAGCACATCATTCCATTTTTGGAATGTGGACCCTCAATTTGTATCAAATATGTTGGTTTTATCTTTTGTTAGAATTTTATTATAGAGGGAGTTTGACATTTTGGGAGATTCAGAGACTCATCATGATTTCAAATGTGATGCTGTAATGCATATAAAGGAATTTTATGTGAAACAGAGTGTACATAGCACATCTGCAAAGCACAAAGAGAAATGCTGATGTATGCCTGAGTGACTCTAATAAGAAGTGCAGCAAACCAATATGCCATAGAAACGGATATTCAGAACCATAGTAAGCCAAGCTTGTCAACTACATCACTAAGCAAGATGCAGCATGAAATCAAAATGATCCCTGCCAGTAGGGCTCTGGGAACCCCAGAATAGTGTCTGGTTCGTAGCCCTGTTCTAGACATCCCCCATGGGCCACTGCCAGTGCTCACAGTTCCTCATGGGCTATCCAACTTGTCTCCAGCTGAGGTTAATAATTTATTTTTCTTTGTATCTGTTTTTTTAAGTTTTAGAGTACTGTTATTATGTTGCTTCTTCTACCACCCTTTCTAAATTAAAATTATAATCCTTTAATATTCATTCACAAGTTTCTAAACATCTGATCTGTCTTGTTTCTGCCCTCAGTAAGCCTCCTACATTATCTTAAAATGTAGCATGCAAAACAGAGCAAAAGTCCTGCAAATGCTGAGTAGAATGAATAATCTTTGTTCTTTATAACACCTCTTAACTCTGCCAAGAGTCAGATTTGTCTTGTCACTGTGTTACACATACTCAGTTTTTGGTTGCTGCAGACCCGGACTCTTTTTCTTTAGAAACTCCATTTAGTCAGTTATTTCAAAGCTCATATTTATGCATTTGCTGTCTTCTTCCAGAAGGTAGCACTTTGCACTTGTCTTTATTAAATTTAATCTCATTGATTCCAGATTGCTCCATCAGTCTATCAAGACCATTTAGAATTCTGATCCCGTTGACTGAAGCACTTGTAAATACTTCCCTCCAGCTTGGTGTCTTCAGATTTGATTGGTGTCTTCAGATTTGATCAGTCTCTTCCTTATTCTGTGATCCAAGTCATTAATACAGCAGCAGATAGAAACACATTGACAGCCCATGTTCAGAATGCCTTTCTAGCTTGACAGTGAATCATTCATAACTAATCTGAGGGCAGATTTTAATTTTGTTCAGTTTCTCTTATGCATATTTCCTTTGTTGCTGTATAGAAAATTCCTTTCACATGTTAACCTTTCTAAAATCAAGAGGAATCTCATTCATTTTCTCCCCTGTACCTGCCAGGTTAGTTAGCCTATCAATGAAGGCAACCGAATTGGTCTGACATTCTTTGTTACTGACGTAGCAATGTCAGTAACCCACCTATGCTGGCTATGTCTTATGAACTTGTTTTACCTAAGGAGACAGGAAACTGTTCTGGTGTTAATATTTCCAGGCATTAAGTGGGCTTCTCAGTTTACAATTACCTGGCTTCTGCTTTTTTAATGTATTTTAAGCTTTCCAGTTTAATTTAATTTTAATTTCTTGGGACCTACTCTACAAGTTCTCAAAGATAATCAGTAATAGTTTAGATTACTTCATTTCCTTAATACCATATGAAGCATCAGGCTCTGCTGGCTTAAATATGTCTAAATTGCCTGAACATTCACAGAATCATAGAATCAACTATGTTGGAAAAGACCTTTAAGATCATCAAGTCCAGTCACAACCCCAGGTCTGCCAAGATCACCACTAAACCATATTCTTCACGTAAAATATGAATGGGTTAAATGCATGTACTAAAACTGAATTTTGAGTGAGACTAGACAAAATGGTCATACTTCGTACAGAAGTACTTGGCAGAAGGGTAAACCTTGGAGATGACTGACTTCAAAGCCTCTTGCCAAGGGATATCATAAAATACTCGTGTAATGAGTGTGGGAAAGACAACAATGCCTTGACTAGTGTGTGTTGCTCACAATTCTGAGCAGTCCTCTGTAGTTCTGCATAACTTTCCATCCATTTCTTATTTAACAAAGATAATTCAGCCAAAAGGCTGGAAGAATTTTACATACCCATTATGGCAGACTTAAAGTTAGTGTCATATCTTTCTTAATCCTGCTTAACAGTTCTACCTCCCTCAGTTTCTCTGTGTGGGAATGCCATAACATAAACAAAAGCAATTTTGGAAAAAGACCACCTATGTTACATCAAAGTACTAATTTCAAAATATCTTAGTCCTCCTACAGATCTGTTTTATTTAAGCATTTGTCTGTTCCCTAATTCTTCACATAATTAGTAGAATCACTTGTAGTGTTAAAACTGAAAAACAGGGAGTAAATTCTTCATTTTTATACACAAATAAAAACCCAAAACATTTCCAGCATTCATGGGGAGTGGAACAAGTGTTATTGTAACTGTTATGATCTAAAGACATAAGAAGAGAGTCGTCAATATGCAAAGGAATTAATTTTATTTAAGCCACTCAGTGTGTTTGAAAATTGCAGGGAAGGCTTTGAATTGCTGTCGTGGTTTGAGCCCAGCTGGTAACTCAGAACCACACAGCCGCTCGCTCACTCCCCCCACCCCCCTTCTTCCTCCCCCCGCTCCCGGAGGGATGGGGAGGAGAATGGGAAGAATGTAACTCCCACGGGTTGAGATAAGAGCAGTCCCGCAACTAAGGTATAACACAAAACCACTACTGCTACCACCAATGATAATAACGATTAGTGAAATAACAAGGGGAGAGGATACAATTGCTCACCACCCGCCGACCGATACCCAGCCCGACCCGAGCAGTGATCTGGGCCTTCCGGGTAACTCCCCCCGGTTTATATACTGGGCATGACGTGCTGTGGTATGGAATACCCCTTTGGCTAGTTTGGGTCAGGTGTCCTGTCTCTGCTTCCTCCTGGCTTCCCCTCCTCCCTGGCAAAGCATGAGACTGAGAAAGTCCTTGGTTGGAATAAACATTACTTAGCAACAACTAAAAACATCGGTGTTATCAGCGTTGTTCCCAGGCTGAAAGTTAAAAAACACAGCACTGCACCAGCTACTAAGCAGGAGAAAAATGACTGCTATAGCTGAACCCAGGACAGTATCCACCCCTTATTCCATACCATTCACGTCATGCTCAGATCCCACATCTCTCAGCACACCATCACCCCTGTCCCATATATACACATATATATACACCCACACCCACACACAGAGAAAGATATCGTTCCCTAGTCCATGGACCAATCCCTGTAAAATTGCTGAACTCATCCAGTCCATGATGTCAGGCTCCATCTCTTGTAATAGTCTTTCAGGGCAGGAGGGACGGTACATAGTGTTGGGTTGTTGCCTGCTGATGATACCGCCAAACTCATCTGGTCACTGCTGAGCTCGTCTGGTTTCCTCAAAATTCATTCTTTGTTGAGGTGATGATCGGAGGGAAGTCAGGGTCAATGGCTGGTGACCTGAAGATATCTAGCTGGTGGGCTATAAAAGTGTTATAGAGCAGGCAACAGCGTACAATTGAGTTCATTGGCTGTTTTCCCCCAAAATCAAATCCCCTTGAGGTACACATCGGACTTCCCCATCTTCCCGCATTACCCACCAAGTATATCCAGGTCCCTGAGCAAAAGCAACCCCACGAGTGGGTTTGCCTTTACCTGAAGCAGGAATAACCCAGACTGTCTTCCCCAACAAATTCTTTATGTGCACCACAGTTAACTTTATCCCCCTCTACAGTACGTAAAAGTTCTGATTGGGCTGGGCCAGCCCTGTTGGCAGATCCCCTACTGTTGACCAACCAGGTGGCTTTTGGTAAATGTGTATCCCAGTGTTTGAAAGTCCCACCACCCATTGCTCTCAGTGTAGTTTTTAACAGCCCATTGTACCGTTCGATTTTCCCAGAGGCTGGTGCATGGTAGGGGATGTGGTATACCCACTCAATGCCATGCTCTTTGGCCCAAGTATCTATGAGGTTGTTCCGGAAATGAGTCCCATTGTCTGACTCAATTCTCTCTGGGGTGCCGTGTCGCCACAAGACTTGTTTCTCAAGGCCCAGGATAGTGTTCCGGGCAGTGGCATGGGACACAGCGTATGTTTCCAGCCAGCCGGTGGTTGCTTCCACCATGGTAAGCACATAGCGCTTGCCCTGGCGGGTTGGTGGGAGTGTGATATAGTCAATCTGCCAGGCCTCCCCATACTTGTACTTCAGCCATCGTCCTCCATACCAGAGAGGCTTCAACCGCTTGGCTTGCTTAATTGCAGCACATGTTTCACATTCGTGAATAACCTGGGCAATAGTGTCCATCGTTAAGTCCACCCCTCGATCACGAGCCCATCTATATGTTGCATCTCTGCCTTGATGGCCTGAGGTGTCATGGGCCCACCGGGCTAAAAATAATTCACCCTTATGTTGCCAATCCAAGTCCATCTGAGCCACTTTAATCTTAGCAGCTTTATCCACTTGCTGGTTATTCTGGTGTTCCTCAGTGGCCCGACTCTTGGGTACATGAGCATCTACGTGGCGTACCTTCACCACCAGGTTCTGCACCCGAGCAGCGATATCTTGCCACAATGCAGCAGCCCAGATGGGTTTACTTCTGCGTTGCCAGTTGCTCTGCTTCCATTGCTGCAACCACCCCCACAGGGCGTTTGCCACCGTCCATGAGTCAGTATAGAGATAAAGTACTGGCCATTTTTCTCGTTCAGCAATGTCCAAGGCCAGCTGGATGGCTTTCACCTCTGCAAATTGACTCGATTCACCCTCTCCCTCAGCAGTTTCTGCAACTTGTCGCAGGGGACTCCACACAGCTGCCTTCCATCTCCGATGCTTTCCCACAATACGGCAGGACCCATCAGTAAACAAGGCATATTGCTTTTCACTCTCTGACAGTTCATTATATGGTGGGGCCTCTTCAGCACGCGTCACCTCCTCTTCTGGTGACATCCCAAAATCTTTGCCCTCTGGCCAGTCCATGATGACTTCTAGAATTCCTGGACGACTGGGATTTCCTATTCGAGCTCGTTGTGTAATTAGTGCGGCCCACTTACTCCATGTAGCATCAGTTGCATGATGTGTAGAGGAGACCCTGCCTTTGAACATCCAGCCCAGCACAGGCAACCGGGGTGCCAGGAGGAGCTGCGCTTCAGTTCCAATCACTTCTGAGGCAGCTCGAACCCCTTCATAGGCTGCCAGTATCTCTTTTTCAGTGGGAGTGTAGCTGGCCTCGGATCCTTTATATCCCCGACTCCAAAAGCCAAGGGGTCGACCTCGAGTCTCCCCTGGAGCTTTCTGCCAGAGGCTCCAGGTAGGACCATTCTCCCCAGCTGCGGTATAGAGCACATTTTTCACATCTGGCCCGGCCCGGACTGGTCCAAGGGCTACTGCATGAACTATTTCTCGTTTAATTTGTTCAAAGGCTTGTTGTTGCTCAGGGCCCCATTTGAAATCATTCTTCTTCCGGGTCACGTGGTAGAGAGGGCTTACAATCAGACTGTAATTTGGGATGTGCATTCTCCAGAACCCCACAACACCTAAGAAAGCTTGTGTTTCTTTCTTGTTAATTGGTGGCGACATTGCTGTTATCTTGTTGATCACGTCTGTGGGGATCTGGCGGCGTCCATCTTGCCATTTTATTCCCAAAAATTGAATCTCCTGTGCAGGTCCCTTGACCTTATTCCGTTTTATGGCAAAACCGGCCTTCAGCAGGATTTGGATTATTTTCCTCCCTTTCTCAAAAACTTCTTCCGCTGTATCACCCCACACGATGATGTCATCAATGTATTGCAGGTGTTCTGGAGCTTGCCCCTGTTCCAGTGCAGTCTGGATCAATCCATGGCAGATGGTAGGGCTGTGTTTCCACCCCTGGGGCAGTCGGTTCCAAGTGTACTGGACGCCCCTCCAAGTGAAAGCAAACTGTGGCCTGCATTCTGCTGCCAAAGGGATTGAGAAAAATGCATTGGCAATGTCAATTGTGGCATACCACTTGGCTGCCTTTGACTCCAGTTCATACTGAAGTTCTAACATGTCCGGTACGGCAGCACTCAATGGTGGTGTGACTTCGTTCAGGCCACGATAGTCTACTGTTAATCTCCACTCTCCATTAGACTTTTGCACTGGCCATATGGGGCTATTAAAGGGTGAGCGGGTCCTGCTGATCACTCCTTGGCTCTCCAGTCTGCGGATCAGCTTATGGATGGGAATCAAGGAGTCTCGGTTGGTGCGATATTGCCGCCGGTGCACTGTTGTGGTCGCAATTGGCACTTGTTGTTCTTCGACCTTCAGCAACCCCACAACCGAAGGATCCTCTGAGAGACCGGGTAAGGTGGACAGCTGCTTAATTTCCTCTGTCTCCAAGGCAGCGATACCAAAAGCCCATCTATACCCTTTTGGGTCTTTGAAGTACCCTCTCCTGAGATAGTCTATGCCAAGGATGCATGGAGCCCCTGGACCAGTTACAATGGGGTGCTTTTGCCACTTCCTCCCAGTCAGGCTGATTTCAGCTTCCAGCATAGTTAACGCTTGGGATCCTCCTGTCACTCCAGAAATAGAACTGGGTTTCACCCCTTGATACCTTGATGGCATCAGAGTACACTGTGAACCGGTATCTACTAGAGCCTTATACTTCTGTGGGACTGATGTGCCAGGCCATCTGATCCACACAGTCCAGTAAACCCGATTATCCCTCTCCTCCACCTGGCTGGAGGCAGGGCCCCTCTAATAGTGATCACAAAATTCTCCACTTCTGTCTTGTAGAAAGGGATTAGTATTCCTTATCACAGGAGCTGGAGTAAAATCAGCTCTTTCGCTCCATCTGGGAAACTGCTCGCCAGAGACTGGAGCAGCAGCTTTTCTGGGAGGATCATCCTTGACCATTGTTCTCCTCTTCAGTTCACGCACCCGTTGCTCCAGAGCTGAAGTAGGTTTTCCATCCCACTTTCTCATGTCTTCTCCACGATCCCGCAGGTAAAACCATAGGGTGGCCCGTGGCGTGTACCTCGTATATTTTCTTTCTCGAGCAGTAGGGCGCCTTCTGTTGATAGCTGAGACATGGGTTGGTACGCGTGGAGAGCTGGATAGATCGGATAAATCGTCTCTCAATTGTTTGAACTCCTGGGACAGTTTTTCCACAGCTGAAATGATGGAAGGGGTGAGATTGTCTTCGAACTCTCGGAGTTGACGAATGAGGAAATCCACTGTTGGTGATACTCCGTCATTCCAGGTCATTGATGCCAATGTGTGGGCATATGATGATGGCGCACTCCGTGTAAGTTTCCGCCACATGGGTCGTGTACATTCGACTTCATCTGGGTCTACGGATGTGTTCCTGGAATCCGGCCTACGATAGATCATCTCTATAATGGCTGATTCCCTCAGGGACTGGATGCCTTTCTCTATCGTGGTCCAGTTGGCTGAGCGATTCGTAATATCGTCTTTGTAGGGAAACCTTTCCTTCACAGCTGCCAGGAGCCGCCTCCAAAGACTGAGGGCTCGCTTCTCTCTTGCAATCGCTTTGTCAATTCCTCCTTCCTTAGCAAGTGATCCCAGCTGCTTGGCTTCCCTACCTTCTAGTTCATGACCGTCGGCCCCATTGTCCCAGCACCGGAGCAACCAGGTGACAATGTGCTCCCCTGGAAGACGGGTGAAATCTTTTCGCATATTCCATAGTTCGGTTGAGGTCCGGGGTCGAGAAGTGACCTCTTCTTCTTCTTCATCTTCCTCTGACCCACGTAGTAGTAACTCTTGTTCAGGTGCTGTTGCATGTAGTAATGGCACTGGGTCTTCATCTTTCTTCACTTCGCGGGTTGCTCTTTGTGCCTTTCGTCTGCTTTTGCTTACAGGGGCAACAGACATTGTCACAAACTGGACATTTGGTTTAGCTGCAGTGTTTGTCACTGTGGTTGGAGTGGCTGCAGTGTCTGCCACTAGGATTGGAGTGGTTGCAATGTCTATTGCTGGGGTTGGTGCAGCTGTTGTGCTTGGGAGTTGAGTAACACCAACAGCTGCATTATCTGTTGCTGTCGGGGTTTGAGTAGCTACTGTGCTTGTCACTGGGGTTGGTGTAGCTGCAGTGCTTGGAGTAGCCATATTGTCTGTTGCTGTCGGGGTTTGAATAGCTACTGTGCATGCCACTGGGGTTGGTGTAGCTGTGGTGCTTGGAGTAGCTATATTGTCTGTTGCTGTCGGGGTTTGAGTAGCTACTGTGCTTGTCACTGGGGTTGGTGTGGCTGCGGTGCTTGGAGTAGCCACATTGTCTGTTGCTGTCGGGGTTTGAGTAGCTGTTGTGCTTGTCACTGGGGTTGGTGTAACTGCTGTATTTGAAGTTGGAGTAGTTGCGTTGTCTGTTGTGGTCAGGGTTTGAGTAGCTGTTGTGCTTGTCACTGGGGTTGATGTAGCTGCTGTACTTGGAGTAGCTGTGTTGACTGTTGTGGTCAGGGTCTGAGTAGCTGCTGTGCTTGTAGTTGGCATAGCTGCGTTGTCTGTTGCTTTGCCATCAGATCCAGAGACATTTTTTTCCCTTTGAAGGTGCTGGATAGTGTTGAGCAGGGCTCTGTAGGCATAGGCCAAGCCCCAGCACGTTGCCAAAATTTGTCCCTCTCTGGTATAACCAGGACGACAGCACACCTCGTTTAAGTGTTTTACTAGTTTTTCCGGATGTTGCACTTGTTCAGTGGTGAAGTTCCAAAGCACTGGAGGGGCCCACTGGCCTAGGTACTTGCCCATACTATCCCACACACCCTGCCACTCATAACTGTCCAGCCTCAGGGAAAATCTCCTGGTGGTCCTCCTATATCGTCGTCTAACCCTAGACCAGATTCGAACCTGATACTGCTGAATTTTTGACATTAAACGAAATAGGATGTTCCTACGATGGGATGGCCGTGGGTAAAACACACTCCGTATGTTTGCCAACATGCTGATCCCCAGCACAATCAGCAGGCAGGTTTCAAGGGTACTCAAAGGCCATCTAAAACCTTCAGAACTCTCAATTGCTGTTGCAAATAGGCTGGTGGGGGAACGGGGGGTGAAAGAGAATGCTTCCTTCGTAAGTTTACCCCCCGAGGAGAAAAAAAAAGATATGCAATTGCTAAAATATTTCATTATATACCTCCCAATATAGTGGTGATGGCCACGCTGGAAGCACAAACCAGACCAGTTTCATGATCAATGAGTCTATTGTATTACAAGTCATTACCATGAAGTACAGTGAAACAAGAACCTTAGCCCAGGCCCCCAGCCGATAAACGCTAAAACAGCAAATAGTGGCTGTAAGTAAGGTACAACATGCTGAAACTCTGAGATCAAGCGCAACATGTCTGAGAGCCAAATAATCACCATTGTGACGAGTAGTAACAATGAATGCTTATCACAAATATGATTAAACACACTCTGGTCAGATCTGTCGTCATCTCAACCTTTCGAGCCCCACGTTGGGCGCCAAAAAGAACTGTCGTGGTTTGAGCCCAGCTGGTAACTCAGAACCACACAGCCGCTCGCTCACTCCCCCCACCCCCCTTCTTCCTCCCCCCGCTCCCGGAGGGATGGGGAGGAGAATGGGAAGAATGTAACTCCCACGGGTTGAGATAAGAGCAGTCCCGCAACTAAGGTATAACACAAAACCACTACTGCTACCACCAATGATAATAACGATTAGTGAAATAACAAGGGGAGAGGATACAATTGCTCACCACCCGCCGACCGATACCCAGCCCGACCCGAGCAGTGATCTGGGCCTTCCGGGTAACTCCCCCCGGTTTATATACTGGGCATGACGTGCTGTGGTATGGAATACCCCTTTGGCTAGTTTGGGTCAGGTGTCCTGTCTCTGCTTCCTCCCGGCTTCCCCTCCTCCCTGGCAAAGCATGAGACTGAGAAAGTCCTTGGTTGGAATAAACATTACTTAGCAACAACTAAAAACATCGGTGTTATCAGCGTTGTTCCCAGGCTGAAAGTTAAAAAACACAGCACTGCACCAGCTACTAAGCAGGAGAAAAATGACTGCTATAGCTGAACCCAGGACAATTGCCTCAGACCACTCTAAATTTAAGCCACAGTAAGAAAGGGTGCAAATAGATATGTTTACAATGCACAATGTTGTTACAAATATTTAAAAAGGAAAGGGTTGGCAAGCTGGAAAAAATACAAACCATACTTTATCTACTTACACAAACATTAAATCAGAAGGATCTTCTCCCACTGTGTGAATTATTTGCTGTAAACTATCCTAAAAGTATTCTGGCACTGAACAAATCCCTGCAGAATGGATTTTGTTGTGTTTCTCTGACCCCACAGCTATCTATGTGAGACAGATGAAGAAGGCACTGATTAACTTCATGCCCTCTAGCTCTTTCATAATGACAAGTTGTTCAAGCTCTCCTTCCTGACATCTTCAGAGAACATCAGGTTTCTGCTGTGTATGGATTCGAAGATTTTTAAACAGCCTGTTCTACCAATCTACAATTATTTGGAAACTTGTCACTTCAGTGCTTTCTTTTTTTGTAAGAACTACTTGGCTATGGGGGGGTTAAAAGCATCACTATTATCTATACTTACCAGGCAGCCTTGATTTAGTTAGTGCTGTACTCAAGCAGACATCTCCACTTTGTTTGATTTAATGGGAAAAATTAGAAGAGTAGAATTAATTTCATGTAAAAGACTGAGATCTGGAAAAAAAATATTTTTAAATACTCTTTTTTGAGGCCTACGATTTTGTGTTATGTGCTTTTCTCAGATAAAATTATTGTTGTTTGGCTTCCATCTGCTACATATTAAATAAAGATGCTTTTTTTTTTTTTTTCATCCATCAATTACCACAAAATGGATGAAGACTTTCATCTTCTGTGTTCATGTGCCCTAAACTAGTCATAACTCCGTCTTGCAGCAAAGACACCTGAAACCCCAGGACAGGCTTTCATCCAAGTACCAGGCATCTGTAGTCTAATTAGTTATTCAGTCTACTATAAGACAACTGAGTAACTGTTAGTACTTTTTTTAAAATTTAAAAAATAACAATAGTTTTGCAGAATGAATATGACACACTTCTGTCAGTGAAACTAATATATTCACTTGTCTGAATCAAAAATAAATACATTTGTTTTAGGTATATAGGCCACTGGCAGTTGGGGACATAAAAGTTCCAATTTCTATATCATACAGTATACTTTTGCTCAAGTCTTGTTTATATCTCAAAGCTGATTTTATTTATACCTTTCTGTGCCAGAGTGACTAGAACTGAGCATCTTGTTGCAAGCAAGCTTCTGCAAACTATTTATGTATTGGAGTTATTGGGTTTTTATGATGAAGGTCAAGTGAAACTATGCAATTGATATGGCCATGTATCATTAAGGATGAATGGAAGGACGAGTAAAAATTCCTGTTTTGGAAAAAGCTAGTTAAAAAGGTGAAATCTTTTACTTTCTCTAGGTGTATTACATACAATATTTTGGGAGAAAAGAAAAAAAGTTATGATAAACTGGGACCATGAGATGTTGATGATCTGTAAGGCTGATATTAACCTGTCAAGATGGCAGCATCTGCCCTGTGCTAGGTGCTTTAGGCTTACTTTACAGTCTGTGCAGAGAATTGGGCACTTCTGTCTCATAGTTTGTCTCATCCTAAGACAGACATCTAAAACAGGTTGTGTGATTTGTGCTTTAGAAGTGCCTTTCTCTCCAGTGAGGGAGTCAGCAGTGACTGATCCATAGTCATGAACACTTACGCTGTAAATGCCTCATGTTAGGTGAGGTGGACCCCCTTCTATATATTTAAAGGCAGAAGACTGAGAAATAGCTAAAAAAAAGACAGAAAGAAAAAAAAAATTAAATGTGCTCCTCCAGGAAAACGCAAGTTCTTTCTGGAGGGATTTCTTTGGGGAATAGGCTGGGTTTATGAGGTTTGAGAACTGTGAGAAAAATGACTCTCTCCTAAGTAATTTCTATTGTGACCTCACCTTTAAGCACACTTTTTTGTATGTAAGAAAACTGCTTAAAAGATATGTGTGATACTCTGCTACAAAAATAAAAATATCAACAAACCAACAACAAACCCCAAAAGAAGGCTGCCTATAAAACCATACACTTGGCAATAAGTAGTTTTCCAGTATTCTCCTCTATCATTTTATGCATGCAGCCAACATTTTGCTTGGTTATTCAACTGTTGCAGCATATTGAGCACCAGTTTTCATTAAGCAGATTGCAGTGACACTTGAGGTTTTTCCTAAGTGATTGTAGTTAATTTAGACTTCATTAGAGAAGATGAGTAGTACAGATTGTCCCTTCTAATGTGCATGTTTTAAATTTATCCACGCTAAATTTTAGCAGGGAAGGTTGCCCATTCATTTAGATTCCTTTACTCATGCAGTTATTTTTCAGTCATCTTCCATCCTGAGTATCTAACATGGATTTTCCCTTGTGTTCTCATTTTACTTTGTTTTTGAGAATGTTATTTTTACTCTTTCGCAAAATGGGAGGCATTGCTGTCTTGTGACTCTTAGCCAACTCCTATCCTATGAAAATATTTTAGTGCTTGTACTATACTGAACCACTCCTGTTTACTACACAAACAGCTGCAATAGCCCGAGACACTACTTTCCTGCCTCAGCTATCTGTAACCACTCTTTCTCAATATTATTGCTGCTATACACAACTCAGCAGAACAAAACTCGCTCCTGCACCTCAACAAGCACACAGTCCAGAGCCACAGTTCATCATAGACAAGCTTGTATATACTGTTGATATAACTACATTATCTTTAGTCTTTTACACTAAAACTCCAGCAGGAACAGCAAAGATATGACTGGGATTTCCTGTGTCCAAATCCTCAAGCTTCTTAAAAAAGTTTAAAACTTTTTAATAGTTCAGATAAACTATCTGGTCAACCATCTGGTTCATAACTAAGAGGAAAACAAATACTAAGCTTTATAGAAAACATTTATGAACATTTATGACTATTTGAACTGAGTACAATTTTTTCTTCTTAATTTTTGTTCAAAAGAAATGCTAGTCTCTTTGACCTTGCAGAATTACACATAAAATCCTTGAAGCTGCAATAAATGTCAAGATTTTATATTGGTTATATTTTATTACCAAAGCCTCAAATGCTATGAATTGGGGGTGGGGGGGGTGGGGTGTATTGCATGATGCCTGTAAAGGGCCCTACATCATTCTGTCATTATAGCAATGATTAGGAGTAACTTTAAGCATAGATATATTGCTCTTTTAGTATCATTCTTGTGTTTTTCTTAGCACAAGCATTTAGCTGATATTCAGCCTTTAGCACAACTGTTTCCCTCCGATGGAGAAATTTGTTATATTATTCAGGTATAATATCTTTTTCATTTACAAATACATGTGCAACATCCTGCTTTCCTGAACATAGTAGAAACAAACAGGAGCCAGAGTTCTTTATATGTATCAGCCCATGTCTTCCTCCTGCATCTAGGTCTGGTTTTGGTTTCCTCACTTGGCTCTATTTTGGCCCCAAAAGTGAGCCAGCTACAAACCAATACTATGTTGTAATCCCATGTGCTTTGCTCTAACCTGCTTAGTCCTTATGCTTTTCCTCCAGTGCTTGCAGCTCTCTTTGTTATTGTCAAGTCTGAGAGAGTATGTGGCGTACCCTTGTGTTGATCAGTATACCTGAATTAAAAAAAAAAATAATAAAAATCCCTGAGCAAAAAAGTGAAAGTAAAGCATGAGCAGAAGCACAACACATAAAGATATAAGACAGCATGAAGAAACACAGGATAACACTGAAACAGTGAGAATTAGCATAATAACTTCATTCACAGCATCCCAGCTGGCTATTCATTAAACACAGACATCACTATACAGGTGGTTTTCAGCAGAGATTTAAAGGGAGATAACATCATGCTGCTTTTTACAAAGGACAGCTTGGAGAGTATGTGAAGGTTACTATTAGGATAATGAAACATGTTGGTTATCCAGACTGGAGTTATCAGAAAGGCAGAGGTGATGGCATCATAAAATATGGAGAACAGGAAGGGGTTTGTACAGAAGTATTTCAGACAGAAGGAGTAATCTGGGATTTCAGAGAAAAAAAATGGCAGCTTTCTTCAATTTGTTTTCTTTGGTACTGAAAGAATGAGCCAGATCGTGCCAAGATCACCACAAGGTCACAGAATCATAGAATCATATAATAGGGTTGGAAGGGACCTTAAGATCATTTAGTTCCAACCCCCCTGCCATGGGCAGAGATGCCTCACCCTAGACAATGTCACCCAAGGTGAAATATGTGGATGTGTGACATCCAAATATCACATAATATGCTGAAGGCCATTAGGAATCACTGAAAATGGGAGAATTTTGGTTCTTCTCATAGCTTGTGGGCAAGCTTAGAAAAAGGAATGGTTTAGTGTTTGCATCCATTTAGTGTACCTGTGAGAGGTCAAGCTGAGCATAGTTCTAACCATTCTGTGGCTATTATAATTGACAGTCCAAAAACAGCCTTGTAAAATCCATACTAAGGCACTTGAACAACCAATCTTGTTTAATAGAATTCAACGCCTGAATTCAAAGCTCAGGATAGTGTGGCTCCTTTCTTTAAATATTGTTGTCATCAACTTTGAATTGTTAACAGAAAAATATACATTGCTAAAAAAACAAACCAAAATCTGCTAGGATGCTGCATTTAGTATCTGTCAGTGATTTATATATCAATACTGCAGATGACAAGTAAAAATACTTCTCTTGCCCTCAGTCTGCGAATTAAAAGTTGTGATGTGTAGTTTTTCTTTGACCTCTCTAACTGAACGTATTAGACCTACTGCTCTTCACAGTGGGTCCTCAGGACCACCTGTGCCACTGTAGTCTCTGCTGTGGATTTACAGTCAGCAGTAAGACTGTGTGTTAGAATCAGGGTTAGAGCCCAGGTGTCCTGCTGCTTGGAGACATACACTTAACAGGGCAGGCAACATAGCTTCACCATGAATTCCTTAGTTCAAAACACGCACACAAGGAATGAGCATGCTGCATGCCAAAGGTATAATTTTGGGTAAACTGTTTGCACTGTCTTTGAGGGGTCAGGATAGAGGGCATTGTCCTCAGTTTCTTTCTACAGTGGTATAGAATCATAGAATGTTTTGGGTTGGAAAGGACCTTAAGATCATCTAGTTCCAATCCCCTCCCAGGGGCACAGATGCCTCACGCTAGACCATGTCACCCAAGACTCTGTCCAACCTTGCCTTGAACACTGCCAGGAATGGAGCATTTACCACTTCTTTGGGCAACCTGTTCCAGTGCCTCACCACCCCCACAGTAACGAACTTCTTCCTTATATCTAACCTGAATTTCCCCTGTTTAAGTTTGAACCCATCACCCCTTGTCCTGTCGCTACAGTCCCTGATGAAGAGTCCCTCTCCGGCATTCTTATGGGCCCCCTTCAGACAGTGGAAGGCTGCTATGAGGTCTCCACGCAGCCTTCTCTTCTTCAGGCTGAACAGCCCCAACTTTCTCAGCGTGTCTTCATACAGGAGGTGCTCTTGCCCCTTGACCATCCTTGTGGCTTCTTCTGGACTTGCTCCAACAGCTCCATGTCCTTCTTATATAGAAGACACCAGAACTGTACACAATATTCCAAGTGAGGTCTCATGAGAGCAGAGTAGAGGGACAGGATCACCACCTTTGACCTGTTAATCACGCTCCTTTTGATGCAGCCCAGGACATGTTTGGTTTCTGCTCTGCGAGCGCACGCTGAAGGCAACTCATGTTAAGTTTCCCATCAACCAATACCCCAAAGTCCTTCTCCTCAGGGCTGATATCAATCTAATCTCTGTCCAGCCTCTATTTGTGCTTGGGATTGCACCAACTCAGGTGCCGGACCTTGCACTTTGCACTGTTGAACTTCATGAGCGTCCAGGTCCTTCTGGATGGCATCCCTTCCCTCCAGCGTATCAACTCAACCACACAGCTTAGTGTCATTGGCAAACTTGCTGAGGGCAAGTTTAGGTAAATCAATCCCACTGCCCATGTCACTGACTAAGATGTTGAACAGGATCGGTCCCAACACCAACCCCTGAGGGACACCGCTTGTTACTGGTCTCCAATTGGACATCGAGCCGTTGACCACAACTCTTTGCATGCGGCCATCCAGCCAATTCCTTATCCACCGGGTGATCCATCCATCAAATTGATGACTCTCCAGTTTAAAGACAAGGATGTCATGCAGGACAGTGTTGAATACTTTGCACAGGTCCAGGTAGACGACATCAACTGCTCTGCCCCTATGCATCAGTTCTATAGCCCCATCAAGGAGGGCCACCAAATTGGTCAGGTCAGGCATGATTTCCTCTTAGTGAAGCCATGTTGGCTGTCACCAACCATTTTGTTGTTTTTCATGTGCCTTAGCGTGCTTTCTAGGAAAATCTGATCCATGATCCTGCCAGACACAGAGGTGAGACTGACTGGACTGTAATTCCTTGGGTACAGTGGACGATCTCTCTCTTCCCCCGGTCTTTAGCATTTATACCTGCATGAAAAAGTATTATGTGTTCTTTTTAAAGCCCTGAACAAAGGTGAGGGATGGAGGCATATAAAAAGATCAATTTTGCATTATTGCATTACCTACTGTTTCTCTGCATGAGGGTTTTATAACATAAGTCATTTATTTGATTGCTAGGTATGCTTAAAGTGGTTGGCCAGAAAGCTTTGAACTTCACTGAAGTACAAAAAGCAAGCTGTTCATTTAATCAGCACATTTAATTCATCCTGCTTTGCATGCTGCGCCACACTGTCTTCTTTCCATATAAGGATTCTGTGGTATCTTCCTGCAGCACCCCTGCCTCTCTTCTGAAAGCAGCCAAAGATGGCTTTGTGCACATTGCTTGTGTATGCTATAGGCCCAACTCCTTTTTGGTGTGCAATGTAGCAGCTACCTCCTTCTCATATATCTCTTCTCTTCAGGTGAGTTGTTTATATTCAAGTTGTTTTGTTGTTTGGTTTGGGGTTTTTTTTACACACTGTCTGAGAGCATGTTCTTAATTTAGCTTGCTTTTGTATATTTATTTTTGCTCTGTGTCACTAAGTAGGAAGTGAATCAGCAAACCGAGTTTTGGTTATGCTAAGGATTTATATAATTTATAGGTGTCTTCTGCCTTTAGACATTTCTTTTTGTTTAATATTGGTTATTCATTACATTTCTCTCTAAGCAGCCATTGTTTAGAATCCAATGAGGGTTTTCTAATACTATGCAAAAATTTTAGAAAAACCTTCAAGGCAAAATTGAGGATAGGGATTTTCTAATTTAGCAATCATATTGTATTAACAAAAATACATCATATTTGTCCTGAGCTGTAGTAAGATTAGGGCTATTTGTTTTTTCCTCTCAGACTCGCTCACTCACATACATTATATAAATATGTAGCATGCAATTTACAACAAATTGATAGGACCTTTTATGTCACTTTCGGTGTTCTCTATTTTTATCCATTTTACCTTCTTATTCTGAACCATTTAAGGAGAGTGTGGCACTTCAGCCTTCAGAGATTATCTGCCACAAACATTAGAAAAGATACTTAATTATCCCTTAGCATCTGTTCTTGCATAGCCCACTTTACTTAACTGGACGGATTTTAGATAACATAATTTTTTCTCAGTCACATCCTTTCTTCCATTCTAAGTCCTTCCTCTGCCAGATGTCCAGAGCTAAAATTTATGAAATTATTGATCTACTCATCAATAATTTAATAAACAAATGACAAATGGGAAAAGAAAATATAGATTTAAACCTTGTTGTCTAAATTCTCTTCTTCTGTGTGGAAGATTGAAGCTATCAATGCTCATTTGGTGGTCATGGGATTGCCATGTGAAGCACTAGGTCCATGGGACAAGCCCTGTTTCTTTGGAAGCTCTCTGCATGATTCCTGGGGGACCCTGTGGCCCTCAAGATAAAGAGAGCAGTGCAGTTGTGTTGCAGTTCATTCTGCTTCCCCTCCCAAACCTCCCACATCTGTCCTGTAAGTTGGCCTTGGATTGCATACATTCCTTTTTATGGACTGTCTATCTGAGAGATAGTCATCGTTTGTGTCTTCGCACGTAAGTCCTGATGAGACTGAACCACCTGCTCGAAATTTCTTCTTTTTTTTTCTTTTTTTCCCCTGTTACTAGAGCACCATTGACCTTCTCTTTACCAATTGCTAGGTCCAGCTGGCAGTTCCCCACTCTGCAAGTCCACAATCCACAGTACAAAAGCCTACTTACAAAGGACACCTCACGTCAGTGAGAAGAGCTATCAGTAAATTCTTCACGTTAGCTAGCAATCTGGAGATGGCCTTTTAGATGGCAAATCTTGGGAAGAAGGATCTACACTCAGACCACACTGAAACTTGGCAGAGCTAGGAACTAACTCTTAAATTCCTATTGTGACTTTGACTGTCAGCCCTCATACCGATAGGGTTAGATGAGCTCAGAGCAGCCCACATGGCTAAGAAGACAATGAGGGCTACCTGAAGTTTCAGAGGTCTAAAGGCTTTATACCCAGTGATTTCTTGCTCTAGTCCCATCAGATGCTGACAAAGACATGTATAAATGAAGCCAGCTTTGCTGTAACCTTTAATTCAGCTGTGAACAATAGAGATCTCACTTTAAAATGGTGCTATGCAGAATTTAGTTTCAGTGAAAGCCAGGAATTTTCCTAGATGAAGACAGTAATGGCCTCTCTTTGTTGTGGGACCCAGTGGTTAGTATTATCAGGCTTTTCAGATACATTACTCCTTCCTTTTAGTCTTTCTTGCTCTGCTGATGAAAACACATGGTTATTTTCCAAATACTCTTATAGTCCATCATAAGTGCCATTCACAGACAAATGGTCAGATGAATAATTCTGCTCCCCGTGGACTTTCTAATAGGCCTTTCTGACCTACCGCTAGCAGCAGTGAGTGAGGCTGTTAGTAGCACTTGTGTTTCTGGTTCACTGTGCATACAAGAAGTAGCATTCCTTTTGTCTTAATTGTCAAGAGTTTTAACATGATTGGAGTTTTACCTTTTTGAGAAAACAATGAATGCTGAGATTCTGCATAGCAAATTGAAGCTTTAGAAACAGGGACTGGAGTACTGCCTCTTGAGTAGTGCTCACAGGCTTGATATAGCTGATCTAAACTCAATGGAAGAAATGAGGTTTGTTTACTTCAGTATGTTCTGTTTCTTTTTCTTTTCTCTCCAGCCCCTCACCACCCACCCTGATCTGTTTTGTGGCAATTGGATTAGTTTGTGGGTTTGCAAAAAAGAAAAAAGAATTTGCCTTCTTGAATAGATGTGATTACATTTGGGTGTGTTTAGTGCTTATTTTACAGCTCATTCTGGACATAGTTAGATGGTTCATACAGAGCTAATCACTGCAGCATTTAGGATTCTCACAGGGAATTCTTACTGATTGTAAGTGATCCACAGAATCCCATTTTTCTAATTAAGTTAGAGTATCTCTCAGCACCTGACCTGTGAGAAATATAAGTCCCTGCACCCACTGTCCTTCTGTCTCCAGGCTGGTGTTTCTACACGTCTCTAATGATGAGGAAAAGGCAAAGATGGTCCTACAGCTTGGTCCATGGTCAGGATTATATCCATAGGCATTCCATATGATCAAGGAGCGTCACATTGGCGTTTCTCATCTGCTCAGCCTAGAAAATGTGCCCAGACCTCCTCAGAATTCTTCATGTCCATCCATCAGGTGTTTTTTACCACTTGCCTTGGGGATACTTGGTTTAGACCGAAACCGTATGAACGAATATGAGGGGAATAACACTCTGTTCACAGCACAGATGAAAGAAGAAAGATGAAAGAGGTCCTCTGCTCCTTCTGAGAAAGAAATCAGACAATGAAGACTATAAATGAAAGGAGGAAAGGAAGCTGAATGACAGGAGATGGTGCCATCTTGCCCCAGACTGTAACCCTTCTGTAGTTCTGCAATACACACACAGGTGTACTCAGCTCACAGACTGTGTCCTCACAGTCTGCCATGAGCCAAGTCCTGTGTTTTTCCTTTGTGAATTACAAATAGTAAACATGCCTTGAGGGATCACCCTTGTTAGAATTGTTTCATAACAGCAAAGCTTATGTAAGTTCACTAGCTAAATTTTCTCCTGAGTGTTACAGCTCCACAGAAATCTTTTTTCTGTATGAGATAAGTCTGTTTGGATGTTTGCTAGTTGATATCTGTAAAGTAGAGGTGTACGGGGGTAGCCTTCACCTGATACTGTTATTCTGTAGACAAATCTCAGTCTATTAGTGAGTTCTGCAACCCTGGAGACCTTGACAACATCCAAAGCTGCGGGTGAGACTCCTCAGAATAAATTCAGCTGATATATTGCAGACATCCATATCCAAATGAAGTGCATGAGGATCCCTTCTAGTCAATAGCAAGAAACAGACACTTTTCACTCATTACTCATCTCATTCTAAAGTAGTTGTCTAAAATAGACCAGATGAATTGCACTGAAAAAGACCTCTGCCAGCCCATCTGTGTCAGAGCTGTGAAGAGTTCTGAGTCTTAACCTATCTTGGCTCTGCCAAGAGGAAACTTTAATGGGGATGTGGTTATGTGGTGAAAAGTTTTACTGTTTTATTTTTATTTGCTATAGGATCAAAGTTGGCAGTGCATGATAGTTTATTACATTACAGGGCAAAATACCACTTCGTTGATATAGTTATGTTCACACTGGAAACACTTTCTAGTAAAGTGCAGTCATTTACTCTACTCCATGCCTTATAAAGATCTGCTATCCAGCTCATTCATTCATACTTGTTTGCAATGGTAGGCTTTCATTTCTGAAACAGTGTATAGGAAATATTTTATTCTCTTGATTTCCCAATACATTACTTCACTCTACATTCTACAATCCACAATTCCAGAGAATTTAGTAAGAAGTTCCCTAAAATACGGATATCCTGTTATCAGATACTTGCCCTATATATTGCAAATATGAATCTGAACCCATGCTCTGGGGATACAGAAAAATTTCACTGGTGAACTTTTGATTTTGTGATGCTTGCCCTTACAAGCTTTCCATCCAAAGATTATTGTCTACCCAAGCACTTGTTTAATCCACAGAGTTACGTCCTCCGAGAGGAGGAGACAGTTTTGTCTACCTGCTGAAGTCAGTGATGAAGTGTCAATAAGACAATATTAACTACTTTTTTATTACTGGAGAGAAGCTGCAATCTTAAAAATGTGTTAGCTAACATTGTTTAAACAGTATGCCTTAAAGTGCTCACAGGCAGAGTGAGATGAACTTCAGCTTATGAAAGTTCAAGATGAGCTCTAGGAGAGGTTAGTTGTATCATATTGAAATGCCACTATGTTCAGTATTCCAAAGTGTTAGGAAGTTTTATATCTAATCTCCAAATTTTTTAATAAAAAGTTGTATTCATGCCTGCATATGTTGTCACCATACTCAGGATTTTCTTTTAAATCTGGCTTCTGGGGTCAGGGACAAGCACTCTACTTTTGTTTTAAGATTGCGATAAAAAACAAAATTCAAGTATATAATAGGTAGGACTTGAGGGGCAAATATATATATGTGTATGTATATATAAATATGTATATATATGTATATATAAATACAGTCTTTTTTATTTCTGAATCAGGTAGCAGCACTACTGACATTCTGAATGAATACTCAGCTTTTTCATATTTTATAACCTTTTTTCTTACTTTAGTTTTAATCCTAGAAATAAAATCCAAAGTCTAAGGCCTCCTGTCATCCTCTCTGAGTCAGCGGAAACAAACCTGCAGTTTACGTGCTTGCAGGGTGAGTCAGCAAGACAATCCTGCCCCCCTGTGCCAGGCAGGATGTAGACAGTGAAATGGTTTTTACTGTTGTCTTTGCCTCCTGGCAGCCCTCACAAACTGAATTACGATCAGCAGTATCCCAAAAGCAAAGCATAGCCAGACTAATTCGCAGTTTATCTTCAGGACCTCAAAGAAACACAAAACCCTAAAAGTTACAATTGTACAACATCTGATTAAACAGTGTCAGTAAACAGTGCGATTAAGGTAGCTGCCATTTTGCCAGTCCAGTTTCAGGTGTCCATGAAAAAAAGAAGCACAAGTGTTCACATGAAAACTAAGCCACACATATCCTTACTCAAAATTTCAGACCTCAAATCTCTTGTGCTTGCAAGTGTACAGCCACATAGGACATTACCTCTAAAGAGGTACTGGTGCAAGGTGCAAGGATTGGTGGAAACACATTTCTATGCCTGGGGTTCAAGTATAGCTCTGAATGTTTCCTTTGCTCTGCTTCCAGGAGATTACAAGATACTGGTAGGATTTATGCCAATTCTGGTTTAAAATTTACTATTACGGAAATAACGTATCCTTGATGTTTCAGTAAAACAATGCTATCTTACCAACAAGAAGTAAAGTGTCTCACATGATAGCCCCAACACATGGCTTGCAAGCTGGATGAATCCTTAATAAGGACAGTTCATGATAATTTATCACAGGTGGCTTCAATGACCTAGTAAGCTTTTTCAGTGATTAAAATTAGGTCTGATTGTTTTAACCCCTTCATTAAAACATGAACACAGGCATTTCAGAACACAATATGTGTGTATATAGGACTGAGTTGTTTGTGAAAAACGAGAAAAATAACCCAAAATGATCTAACAAGATCAAACATAAGAGAAAAAATAGCAGAATTGATTTAAACTTGAAAAAAAGAAAGTTAAAACAATAGAAAAGAAATAAAATCCAAACCAGTGAATTTGAGAAGTGAGAGAAACTTGGAAGGCATTCCTGGCGAAACAGGCAGAAAGGGATTAGCAGTCACAAACAGGCAATGAATTTCATAATGAGATATGACAGTAAAAATTCATGGACAATCCAGAATTCCAGAGAATTGTTTAATAAGAAGATCTGTAAAATAGGGACATCCTGTTACCAGATACTTGCCATATATATTGCAAATATGAATCTGGATTTGCTATTTGAAAGAGAAAAAGGAAAATAAATAACTGTGTGACCCAGATAAATTATAGCTAACAGAACTATCAACATTATTACAAACCAGAATAACTTGACTGCAATTATAAAAGCTTTGCTACTTCCAAAAATGCTATTGCTGTGCAGGTGCATTTCAAGGCTGAAGGCAAAAGGCTAATAGATGACCCCAGAAGAGCATAAGAGGCTCTTCAGCAGGGAGTATAGTGTAGTCCAGGGTTAAGGGAGTGTTGCTAGTGCAGTGAAGAGGGAAATATTAGATATGAGCATGTAGGACCGAAAGGACTACAAGCATCAGTATTGCTTGCTTAACTGAAAGCACATCACTGTGAGAAAGAAAAATAGCAAATGTGAGGCCATGTACATATGTATCTGTGTCTGTTTCCTTATATATATCTATATGCATATATATATATGTGAATAAAAAATGGAAAGCAAAAAATATATTTTAAGTAACAGCAAATTTCTCATTTACTTAAAAGCGTAACGTGTTCAAACAGATGCTGTTGTTGCTTTAGTAAATTACTTCAGTACTCCCTTATTTCACAGCTATGTTTTTCAGATAACCAGAGTTAGGATCAGCTATATTGATTAGGATCATTACCCAGAGTTCCAGTAGCAGTCTGTGCAATCAACATAAATTGGTGATAAATAGGATCATTCATTTGGAAGCGATAGTCAGAAGATGTGCAAGTGCAGACTGTATGTTGCCTTCTATTGTTTCCATTAATATTATTTTCCTGTAAATACTTTTTTCCATTTCCTTTCAAACTCTATTTTTTGATAATTTTGTGCACTGTGCATGTGTAGTATTAGCTTTGAAGGATGATATTTTAATGGTGGTTTCTCAGCGGGGAGAAAATTAAAATGTACAGCCTTTTGTCTGTGTGGTGAGTTGCTAAATCACTTCCCACAGAATGACACAGCTTGCGGCATTATACATGACATAAAAACTCTTCATTAACATGTGTCGTTACTGTGTCCCTCTGTGAAAAATGTGTTATGTCAGTTGGTCTGTTCATAAGTAAACCTTGTTGTAGGCGAAGATTTTGTACTCCTGTGAATAAGAATTAAATATTGAAATGTATATATATAGTTATATCATGACACAAGATGCAAGGAAGTAGTTTGGAAGGTCTCTCTGCCCTCAATGTCTAGCATGTTATTTGTTGCCTCTTCTCCACTGTCTGTGTAAACATCTGTTCAACTTTCCTAAGCAAAAACCCTGAAAAAGAAGTATATATGATACATCAGAAAAGGAATGAAATACAGTTGACTTTGACATGGAATTTACTTTCTTATATTAATTCTGCACACCCTTAGTCAAAAATCTACCTTGCTGAGCAGTAGATCAGGAGCTTCCATACAAGTCATCTGCCTCCATGACGAAAAAGCACCCAGGGTGTGCAATATCATGGTAGCATACTGTGTATGGGGACCTTACTCTGCCTAGGGCTGTTTTTCAACTTACTGCTAGCTGTTTAAGCGTCTGTTGTGGTGTGCTGTCTGTGCAGGTACAAGAAAACACATCAACTGGTGGGCTTTTCTTCCAAAGAGATGGCCATCAGGGCCCAGGCACAGGAGTTACTGTGGGGAAGGGATATGGAGTATAATACTAACTCTGAGCACAGTCTTCTTTATTTATTTATTTGTTTGTTTGTTTGTTTGTCTATTTAAATGTAATAAGTGCATAGTTGGGCTTCTGCTACGTTGATTCTGGAAAGTAGTTTCAATGTGTATTTGGCAGATAGGAAGAAAGTAGGATGCAGAGATTGCGCCAAAGATGCAAAAATTAATGACATCTGCAACGTGATTAGTACAAATTAAGTGTGCCCTGCAGGCTTCTGGTCCTTCACTGTAGCTCCAAGTAAAGGAACATACATAAGAATTACAGTTTGAACATTAATATCTTTTGCCCACAATATATTGATTTGATACCATATACCATTATCAAGTGGATTTGCATTTTAGTGTCAGAAACTAATCTTCTGACAACATCAGACACTTGTACTCATATTTGAAACAACACTGCACAGATATGGCACCAAGTCTACTTCATGAACTATTAAGAAAAATATTTGTATATTATATTAAAAATGGAATGTCATTCAATAAAATACTCAGCAGAGGATTCTTTTTTTGCATACTTCTTTGTGCAAGATAAGAAGAGATAGAAATGGTTGATTAGAAAGAAAATTCTCATTGATGAATCTCTGTGATGCCTGCCTCTCATCTTAGGTACCACACACAATTACATAGCTATCAATGCCATGTCAGGTTTTACTTCATTGTGTTAAATGCAGACCCAGATTAGATATTATTGAGCAAGCATATACTTCCTCATTACAATTATGGTAATGCATTATCACTGAGATACTTACATAAGAATAGATGTCGTAAATACACAGAGAATATTAGCTCTTACATCTTTAGGTATTCTCTCCTTTCTCTCTTTTTTCTTTTTTTTTTTTTTTTTGGGTGACTAAACTACTTGCAAAATTATATGTCATATTCCTCACATAATGTTATAAAAATGTATATATTAGCAATTAGCTCAGTTTTACCCTCCAGAAGAACTGGACTCATTTTGATTATCCTTATAACCTGTCAAAATTGAAATGTAGCTGTTGTTTTTTGAAAATGAAGTTATGGCCTGTGAAACTTGTAGCAGAGTTTTCTGTTCAGGTAAATTTATTTTCCTTAAAGTAGACACAGTTCCTACTAGAACAATGAAAGACTGTGATGCAGCAGGTAATATGCATTTTGACTAGCCTTCTGGCTGAAAATGAACCAGAAATTTGTTAGTATCACACCAGTCATGCAGCTTCTGCATCATTGATTTATCTTCCTCCAAGGGAAGGTTAAAGCTGTAGCCTTTCATTGCATGGTGCGCGCTCTTTTGCTCTGCACAAGGAAGATAAAGCCTGTCAGAAGGAAGTGGTGAGTCGTTGGTATTCTTCTGGTTTCTTCAATATCAGCTTATTTCACAATCATAAGGCATTTTCCAATTCATTTGCCCTTCAATCCAGAGAGAAAACATAATATTGTACAAACAATAACTGACACATCAAATACAGTCAGTACTGGCCAATATTCATATATCACAGTCTGTTGCAAGAATGTAGGGGCTTGTATATCCCATTTTTTCTACTACATCCCCTTCTCTCAAGATCCTTTCCCTTGCTGCTTTGTGATACTGAAGATGGAAGAAATTTATTTTGTTAATTTTTCCCCTTCTTTGTCCCCCTCTATCCATATTCAATACTACTGTATTGCTAGGTCATCTTAGTCTGTTCTCTTATCATATGTTAAAAAGCACTTGCAGTCAGCAGGTGCTGGTACCATCATTGAAAATATGCATCACAAACTCAGTATACATCATCTATTCTGAATAGAAGTGGAGAGACTCGGTCACCCCCTAGATTTTAGTCCTTCTCTCAATGAGAAGGACTGAGGTGCAGTTTCCCTGTTCTTGTCACAAATTCATCTATCTCAGCTTTCTATTTCAATAATTATTTCCTTTGTTGATTGCTTTTCTTGGTCTTCACTAATTGCTTCAATAATTATAAAGGGCTTCATGAATGCAAGAGGTAAAAGAATTTGTATTAGCCATAATCGCTGAGCTTTTATGGCCCTCAGCTGGAGTGTGCCAGAATGATTAAATGAATAGAACTAGTTTGAGTTTAAAATCTGCAAATATCCAGATCTTTCTCATCAGAAAGGGAGAAAAGATCCTGAGCTGTTTCTCAAACCTCTGTTTCTCAGGGCTTTGTATGCCCCCAGCTGCTCACCACTTCAACAAATATCTGGCAAATGTTAAGATCTGATTTTTATTATTATTGATGTTATTACTAATTATTTCTAGTATATTCCTGCTATGCCAGTAACCATAGCCACAAAAAGTCTATTATTCAAGTACTGCAGAGCTCTTCTGCCTTGGTTTTGCTCAGTGCTTCGTATTCTTAACCTCATCACTGTCTTCAAAATCCCAACCAAAAAGTTGAGCTGGGTTTTTTGGTTGGTAGGTTCATACATTTTGGATGGCTCATCTCCTGCTAACGGTGGATTATTTATTGGAGAACAGATGGAAAGCCTGAGGCCACCACTCTTCCTGCCCCTCCCTGCAGCAGGGTCTGAGCACCAAATGCAGAGCACCTGGTACAAAGCCAGCTTCCAAATGGCCATCACGACTGAGCATTGCAGTCATTTAATTTGCTGAATAGAATAATCCTATATGGGCCCCATCTCCATCATATCCCCCAAAGTGGGATAGAGAGAAGAGGTGGAAAAACTTCAAGATAGAGGGGCATTCATAAGGCAAATAACCTATCACGATTGCTGGGAATAATAAGAGTTTAGGAGACATATAGGAGGGCATGGGGAAACAAATGGAGCAAATGGTACACACAGAAGTATAGAAGATACTTGGTAGGATGAGGGAGACCTCAGACTCACTCTATCGAAAAGATGGCTTTAATGGGGAGAGTGCCAGAGTTCCTAACAGACAGGGAGGGTGGGAAAGGGCTCCTGACACAACCCCATCCCCTGAAAAGATGGGAATAACAGCTTTCCTTTGCCATCCCAGTCTGTGTCGGGGGTGGACAGGGCTTTGCCATACCTTCCCACATCAGAAGATGGGGACTGGAGCAAGGGTGGAAAGATACCCTCAATTACAGAAGGAAAATTATGTCTCTTGAAAATGCTGGAAAGCCAGCCTTCCTGCTCAGAAGTGCATTTGACACGCTCACTTGCAACTAAAGGGAGGAATTTCAACTGGCAGCACTGAATGCTTTTGGGCACACATCCAAATTCAGCTGTTTCTTGACACACACCCTCACCAGTTACTTAAATAAATGGAGAAAGTTTTAGAATGGGATCCACCCCAAATCTTGTCACTACACTGCGACCTCTGATCAGCTAATGGGCTTTGGCGGCACCATGCTATAGACAGAGATAGGAGAATCTTAAGGATCAAACAGTGAACTCAACAGTAACTTCAAAAAATAAAAAAAAAAGGTTTTGGTAGAGATTTTGTTAAGTTGGTTTTGGGTTGGTTTGGGTTTCATTTTTGCTTTGTTGTTTTTTCTTTGTTTTTCTGGTAAGATGATAACAGTTATGGTTGGACTTGATGATCTTAAAGGTCTTTTCTAACCTAGTGATTCTATGACTGATTCCATGATGCACTCCAGTTAATTGTGTACTCCTTTCTGAAACCAGAACATCAGCAGTACAACATGTTCCTGAACTTGGTGAAATAAACATTGTACTCAGGAGTGTTTTCATTAGGGTGCTTCTCTGCTGTCAGTGCATTTGACATACTACATAATTCATCTAAAAAGCTCTCTGGCACTAGAGCTTTGTACTTCTAGGGATGACAGGCATCCTTAGAGGGCTCTAGGTCCAAACAGTGGTGTGTAGATTGCAGCTGGCTCTAAAAGTTCATATTCCTGATATATTTACTGTATGGGCAAATCTCTATAGAATATATTTGTTTGCTATCCTTGCTGTCTGTGGGTGAGAATATACTAGAGACAATTCCAGGTTAGATTAATGTTTGTTCTGGACATATATGAGTCAGTGAGAAAGTGATCTTCTGGAGATATATTCAGAGTGAACCCTAAGGCATACCAACAAATGAGTGCAACCTGAAATGTATTGAGTACAGCAAGGGGCAAGTTTGGCTTCTGTAGCAGTTTCTCCAAGGTATATCAGCCTGGTGTAGCTGATATATGCTCCTTAGGGAAAATATATCACGCTGGATCTGACAGCTAAAGAGAGGCAAGGCATGCTGTGCCTCCACTCAGCACAGAGGCTAGAGATGTACTCCCAGTAGGCACATGCACACAACATGCACATCTACAACACATATATACACATATATATACATGGCCAGCCACACACATCACAGACACAGAGAGTGCTCCCATGAACACAAACAGCATCAACAGCCTCAGTCTCAGTCTGCTCCCCCCCCGGCAGAGCACCATGGAGGTCCATTAGTGAGGATATATATCTGTGTAGACACATGCAGCATGGGTCCCTCCATCAGCTGGGTTTATACACTCAGTCTGTCCAGTAGCTGCCCCTGGATCCCATTCTCCTCAGTTGCTGGCATCTGGACATAAAAGACTCCAGTGTGGACCCATGGCAATGGGTTTCACGCCTGAACAGTGGGGCTAGGGCTCTCCTGGGACAGCCCTGTGAGGGGCCTCGATGTGATGTTCCTTCTTCTGAGTCCTTAATTTGGGTTGTCATCTGCCTTTGTGACCCTATGCTCCTCTGGGCTTGTGGATGTGGGCATTTGACAGTTTGATGGCTCCTGAGACAGACCTGGAAGCATCCAGGGCCAGGATATTATTTGGGCTCTTCCAGTGCCATTGTGTCTCTAAGCTTCTTTGGGCTTTTATCACAAAATGTAATGTGAACTGTCTAGTTTCCACAATGGTAACATCACACCATTGCTCCTATGTTGTTCTGTGCTAGGCATTTTGGCTTCTAGCATGTCAGCTACCTCAGCCAGCTGGGGCTACATATTTCTGAACACTACTCCATCATGCTGTGCAATACTCCTATAAGCTGCCCACATGAGCACACATAGACACCCTGACATTGTTGCCTGGACAATTGTTTGAAGCTTTGCATGTTCAGAGATGCAGGGTCACACTGCTGCTCAAACAAGGTCACCTTGAGCACATTGCTCAGGATTGTGTCCAGGCAGCTTTTGAATATCTCCAGGGAAGGAGACTCCACAGCCTTTCTGGACTCTATTCCAATGCTCAGTCACCCTCACAGTGAAGAAGTTCTTCCTCACGTTCAGGTGGAACATCCTGTATTTTAGTCCATGCCCCTTGCCTCTCATCCTATCACCTGGTGCCACCAAGAAGAGTCTGTTCCCATCCTCTTGATACCCTCCCTTCAGATCCTTACCCACACCGGTCAGATCTCCCCTGAGCTGGACAGGCCCTGCTCCCTTCCTTATAGGAGAGATGCTCCAGACCCTGAATCATTCTAGCAGCCTTTCGCTGGACTTGCTCCAGGAGCTCCATGCCTCTCTTGTACTGGGGAGCCCAGATCTGGACACAGCACTTCAGGTGTGGCCTCCCCAGGGCTGAGAGGCAGGATCACGTCCCCTGACGTGCTGCAATGTTCTTCCTAACACAGCCCAGGATATCACTGGCCTTCTTGGCCACAGGGACACATGGCTGGTTCATGGACAACTGTTGTCCACCAGGACCCCCAGGTTCCTCTCCACAGAGCTGCTTTCCAGCAGGTCAGCCCCTAACCTGCACTGGTGCATAGGGTTATTCTTGACCTGGTGCAGGACCCTGCACTTGCCCCCTCAGGGGGCACCAGTAGTTACAGATCTCCAACTAGATTCTGTGTCACTGATCACAGCCCTCTGAGACCTGCCATTCAGCCAGTTCTCCACCTCACCATCTGCTTGTCCAGCCAGCGCTTCGTGAGCTTGCCTATGAGGATGTCATGGGAGACAGTGTCAAAAGCTTTGCTGAAGTCCAGGTAGAAAACATCCATTGCTGTCCCCCGATCTATCCAGCCACTTGTGGCATATTAGAAGGCAAACAGGTTGGTTAAACATGATTTCTCTTTGATGAATCTATACTGACTACTCTTGATCACCTTCTTGTCTTCCATGTGCTTAGAGATGGCTTCCAGAATGAGCCATTCCACCACCTTTTCAGGGATTGAGGTGAGACTGAGTGGCCTGTACATGTATCCATTTAAGCTTGTACTTAATCTTTTCCCAAAAGATAATGTGCTGTAACATTACCTACTGCTTCCTCTCTATCATAAAGATGCATTTCACTATGCTTGGTTATAACCAGAATTGAATTTTTTTTTTTTTTTTACTTGAAGGGGTTTAGAGCATGATAATAGTGTCTTTGGTCTTTATAATGGTATGTTCACCATTTTAAGCATTGTAATATTCACTTTGAAACTTGTGTGCTCATGAGAGGTGAAGTAACAGTGGGTAGCTTTGCCTAGGAAACACTGGTTTTATTCTCTTCTTCAGTAAATGACAGTGTCATAAGTGGCAGCAATACAAAATCTCATTATATCCTATTAAATTAAAAAGCAATATTTTCAGAAGAATATTTTGTGAATTAACAAGTATTACAAGGCATTTCCTAGGAGCAGAACCAGGTAGCGTGGTAGTACTGAAGCAGTGTGCATCCAGACATATGCCAGAGTGAACTGTTTTATTTCGCCTTTCCTTTAGGGTTCATTCAAACGAAGGATTTTTGTGTTCAAAACACAAAAGCATGTTTTAAGCATTTTTTTCACATAGTATTTCATTCCATCAAACAAAGTAAAAAATCCTCTGTATTATCTTTTACAGTCTTCTGTCATAATAGTCCAAAACTCTTTTGGAGATTTACTTTTGTAACTTTACAGTACTCTAAACCAGGAGTGGAAAATAGATACAGAACTGTTTAGTTAGCACTCAGCAAATGCTCTTTTCAGACAAGGAATACAGCAGAATCACAGCACAGGGAGAACAAGTCTTGCGTTGATCACTGAAAGTAATGGATCATTGAACTCTGCATTAATCTGCTCCTCTGGTGTCTATACATTATAAAAATTCAAGCATGTTGCAGATTGCCTGCCTACCATACAACTAGAATGTGAAAGATTTACAGGGTAAATTACTATTGACATACACCAGGTCACTGAGACTAAACAAGAACTGCTGTATTTAGCTTGCTTACTGCAAACATTAGTTTCCCTTTTCATGTCTTCAATCTTCCTGAGGCTAAAGTTCTTTACAAGGACAATGGTTTGTGTTTTGGATTAATCAGAAGCCTCGGTCATTTGAAAGGTCATATATGCAAGGAACGGCAAAATCTCTTTTTTAAATGACCTGTGTGTTGGCCTTTGTGGAGAATTATGGGAATCAAAATCTACAGAAGCCATTAATGGAAATGTATGTCTACAAGGAAACATGACAGTGATAATCCTATTAAATTCTTCGAATCTAAGCTCCTATTTATGTGGGGTTGGGTGGGGATACATTTGGCTGATTTTCATAGTCAGTTGTATTCTTGCACTATGCAAAACATAAGCCTTTGGAATTGTAATCAAGGACAAGATCTCTTGTTGCTTAAAAAAAGTCTTTATAAGTAGAAGATGAGACATAAGCAAACCAGATGATAGAAAAATTCTAAGAATAAAGTAAGTTGCTTTGGGAATGATAAGCATTTGAATGCACATAGTTCATAGAATGGAAAATCATGTCTGACTGCAGTAAAATGAAAGGGATTACATTCATGAGCAAAGAAACTCATATAAGGCTCTGGAGCAAGAGTCTGAAAAACAAGACTGCATGAATTCTCTTTATACTGGTGTGATGATATTTCTTCAGGTTGTATGTGTTCATCAATTTCTTATATTTCACCTTTGCAGAGTACGCACGTAATTCCTTCTGCAAAGCTTAATATTTTTACTGTGTATTTTGCTTTGAAACATTTTCAATTTCCTGCTGACATAAGAGGAATGAATTGATCCTCAACTCATAACTGTTCAAAGCTAAGCTCTTTTAGAGACCTTAATGGACTAACATCCTCTGACGCTTGAGCTACTCGTATTTGCAAAGTTGCTATGGTGACAAATGAGGTTCTGGTTAAAAAAAATAGTAATAATTCTATTTTGCTTAACCACAAATTCCGGAAGAACTCAGTATGGTTCCAAGAGAACATTTCTGACAAAATGAATGCACAGTGCCCTTTCCTTCTGAGCAGTCGTATTTTTAGTAAAATTTAAGTCTACAGGGTGCTTTGGTTACAGTACCTTATGACGGCTTACTCAAATTATTATCAACCATATTTAAAATAGCACAGTGTTCGTTTCTTGAAGGAAAGATCAGGGATTGCTCAAGGGAACAATGTGTAGCACTAAATGCCTGGGGCTTGCTTCAATTCCCTTTTCCTCCTTCTGGTGAAGTAAAACAACCTTAAAGACAGTGTGATCCTTCACCTTCAATTCCTCTGCCTGGCACTGCAAACCCATCACAAATGGCTTAAAGGTGCTTCGAATTATGCAGGGGGCTCTGGCCCTATGGGCAATGGCACTGAGCCCAGGGTTACAAAGATAGCTGTAGCAGTTTTTGCCCATGTTCATCCCTCTGGTCTGGCAAAGTAAGCAAAGCCGGCTGAGGAGATTTGATCCATTTTCTGTCTCTCAACATCATTAAATTTTTTGTGCATGGAACATTTTTCAGCAGGGATCTGAATATGTAGTAAAAACCGCTGTTACAAGAAGGGATCATTAGTGAACTTAGCACCCACACAGACCAGCTTCCAAAACAGGTGACAGATTTTTGAAGCCATTTCATATTTTCTCACAGATACCTAGGGCCCTGATACACAACAGGATTCCCTTCCAGGGCACTCTCTCCTAAACGTGTAGCAGGTCAGTTGCTATTTCAGTGCAGTTTTTCTAAGCACCCTGTATTGTTCAAAAAGGGGGGGAGAGATGCTTTACATAATTTTCTCTCTCAGTTGATCATATAGGGACAGAAAAGATACTAATATCTTACAGTTATTAAGCAGTTGACTGAGCAGTTGGCTTAGAGCCTAACGCCAGACACAGTCACAAGTGCAAGGCAAAGTTTAAATGCTTAGAGTAAGCTTGCTTCACCCTGAGTTACCTTCCAGAGCAGCTACTGCTCTCTGTTAGAAGGTGGTAGCCAGCAGAATCACTCTGGCTGAGCCTGGAGCCAGGACATGGAGTTTTCCTTCCTGCAGAGCAGGTCTGACTATCAGCAGAATGGTGGCAGTCAGCAAATGAGGAGTGCCTCAAGTGTGCTCCCAAGCTGCCCATTAACTGAGTTTCATTCAAATTGCAGAAGAGCAGTATTTTACTCTGTCCGTGGTAGGGTTGTTGGAACTAGATGATCTTTAAGGTCCCTTCAAACCCAAAGCGTTCTATGATTCTAACAGAGCTTTCTACAGTAAGCTGTTTCACCACCCCTACTGACGGTCCCAGCGTGTTTCAAGGCCTAAGATACGCGAATTCAGCTGTAGTCATGGTTAGCACTTGTATAATTTGAATGGGAGGTAAATCAAAATTCAAACTCAGCCCCTGCCTGTGGCTTAATGCACAATGTAAACATTGCTGTCATCCTGGCAGGTCAAAGACCTATATCAGAACATGCTGGAGAGAAGCAACAGAAGGAAGACAAAATGGTTTTGAAATTTTGCTGATAAATTTAGTTTCTGATTTTTAAAAACTGAAAGATGAGAAATGAATAAGCTGTTGATTTTATTTCAAATCTCTGCTTTTAAGGTTTGCATTAAAATGTGAAAATACTTATTTTAATTGTGTGGGAGAAAGTGTTACCGCTTCCTTCTAAAAATACAGGAAAAATGTTGATAGCAGGAGAAAATATTGAAGAACTGCTTTGTTTTAACATGCAAAAGTAATACCTGTGATTATATTATTCCTGAAATAACAATTCCTGACAGATAGTCCTTAATTTAGTTGAAATCCGTAAATAAACAGAATCATGTTACCCTGGATGTCAAAATCAGTATTGTCTTTTTTGACTTGTTACTATTCTGTTTGAAATTGATTTAACGGGAATTTGCTTTGCTTTGACTTCATTCTCTCTCTTTGTCTTTTTTTTAAGGTCAACTCAAATCAAAACATACTCTTGGGATAATGCCCAGGTTATTTTGGTTGGTAACAAATGTGACATGGAGGATGAACGGGTAATCTTCACTGAGAGAGGCAAACATTTAGCAGAGCAACTTGGTAAGAAATTACAAAAGCTTTATGATTGCTTGTGAGAAATCACAAAGTAACATCATTAATTGCTGTGGTACTTGTAGTGAGATGTTTGTGATACATTCACTGTAAAGGAATAGTCATACACCACCTCCCTTTTGTTTCTGCAGGCTGAGGTCTGAACTGTCCTTGTTGATACCACTAATACTGTAACATCATTAGAACGGACATGTGTCCAGGGATGACCTTATACAGAGCTATGACATGTCTGCCATCTAAAAGTGTCCACAAGACCAGTGCTGGCTCAGAGGCTGGGTTAGACTAAAGATTTATCTGATAAAACATTACTAATTGTGATCCTTAGATGGGAGGTACATTATGGCCTTTGTGATAAGAAGCAAGATTAGGCACCTGTCTCTCTATATACAGTATGTTTAGACAGTTACAGCTATAGGCAGATGCATCCTAGTGAGGGGAAACCTAAAAAACAACAAAAAAATAACAAAAAAAAAAAAAAAAAAAGGAGAGATTGAAGAAATACCTTACTCAAAATGTGAACTACACCTCTTTGCAAGCTGAGAACATTTGAGTTATGATTATGAATATCAATAATCCAAACCAGAATGACACCAATATCCAGCTCCCAATGCTAACAGTTCAACTTCTGCACATTCACACAGGTGTAAATAATGTGAACCTCTGTTTCATAAAGTCTCCACTTAGGAGGCAAATGTTGTCCACTCAGAAAACTACGGAGCTGTGAACATATCTGTTTTTTCTGTTTCTGCCCAGCAGTGATATTCTTTCATACCATGAAAAGTTTTTGAGGTGGCACTGTTCAAACTGTAATGGAAAATCTCCAGAGAATCATCTTAATACTACTACCGACCTGTTTTTTCCTTCAAATTTGCGATCTCTGGAGAGCATGCTTGGCAGGTGTGCAAATCAAACCTTGTCATCATTTGAGGTCAATTTCTGTGCTGTACTGGGCATAAGTTTGTTACTATTTTTAAAACTGACTGTGGTAAAGGCTCAGTCTGGTGAACATGTGTGTAACCAAGATCTCCTGGTCACTGTTCCTATATAGGAGCTTAGGGGAAAGGGTATTGTAAGAGTAATTGCGTAGGAAACAGAGAGAGATGGTGCCATTTCACAGTATACCACCTGTGCTGGATCTAATCCCATGCTGGTGGTTCTTAACCTATGCATGTTCATAGCTCGCTGACTTTATTTCTGAAAATAATTTTTCTAGTTGTACAACTGCTTGTCCTGGTAAATAATTTAATCAGAATAGCATATCTTCCTATCGCATTTGTCTAAATAAGCATTATATGTAAAAGCTATTATTATGTCTAAATAAGCATTATGTGTAAAAGCTAAAATAAACCTTAAAAATTACCATAAATTAGTCCTTTAAATGTGACAGAAAAGATTTAACAGCAGCTTACATCCAGAAAAATTGCGAACATTTGTGAAAAACTGAATTTCTAAAACTGTTTCAACAAAACCAAAATGGTTACTATTGCACCTGCTTTAACAGAGGATGGTTTTCTTTGCAGAAATACCTGTCACATTATATATTCCAATATATGTTTCCCTTTGTTAGCATTTCTAATATTTAGTCATTTACTAGGAGCAAGGAAAGTGAATTCAATGGAGAAAGAGATCAAAAAAATGTAACTATATACTTTCACACCCCCTATTTAGACCAGGCACTAAAATGTCTGGCAATAAACATAAATTTGCAATGTAGATTTTGAAGAATTTTTAATTTTAAAGTGACATAACTAATCTGAATTTCTATTCCTTGAACTATTTTCCTATGGAAAGATTAATGCAGTGAGTTGACAAGGAATCCCCAAAGTCATGAATTTAGCAAGACAAGAAGGAACTTTGCATGTTGTCAAGAATCCTCAGCCATAATAACCAATGCTTTCAAAAAAAAAAAAAAAAAAAAAAAAAAGGAAGGGAGAGTGATGAGCCAGATATCAAAACTCATGTTTCAAGCTTTAAAGCAAACTCTAACTCCTGGGATTTAGAATTCAATCTTTACGGAAGCAGATTTTCCTCTATTCCAGTCTTTATCTTCTCTGGGGTTTTCCTTTTTCAGATATATGTTCTGTGGCTATCTCAAGGGCAGATAATTGTATCAGATAAATTACGGTTCTGATCCAGTAAGTTGTTTACTGTACTCAGCCTGCACACAAAAATGTTTACGTATTCTCTGTACAGATGCAATAGTTTCTTAACTCTGCTCAGAGATTGTGGGACATGGTGTCAGGAAAAGCAGAAGAATGAGTTTCTCTGAACCAAATTGTAGTAAGTTCTCTCTCCATGTTGGCCAGTTTGAAGGACACATGTTGAACATTTGGGACTGTCTTTTCTTTCTCTGCCAGTTACTTGATAACATCTCTTGTGGATAAGTTTTAAAAATAACAATACAGATTTTTGTGTCCAGCAAGACATTTTAAGACTGTGGGCCCTTTGAACGCCATGGTCTGCAACATTGATTGCAGCCACAATTACAAGCAAGCACAATGCATGACTGCTGTACAAAGAACATGTTGTGAAACACTCTGTTCTCAAGTGTGGTTTTATTTTCAGCACTGGTTTATTTGAAGTCACTGGGAAAACGAATACATGTACATTTTGGGCTGGGTTTTCAAATGGTCAAAAAAGAGCATTGGGCATTTAACCCTCCAGGAAGCACAGTGTCCTATTGAGAACAGCATTATTGGAAAATTGGGCCTCTTTTGTTGCTGCTGACCTCATTTCCTTGAATCTCAGTGCTGGCTTAATCCTAAAGTGTAACTCAAACATAGTTTAGATCAACCAGCAATAGCCCTCCTTACCTAAAAAAGTCTGGCTAAACTAGTCAAGTATTCTGTGGTAGCTCCAAGTACCCCTCTCATAATACTAACAGAAGTTCACAAAAACAGAATGGTTAAGAAAACCAGATCTGACCTTGAAGGGAAACTAACAGAGTGTTTATCAAGTCAATCTTTGTCTCCTTTCCACTTTGTTTTTTTATTAAGCTTGTTGTTAATGACATAGGGCATGACACTGGTGATACCACCAACCAAAGCAGCAAGCAGTGTACTACCGTACATACAGCAATGGCCAGAAGTAGGTGCCTTATGTAAGATATAATAGGGCAAACATATTGTGATAGTGTACCAGGTTGTAGCAAATTATATTCGTGCATCTCATGAACCAAAGGCAGTATCTTTATATTCAATTGCCCTTTCATGGGTTTTTTTTATCATGGACTTGTTCATTGATGTCTCTGAAACCATATACAACCCTACCATCCACAATATCTTTTAAATATGCACAGTTTATCTGCTTCCACTTTGAATCAGCCACTTGCTAGTTTTGTTTGATGCTTCTTCATTGTTCTATTTTGAGAAACAGTGAACAATTGTTTGCTGTTACCTGCTCTGTAACATCATTGGTTTCAGAGACCTTTATCATACCCCTGCTTTTTCTCCAGGCTGAAATTCCCAGACTATTTCATCGTTCGAGACACAAAGACCATCTCACACTTTAGCCAATCCTTGTCACCCTATTCAGTATTTTTGTAAGTGGTACAGGCTTTTTAAAGAAATTAGTTCACAGTTGATTGACATAATAGCATCATTAAACGAGTGATGAGGTTAAAATAGGATGAAATAAATGCAGTTGAGTCAGGTAAGTTTACCTCATAGAGATATCTTACCAAGAAAATACAGAAATGTGACGTATCAGCCAGTAGAGAGAACTAATTAATGTAATGTTAATATTGACACAGGAATCATAGCAAACATATTTAAACAAGTTTATTCACTAATCATTACTAAAAAGAGTGTGGAAAGCCCTGTCTCTTCATTAATGTTTGCTCTGAGCACTATATGCATTGGCTATTGAGAATAATCCCAATATAGTCAGCACTCACGTGCTTTAAGGCATTTAGCAGAAAAGGCTTGGAACTTACAAGCAAAATGTATGCACGCTTCCCAGCAGTATTACTCACACAGTTTTCTGACATATTCATCTCATACATCTCAGCTGAGTTCAAAGTTTCATATGTTCATGAAAGTGTGGTGTCATCTGTCAGAACAGAAATAAAAAGAATGACTCACAGATGGCATGAATTTCTTGGTTCCTTTTATTCATGGTCTGTATGATATATTGTGATGTACGTTCTGGCAAAGGATTAGCAGGCAGAGGTGTGCACAGAGCTTTGAATAGGCTAACTGCACAAGCAAATGGTCAGTTACGTGTGTAGTCTGGCATACAGTTTCTCTATGACGTTTTGCTATGCATGAAAATTAGCCGCATAATTGTATATATGTTCTTTGGTTTTTCCTGTGCTTCTGTACAACTCCTATTTGTTATGTGTGTGCTACAAATATTTCAACACTCATTAGTTTTTAATTGCAAATACTCCCATTACAGAGTATATTATCTATTTAAAACCAGGGTCTCTAAGGTTGCTGCAAAAGTGTAATACTGCCATAGGTCCAAACCTGCCATAGGTCCAAATTCTTCAAATTAAACCCATTTAGCACCCCAGCAAGCCTGAAAATAGAGTATTTGTGCTTCTACAGGGTGCAATTCAGCATTTAGCACTTCTGTGTGATCTGACCAAGCCTGCAAGACCAGGCCTGCTGCTGAGATAGGGCAGGAACACGACCAATTTCTGAAACCTGCCAGGGCTGATGGGCAGGATAGCAGCCCCCCAGCATCAAGACGGGAGTGAACCTTCACTTGCCTTCGGGTATAAGCCCTGGGTGGTGATGTGTACATGAGGCATCTGTGGGTACACTGGGCATATCAGGCATCTGCGAGCTTAGGCAGCAACTGAAGAGGCATTTTTAGGGCTGTAATTTTGGCATCTAAGTCAGGAATCAAGCGGGACTTGGTACCTCAGCACACAGCTTGCTAGAACTCCAAGTTCTGTTTTGCCTTCATGGCTGGCTGGAGGCTGTGGTGCAGAAGGCAGGGTCACCAGCAACTTCAGAGAACAGACATATGCTGCGTCTAACTTTTCATTAAAAATGAAAATAATTGTGTTGCGCAAGAACATGGATGTTCATAGTTCCATCCTTCACTGGATTTTAGCTCTTTTTAAAGGGCAAATGTTAGTGCCAGAGGAAGGAGGCAGACTGACAGCACTGACAGACTGACATACACCAGAGTCTTCTGTTTAGTTACAACACACGGTATTAGCAGAGCAGATGAAAGCCCCTGTCCCCAGGATGGCTTTTTACAGGGGGGAAATGCCAATCTGCCATTGCTTTCACGCACTTGGAACTGCATTACAGGAAAGTTATTTAATGAGAAGGAGAAACAAGGGATTCTGTTTGCTCCACAAACGTCTCATGTAAACAAGCAAAAGAAAATCCTTTGGCAGGAATCTAATTGATTGCCCAAATGCACTCATTTAAAAGGTATCTGGAAGCCACAATCAAAATCAGTACAACTGGAATTTATATGGATACCTGGTGTTCTGAAAGAGTGGAAAAGGAGGTGTTTGTTAGAACATTACTGCCCCTCAGGTCTGTCCATTCTGTCACACCTAAGAGTCCCCCTTTACCTTTATATATATTTATATATATAAAAATAAAAAAATTGGCCACCCTAAAGGTTGGATAAATATCTAAGCATTTCTGTTAACAACCTTTACACTAGTTCTATCCAGAATGGTGCTAAAGCATTGCTCTTTGCTGAGGTAATATTAGCAAAGTCCAATTTGGGGGCTTAATGTCATTTTAATACTTTACTTAACATAGTCCAGCCCTTGGACTTGTTTAGAACTCAGAGGTCTCATCCAATTGGTCTACAAGTACTGCCGCTGCAGAGTGTATTATATCTTTAAGACCAGGGCCCCAAAAGTTGTTGCAGAAGTATAATCCTGCCATAGGTCCAAACCATGTGTGTTGTGCTCATGCTGCACTAGGTACTAGGGGATTACACAGAGCACAGTGTAACCAGGGCTGCTACCACAGTTATGGGTGTAGGAGGAACTTTGAAGAACATCAATAGTTGCTGGCTACCTCCAGCCCAGTTTCCCAGGTGACCTTTGCAATCATGCCACGTGTGTCTGTCTCTCTTTGAGAAAGCAGCAGAGGTCTCAAATATATTAACAGTTCTGAGGAACTGGGCACGTGAGAAGGGGAGAAAGGGCTTGCAGTTGCCTTGACTGACAGCCCACAGTGTGAATGCAAACGTTATTAGATACTATTCACAGCAGGCAAGAACATAAATGCCTACCGGCACCCCCTCAGAACTACCCACAGGTTGAAAATCCAAGAAAATAAAGCATCATTAGCTCCTCTCCTTTATATTTGTCGTGGTTTGAGCCCAGCCGGTAACTCAGAACCACACAGCCGCTCACTCACTCCCCCCCTTCCTCCCCCTGCTCCCGGAGGGATGGGGAGGAGAATCGGAAGAATGTAACTCTCACGGGTTGAGATAAGAGCAGTCCCACAACTAAGGTATAATACAAACCACTACTGCTACCACCAATGATAATAATGATTAGTGAAATAACAAGGGGAGAGGATACAATTGCTCACCACCCGCCGACCGATACCCAGCCCGACCCGAGCAGGGATCTGGGCCTTCCGGGTAACTCCCCCCAGTTTATATACTGGGCATGACGTGCTGTGGTATGGAATACCCCTTTGGCTAGTTTGGGTCAGGTGTCCTGTCTCTGCTTCCTCCCGGCTTCCCCTCCTCCCTGGCAAAGCATGAGACTGAGAAAGTCCTTGGTTGGAATAAACATTACTTAGCAACAACTAAAAACATCAGTGTTATCAGCGTTGTTCCCAGGCTGAAAGTTAAAAAACACAGCACTGCACCAGCTACTAAGAAGGAGAAAAATGACTGCTATAGCTGAACCCAGGACAATATTCTATGACATCGTTAAATAATGCATTCCCATGGCTTCCTAGATTTTGTCTTTTGTACAGTGTGAAAAAGGGAGCAGCTTCCTTCAGCCTCTTCTTGCTCTGATGTTGCAGTCTCCTACTACTCAAAATACTGGATTGAACAGGGAACTGGCAAGAGCAGCGCTAAGGATGACAGTTCAAGCGTGTCTTCAAGAAAGGATAGTTATTGCAGGAACACACCCTTAAGGACATCTGTTAAATATAACATAACATCAGGGGTGGTAAATAAAATTGTCTTGGTTTTAGACAACCACGCTGAAACCAGAAGGTCTTCCTAATCAGCTGGTGAAACATTAACATAGCTTGTCTGTCTTGTCTGTGGAATTGTGCTTAAAATTTGCTATCTAGTGTGCCCTCTTGATGTCACATTTTCTCAGAAAGATGAAAGGGTGCAGAATGTTCTTTGCTCTGCATATGGGTGTCCTTATTTTTTTTCTTTATTTTTTGAAAGAACCATAAACAAGAGTTAATGAGCACTGATGAAGGAGCCTCTGCGAAGTCAGGACAAACGTGAGGCAGGGAGGGAACAAAGTGAGTAATTCATGCTGTTTATGTGTTTCAGGGTGGCTACTGCTCTGTGTACATTATAGCTCATCAGGTGAACAACAGCACCCTATTGATGCGTTGGCTGCCCATGCTGCTGTAGTGCTCTGTGGGGGCTGCTGAGAGCTTGCAAGCTTTCTTTGAGACAATACTATGGGAAGAAGATAAATAAGGGAAAGAGACATACTGTAAGGACAGCAAAGGGAAAACTGAATTAAACACAAACAAGGCATTTAAATTAGAACATCCTGAGGCATGTTCCATCCACACTGTTCATATGTTCAGGAAGCACTTTGATATTTTGAATTTTCTCAGTTTTGGCTTGTCATGGTTTAAGCCCAGCTGGGAACTAGGTGCCACACAGGTGCTCACTCACTCCATGCCCAATCCCCAGTGGGATGGGGAGGAGAATCAGAAAAAATGTAAACCCCCATGGGTTGAGATAAGAACAGCTTAATAATTGAAATAAAAGTAAGTAAGAATGACTGTAATGATAGTAAATAGAGAGGGGAAGGAATAAAGAAGTAATGCACATTACAATTGCTCACCACCGACCAATGCCCAGATCATTCCCAAGAAGCAATCAGTCCCTTCTGGCCAACTCCCCGCAGTTTATATACTGAGCATGATGTTCTATGGTATGGTATACCCTTTTGGCTAGTTTGGGTCAGGTGTCCTGTCTCTCCTCTCTCCCACTTCTTGTGTCCCTCATTGGCAGAGCTGAAAAGTCCTTGATCAGGGTAAGCACTACTTAGCAATAACGAAAAAGATCAATGTGTTACCATTGTTATTTTCACACTAAACCCAAAACACAGCACTGCACCAGCTGCTAGGAAGAAAATTAACTCCATCCCAGCTGAAACCAGGCTCTCTTCTGCCTTACCTACTCACTTGCCTCTTGGGCTTTGTCATTTCTTTGCAGTACTCAGTTCTGCTAGGTCTCATCTACATCAACAGTACAGATCATCACGGGTGTGGGAACATGGTGTTCTTTGAGCTCTGCCGCCCTGAGGATCACAGAGAATTGCCTCACTTCAGGCTTACACTGTTACAGAAAATCTTTTCTCTGTCACTAATGAGCAGTGGCAAAAAACCTGAAGTATTAAAAGGCAGAGATTTGGGGCCCTCATACACATGCATTTTAAAAGCTTAGGGTGTCTAAGCACTCTTAGTAAAATAATTGCAAGATGAGTCAGGAGGAGAGGAGAGGTCAAGTTCTGCAAAATATTACATAACAAAATGGAGAACAACCAGAAGTCAGGTATTTATTACATGCACACTCTGCTGGGGAAAATGTTCCATATCTCTTTGAAACTGTTCGACAGAGTTTCTGTTAAACAAACAAATGAAAAATAAACACCACTCTAATTTACTGGGATCTTTTGCAGAAGGTAACTGTCATGTGAAGAGTTGAACCCCCTGCATAGAACATTCAGTGGCTGGCTGGATGGCAACAGGAGCTTCTGTTGCAAGCGTCTTTGCAATGGTGTCTTCAGGTGCACCAAATGAGACTCTGTGAACTCTTGTTCTGCTGAATTCTGGAAATCTAGCTGGTCTTACTTGCCCACTACATACCATGGTCATTTGGCAGTGATTACTTTAAACTGTACACGAAGCATCTCTTAACTGTCTTAACTGGCTTCAGAAGACTGTTCTGTGTGAGCGTTTCTGCATCTGCAGGAAGTTTCTACACCACAGACCAACTACAAGTGTCCTACCTATGTGCAGCTGAATCCATTCTACAGCAGGAACCGCATGGGGGAAGCCCACCAGCATGCCCCATTCTCTACTTAGAATGTTTATCAGCACATTTAAGCATATAAATAGTTCCTATCATATGGCCTATGCACAGCAGAGGCTTACTAGGAGGAGTCTCCAGGGCTGCCCGAAATTCCTACCTGTATAGTGCCTGTAAAGAATAAAGCAAATACTTTGTTGTGAGGGCAGCTGGGAGTTCTGTCACTTTCTCACAGGTGAGTTCATTGTCTCACTTTACGCAGGGTCCAGCCAGGGAAGCCCTGCATCACCCAGGCAATTAATGACTAAATTGATGTGATTTGTATACAGGCATAGCCTGATACCCAGCTACACCACTACTGTGACTGCAATTTCCTTCTTATATCAAAATTGTAACTGAAATTCCATAGATTTCACTGCAGCTGTAGTGTCTTTTATTTTATTGGAATAAATATGTTTGTGCTTGAGCACTCTGCACACCTCTATTTTACTTGGAGAATGAATGCCTCAAAGTTTTTCACAGTGTTTTTATGCAGAACACCCTAACTCTGGTAGTGGGTCTGTTTTCTTGATCCTGTCCATGTTAACGGTATTTCCTGACATGGGTCTCCTCCCTTCTTTGTCACTCTTTTCCCTTCACTTTCTGCTTTTCTCTGTCCAGATCTCTTACCTACCTGTCATATCTGCCATTTCATGATCATCTCACGTGCTTTTATTCTGTCTTCTTAACTGTAAAAACTTGTCCCCTCATAAATGTCCTTAAGATTCATTCTTTTTCGTGTCATTTTCTCCAGTGCTTTCGTGTGCCATTTCTCAGGCATCCTCTCACTGTCTCTCAACCCTTCTGGCCTCTGGTCCTGCTTGCTCCTCCTTGGAGAACTGCCTTCCTCCTGCTTCCTGTGCAGTAGACACTAGCACTTGTGGAATGATCTGACTGTGTTGCTGTGCTACAGCTGCAGCCTGTTTCAATGCAAAGCACTGAAAATGTTGAGGATCCTCCTTTCCCCAGGCTGTCCCCAAGCCTTCTGAACAGTCTTCTCCTGCATGCAGCAGAGCAAGTGAAGCTACACTTGCTTTCCCCATTTTCCTTCTAGTTTGGAACAAAGGAGACGTGTAAGCCAAGCTTAACTAAAAATGCCATGTAGATTCAAACCTCTTCCCAGCATGATTTCTTTAGATGGTCTTTTATTACACACAGTTTTCCTGCAAATGTTTTGCAAGGGAAGCAAGAACATGAGAAGAGCCAGCACTGGCAGAAGCCTGCTGTATTGCAGGCTGACCAGCAAGTTGCAAACCTTGCCCAGATGAAGGAGGCAGACACAGGAGATGAGACATGGGACAAATAGGCATGGAGAAGAGAGAAGAGAGCTTAGAAGAGCTGGCTTTGCTCGATAAAGGCTTCCAGTGTCCCTTCTGAGTTAAGCATAACTCTGATTTTTGCCTTTGGAGTAGTCATTGGGAATGAATAGATAAAAAGTCCTTCCACATAAATTAAGAAAGTTTTCTTCCTTATATGCATTTGAGAATTTTTTTTTTTTTTAATTTTTTTTTTTTTAGCTTGGTTTGTGGCATTGGGAGTTCCTTTGGTCCCACGGATTTACCTCTAACTTAAGTAGATAACAAATTGCAGCAATCTTTCCTTTTCTTGCTTGTTTCTTTATCTGGCTATTTCCAAATATAGTTGTTTGTTTTGGCACCAGGTTAATGACACAATGGAAGTGTCTGTCTGCAGCTGAATAATGCTCAGAGGAACATAATAGAGATGGAACAGAAGATTATTCCTTCTCAATGAGTGGGTACATAGGGCATTTCTAAAATAATAATGCTCTTAAACTGGTGACAATTTTTAAATTAAACTGTTTTAAAGCAGGGTTTGTCAAAGAGAATGTTTTTGTCCTGTTCCTGTCTGGCTTGGTATAAAGCAAATACCACTAGTGTACTTACTCTTGATTGTGCTACAGTTTTACTTGCTCTTCCAGTATCACTCTCTCTTATGCATGCGCTCACATGTTTGCTTTCTGAGTGTACCTCTGCTCTTCCTTGCCCGAGAGAAGTTTGTATATTTATTGGAGACACTGGAATATGCATTGAACATAAACATGTTTTTTATTTTCTTAGGATTTGAATTTTTTGAAACAAGTGCCAAGGACAACATTAATGTCAAGCAGACATTTGAGCGACTCGTGGATATCATCTGTGACAAGATGTCGGAAAGCCTGGAAATGGGTCCCACCATTGCTGTCAGCAAGCAGAACACGCGGCTAAAAGACACCCCTCCTCCACAGCAGCCCAACTGTGGCTGTTAATGCAGCTGTCAGCAAAGGCAGCTCCAGTGTGTTCTGTGGCCAACAGAGTATTTGTGAATGGTCTATATGCCTTTATTTATTCTGTCTTATTAATTTATTTGGGAGCAAAGTCTTTTATTTTACATCAGCAGCTGGTGGAGAATGTGTATGGAGATGATGGAAAGGTTATTAGTTTGAAAGGATGATCCAGTTTTTAGCATCTGGCTTTTGCATGCAGGATGGCTACTAGTTTCTTCTTTCTTTTTACTGTTTTACATTACACTTACTTCAGCTGGTGCCATGTCCTCAGACCACATTTGCCTAGAATTGACTCTTGCTTCATCAGTTTCAAATTATATAATTGAATCCTTAGGGCAGTGGCCAACGTGGCTTACAATAAGCTTCCTAATGCCACTTAACATTTTCTCCTGACTGAAAATCAATTTAGAAATATTACTCTAGAGAGAAAATCTCTCATTCTGTCCAGATCATTTGTGTAAGGAACACTTCCTGGAGTGTATTACAAATCTACACTCATTATGTTACACATCCTGGCTGATTGGAAATTGCAGAACTTAGAAAGAAGTTAGTTCCTGGACCCAAAGCCACCAAACTTTCCTGTGAGTTTCCAACTGGATGTGGATATTCAGTGCAGACCCTCAGATATTAGGTACTTCATCCTGTTCATATAGCTAGTATGTTTACATTTCCGTGGGAGCTGCATGTGTATCTAACACCTTTCTGATACTGAACGTAATTTCTCATTCCATCATTACTGAGATTCTGTAGTACCTACCCAGTACTGGAGGGCTGACTAGCTCTTTCCATTTCTACTTGTATGAGATATTAACACACAGTTTTATATTACCCCGTGACAGAGCCAAATCCATTATGCTGGATTGTTCGTAGCCAAAACTGTCTTGTCACATTGCTGTCAAACCTGCATACTGAAGTTTTCAGGAATTTTATCTCTCCTTCAGTCACTGAGACAACGACCATCAGAACACAGGCTACACACTGCCTGTATTCTACTTAGACCTATTGCAAAAGTGCTGCTGCTGTCAGTGAACTGGAGTTTGACCTCACTTTTACTTTGGGGATATCTATTTTGACAAGACAATCAGAGTTTCACAAGATTTTAAAAAACTTTAGGAGTAATAAAAAATTGTCAAAATTTCTAGTGTTAGCCTGAATACATTCAGAAGATCAGCAAAAGGCTGTGAAGATAGCAGAATAATGTACACAAATTCTTTTCTAATAACATGTTAAAAATACTCATATTTCACAGTTTTTGAAAGTACTCCACTAGTAACTGGTGGCAGTTTCTTACATTTGTGCCCTGGAGTACTTTGTACAACTCCTTTACTTGCGTCATAGTGACATTTTTTAACTAAACAGCATAATTGAAGAAGCATTAACTGTTTTATTGTTCTGTTAGACAGAATTTAGGACAAGGCTGACATTTCTTAAACTGTGTGCAATGGGAAAAATCAGAAGACAAATTAGAGAAGGAAGTAACACAATGTACTGCAAACTGCTCAAAACTGCAAAGAAATCCCTGTACGCACATTACTTTTTTTTGAAGGTAATTTATATAACTCCTGAAACACACTAGGAGAAAATGGCCACTTTTTTTTACTGATTAAATAACTTACATACACTTTTGACACAATAAAAATTATTTCCAAACAAGGCTTATAGACGCATGAAAATGGATATACCATCAGGGCACTACATTGGCTGCCTAACTTAAATGAATACATGGTCTTTCTTCAGTCTGTGGCTTTAAACCATGCCTCTTCTGTTAGCTAGTTTACTTAAGCACTTGTTTTCCGAGTAGACGTGGAGACTGGCCTTCATTTGTTAACTTCCATTAAGAGAAAGCACTGTCCTCTTTGGGGCTGATAGGCAGCCAGGTAGAAGAGGCGTGTGCAATCCCAGCTGTAACCTTGTCTGTCTCCGGGGATGCTACTTTTCTTTCCCCCATCTGAGGCAGCATGTTGATAAGTGTGCTGAGAGACTTCCATTGATATGTCTTCACTCACTACATACCACCTGCTTTGGAAAAAGAAGTTATAAGAAGCTGAGGAAACTTTGTGTGAGATGGTAGGCAGTTTTCCATGCTTTTCTTGCTGTGTGCAGTTATTGCTGCTGAAGAGAAAGGAGCAGGGAATTCTTGAGACAGCACTCAGGTTCAGCCCTCAAGTCCTTTAGAAAATGTTTAGGTTGTATTATTAGTCTGAGCCATCTCAGGCAAGGCAAGGAGAGAGGAGAACATAGTCACATCTTACATGAACTTGGACATATCCTGGATCATGCAGCATGGCTACGAATGCAAGTATTCTTCCAGCTTTTCTCTGGGATGCTTGCTGCAAACTGTTCATCTCCATTGCACATCATAACAAGGAAAAAAGACCCCAAAATGCCTCATGCTACAGCCACACCTCGCTTATACTCTATCGCAGTGAATTCCAGACACTTCCTGGTGACCATGCAATGAATTTCAGGCCATCCATGCCTCTTTATGACCATGTAGTCTCTAATCAGTGATGGCAATAGACACATTAGCATGTATCTTTTTAAACAATTTGAGTAATAAATAGTACTTTACTTAAATAGGATGAATTAACTGCTTTAATTTTGCATCAAGAGTCTGGGCAGAAGAGGATCAACAAAATCAAAGAGGGAGAATCTCTCGTTTGCATTTCTGAAACAACTAACCTTCAACATGTCTCCTGCACGGGATGGGGAGGATAGGGGAAGCAGTTGCTGGAGTAACGCTGTTCATTAGAGTGCCAGCCATGTGTCGTAAGGAAAAGGCTCATCTGAAGTACAGTAGCAGAACCAGTCAGTATTTAAAAACTCCTAGGATCTTTGTATTGACATTCAGACATATCATAGAGTTCAGAATTAGTCAGATTAATTTGTTAAGTGTTCACATCAAATCCTTGGAGATTTTCAAGACCAGACTGGCTAAAGCCCTGGGCAGACTGCTCATACCTCTTAGTTGACACTGTTTTGAGCAGGGGGTTTAGAAGGATGACCTGCTGATGTCCCATCGAACCCAATTTATCCTGTCATCTCTTCTTCTGAAATTGAAAATGTTGGAAGTTCAAGTAAAACTTTTCTGAACTATCAGGGTTACCTACTGTTGGAAAAGTAGGCTTTGATTTCTGTTACAGGTTGGCTTTTGCAGCCATGTGTATCACAGCAATATTGAGATTCTCCTAAAAACTTTGGTCACATGTAGATCATATACCCCTCTCAGCAGGCTATCGCAGAGAAACAGAAAAGACAGGCTTTTGAAAAGTAACTTACTATCCCTTCCCCAAACATGTTAAAATCTAGTTTGAATGCTGAGGGAACTAGCAGGATTGGGATTTTCATTCAATTTATATGATGTCTTGGCCTCTTCACAGGATGTCCAAAAGCAGCCTGTGTCAGTCTAGGTTGGCTCCTCTTGGCTTATGTGATAGAACTGCAATTTTCTTCAATGCAAGTGAAGTTAGGCTGAACACTTTTGGAAATCCCATCCCTAATCAAGGACGAAAATGTAATCAATCAATGGCACATTATTTACACATATCCAGTAGCCACTGATTATAAGTTTTTGTAGGAGACAAGCAGGATTTGGCTAGAACCTTTGTCTATCCACTGGTGCAGCACAGCTCCGTCAAGAAAAAGTAACAGGCTAAAAAGCACTGTATTCTAGTGATGGAAGAGGACTGTATCGTTAAATTGAAAACAGGGATAAGATATCCAAAACTACTTTTGATCTCGTCACAGTTCTTGGTGAAAAAGTACTTGCACACTACACTAACTTCTTGTCATTCTCACCACAGAAATAACACTGAATGTCGTGGAGCCCTATTGGTCCAGGCACAGACAACCTCTTAGATTTAGGCCTCATGGTGAGATATAGTGGCTGACACACTAACCATGTTAAATTTCTGATTGATTAGATGCCTTTGGGCAGAGGTTCAGAGTTCCATAGTACCAGCTGAATTAATACTACGCAACCCATTTTCCAAACTATGATCTAGACTTAAAACTTTTAGGAGCAGGCTAATCCAGCGCATGGGTAATGCACCAGCCTTATGCTCTGACAGTGTCTTGCTTGCTGCATGGTCAGCCTAGGGCTCAGGAAATGCTTTGGGAGCACAGAAATGCATGGGATGTGACTGGTTCCTGTGGTGCCTCCTGGCGCTGATCAGTATGCTAAACAACTAGCAAGCCATTCTGGTTGAACCTTCAGATGCATGGTTTTGGTTCTGGTAAGGGTTCATGTTCACAAGTGTTCTGGTCCTCCTAGTGTAACTAACTTAATACTGTATCTTTTGTTGTTGTTATTGTTGTTTTGTTTGTTTGGTGTTTGAAATACATATGAGCTAGCCTGACTTTCTGTCAAAAAATCACTCCTTCTCTCTGAACAGCTGTGTATGTGACTATTACCTGAAACTATTTGTTCCTTCTTGCTTAGACTTAATGTAATGCCTAGAGAAACTACCTGAGCAACTACATCTCTGTGGCCTTTCCAGAGCACCAGTCTGAAGGATTAAATTTTCTTTCCAGTCTGCTCAGCTCTATATGTTCAACTGTACCACCTGCATCTTCTTTATTTTAGGAACTAAGTACTATTTCAGGGTGCACAGAATCTGCTGGAATTTGATCCTAACTTTGAGAATGCTTTGAGTTCATCATTTTCAGGAAAAAAAAAAAAAGAAAAAGTGGCACTAATTCTACATATGATGATGATGCCATTGTTTCTCCAATAGCAGATGAATGATGCTGCAGATGCATTCCAAAAGAAGCCTCCCTCTCAATTTCCGCCCCTCCCCAACTACTCATTTCTGTATTTCTGGGGGGCAAGTTTTAATACTTGCATTTTTAAGGGCATCAACCAAATCACTGTTCTGCTGACAGGCAGATTCTTCCTTGGCCTGTTTCATATAGACAGACACACAGTGCATGAGCATAGTTCTTTAACAGATTTGGCAATGTGAGACCATGAGTATATAAATCCTCATAGATAAATCCTCAAGTGGTATAAAGCAACATGTCTTCACTTATGCCAGCAAAGAAGTGAGTTGTGTTGATTTGCACCATTTAATCCTTACACTCTAGTTCCAGATTTTGCAAGGTTCATCATTTGTCAAGTCTCATTTAAAAAGGCAATTTGTTTCAATTATTTGAATTATTTCTATCAGTTTTCTTTATTAAGGGGTAAGTGTAGTTCACCTTTGCAATATGGCCTTCCTTTTCTTTTTTTTCCTTTTTTGTTTTTTTTTTTTTTACTTTGTCAGTGGATGTTCATTGAAGCAGAAATTGCAACTACACACAGATAATATACATATATACACAGGTATGCATCTTTGGCGCTTATTCAGTTCCCACTGTTAGTTGCTCCTGTTCAGTGCAGACTTCCCTAAATGCCACAGTGGAATTTATCTATTTATTTATATTTATCTATAAATTCTCATTAGCACCAGAAACCAGCTGGGTAACATTTGCAGACCATAGATTTATTATCCATGGTTCCAGCAGATGTAGATGGCTTGTTATTTGTAGAATAAGGTACCTCATATTTGATTGGGGGGGGGAGGAGGGAAGCAAAAGTCCTAATCTTTCAATAACTCCAGGATCATGCATAACATGCAGAAAGGGAAGCTAGAGATAGCTCACCACTTCTGGCGATAAATTTACTCAAGTAATTCTGACATGTACCTGCAACTAGTGTTAAATGAAATGTTTGTGCTGTAACTCCTGTTTAATATTTTGTCAGTAATGTCAGATGTGTTGTGGCTCAGTTGGACTGTCAGAATGTGTAACCTATATACTAGTGTTTGTGGAATTCACGTCTTAAATGTTGCATGAAAATATGTTATAAAAATAGATATGTTTTCTATTTTTTAATACCTCAAAACTGAGGAATTATGGGCCAATAAGTGCAATATTTAACTATTTACTCAGTGTATATAAACTTGTGTGAAAGGGAGAAGTGTCATGTATGTGTGATGAGCTGTTGATGATGTCTGCGTGGCTTAAGATTTCCAGTAGACGTACATGTCTTGTAGTAAAATTTATATAGTAAACACTTTACAAGTCTAGTGTAAAAATATCCTTAAGTCATTTAAACTATTTTTCATATATGAGACAATGGTAAAAGATATTTGTATGTTTACTGCAAGTGCATGTCAATTTTACTTTTACAGTTGTGTCCTGTTTGAAAATTACCATGTTATACCAAGACTACTGGGGATAGCGCTTTCAGTCAGAAGATGCCTGTTAACTCTCTGCCTATGTTTTTAAAGCATGTTCTCTAGAAGCATTAGAACTTCCTATAGGTCAGCAGTTATGGTGAGTTATTTATTCTTAAAGAATCACTTACATTTTCTGTCTGCCTGTATTGCATAATATCATGTAGCATGTTTTCTTTAAACTGACACAGTTAACTCATAATAATTTCCTGAAATATTAAATAGGGATACCCAGTGCTCTTGCAGATGACTCAAAAAACTTCAGTTGGTGCCCTGAGTTAACATGTTTGGGAACAGCTTAAAGGTCACAGCCAAATAGGGCCAGCACAGTGGGTGGTGACCTTAATCAGTCACTTCTGCCAATGAAGTTTCTTAACTTTTCTAGATCCTAAAGATGGAAGATACATCCTGAAATATATTGATCCAGACTCTTCACACAACTGTTACATGGCCCTCAATGTTGAAAAACTCTACTGTTAGCAGTAATGCTGAGGTGTAAGCTCTGTAGCCTAGAATCTAGCCATAAAATTAAAAGGAGACACCAAATCATTTCTTCTTCCTTCCCTGTTACCCTTGCGTATTTGTAATAGCTCTCTAAGCACATGAGCAAGGCCATCACTGTTCAGCAAAATCCTCGGGTACATGTGTCACCTTAAACCTTGAATCACTGATCTGCTGTGGGTTCCCAGCTGTGCCCACTGACCCTGCAGAAGAGAAGCTCGTTCTGTTAATCCTTGCTACATCTCTGGTTTCAAAGGAATGTATTATCTGCCTTGGGACTTTGCTAAGTAGAGACGTGCCACTGAGTCAAGGCCAAGGGGAGTAACTGGTTTTGCTTCGCAATTTTGACAACAAATTATTTTCAATAGTACCATATTAAAGGGTACATAAGTAGATTTTCAGTTTGATCTGATGCATTTTTGTGACAATGTACAAGGTTGATTTAGGTTTTAGGGTTTCGTTTTTTTTTTTTTAATTAGCTTCATCAGCAAAAGAATGAAACTCTAAGGCCCACTGGAAACCAGTATTGTGGGTTTCCTTTCCTGTCATCATATAGTTTCTCCAAGAAAGCAAAGTAGCCAGATTGCATTAAGTAGCACAGGATGGTACTTGGAATGACCTGAGCAGCCCTTAAAATTCTCCCTGGTTTTGTATCTTCTGCCATGAAAACTGCAAAATTAGACAGACCAGAGTGAAATCGAAGTGTATGTGGAGAAAAATTTGGGATTGCTTAATAAAAAAAAAAGGAAATTCTTGGTATCTTTGTAGCTGAGCAACAGACAAGTAACAGTCATAATATGAGGTGCCACTGAAATACAGATACGCAGACTGCTGCAGGATTGATGACGCCTAACCTAAACTTTTTATTGCTAAGTGACCTGAGTGTTCAAGGGCTGGCAGATAATTTTACCTAGCATTTTTATTATTCCTTATAGACGTGTGATTATATACGCAAAGATAAATGCTTGCCTTGAAAATATGTAGCTGTTCTGGCTCCCTCAAACTAGGTTGCTTGCTGAATTGTTCTTGAAGAAAAGTTGAAGTACTTGCTTAGGATACATTTGTGAGGGGGTGAGACTCAATCTGTCCCTCCTCCCCCAACCCTTACTGCAATATAGTTACTGTGGTTCTAAAAAATACATTAGTTTAAAATGCTGCTGGGTGACAAATTTTGTGAATCTTCCACATACATCCACGGGAGCTCTTGTCTGAATGTGAAATGTAAGTTTTATCCATGTGCAGAGTTTTAATTCTATGTGGAAGTAGAGACCATGTGTATTCCATTGGATATTCTGTTTGTATGTATGTGACTTCTGTATACCAAGTGGATTTTGTTTGTTTAATTTTTTGTTGGAAGTTTTATTTCCTTTTGTGATTACAATAAATATTCAAGAGACTATATTCATGAATATCTCAGTTGTGCTGACATGGTCTTAACACCCCTCATCCATGTTTATTTCCTTTCACTTACTAAAACTGGGAGAAAAAATAATGGACAACAATACCACATCTGCCATAATTAATTTCATTAATACTCGCTCAGTAACAATGTTGAGTCGTGGTTCTGTCTGAATCCCACAGAACTCACTGGAGACTTTGCCCTAGGAGAAATGCAGGAGAAAGCATTTCCCCACCAAAAGCACACTTGACTCAGCCTATAAAATGACCCTTTAAAATAGGGAAAAGTTTTTTCTTTTGACGTTTCACTATATAAACTGTTATATAGTGTCTGTGCCTTTTGGATGCTGTTATTAGTTGGCCAAGAGATCTTAGCCTGAATGAGCGATCTCAATTGTGGTGGGTGGTATTTCACACAAATTGTAATGTATCACTGTCCATATGCTGCTTTTTTCTAGATATACATACACACCTTTGTGCTAGTTTGAAACCTGCTGTGACTCCTGGATTTATCTTCACTGTACACAAGTCCTAATCTTCAACCAACCTGTTGACCAGGTGACACTGTCCCCTGTGTCCCCATCTCCTGCTCACAGGAGTCACCCAGCTAACTCCTTTAGCGTGTGTTCCCTCTGATTGTTCCATTGTGTTTCAATCAAGTCCCCAGTTCTTATAGTGTATTTACATCTCATTTGCAGAGTAAACATTGCCTGATTAATGCCTAGTTCTCACCCAATACCCAGTGCTTACTAGCTTATTGCTTAAGATCTGGTATCTCTTGGCAGGTTTCTGTGCAGCTCACTGCTCTCAAACATAAAACTTCTCTTTCTGTCACAGACTCTTGTCATCAAATCACCTCTGAGTATGAAACACCCTTATTCCTCCCAGCTTCCAGCAAATGTAGTGTCTTTTCCGTCCACCTTCCTCATGCCAGTGCTTTGTGAGATTGGCCCTAATGTACTTGCTGTGCATACAGAAGACAAAAGAATGAAGGATAAGAGGGGAAGGATAACAGGGAAGAAACAGATAACTTCTGACGGATAGCTTGGAACAGGAGAACTTTTGAATTGCTGTTATTTTTAATACGTTTGGACTTCTAACATATAGGACTAGAGTAGAGAAAATCACAGGTGGGTAGATGAGAATGGTGATCTAGGATAACACCTGTCTCAACAACAGGTGTTTCTTGCTCAAGAAAACTCATTTTCATCTTATTTCCAGTCAGAAGGCTGGAGACGGAGACAGACAGTTCCTAAATAGCAAAGAAAAAGACAGAAAAGATGCTAGAATGGGGAGATGTAAAGTGGCACAGAAAAGATTCCCAACTTTTGAGTAAGAAAGGGCAAACAGGCAAAATATCCCAATGAAGTGAAGGTGGGTGGCTCAGCAATGTGATCCACCAAAATCAAGAAAGAAACTGTGGGCTTACACCCGACTGAAGGGACTCTGTAAGTTACTGGGAAAACTGAGGCAGTTAATTGCAAGGAGGGTTAGTTGGGGTTTGTGTAGATCTGTGCAGTTCTCAAGCTGTAAAATGAAAAACAAAGATGCCTTCAAAAATCTTATGAAGTGTATTGATACAATCTGTGTGTCTGTTTGCACTCATGCAAGATCTTGAAGAATTAAACTGTAAGTCAAAAGATTTACAGCTTAACTGGTTGACGTCAGGAAAAGATGTGCTTTAAGCCATGGTGAACTCAGCTAATCAGTGGCAAGCATAGGCAATGCAAAGCTGGTGTGAGGTTCTGTCCTTTGTGATGTCCTAGCCTAGGGTCTGCCTAGGGTCTGATCACAGTACTCCACTGGAGCTGGAGGAGATGGAGATGCTGGAGGAGTGGCAGGATGACATACTCCAGCGCAGTGAGTGACCAAGCCTAAAAGTGATCTCAGGCAGCTCTGCAATCTGCCACAGTGCGGTGGAAAATCAGATGAGGCATCATTTCAACCATAAAAGGAAGGCATGGAAGGGCCAAAGCCCACCCAAACTCTTGTTGTTAGGAAGATAAAAAACATTATCTTGGAGAGTTAGGACCTCTAGCATTACAATCTTCACTTCCTAACTGCTGCCCCAGGGGAGAGGGTCTCTGGGGCTTGCCCTAAGCAGGCATACTATCCCAAGGATATACTGCCTTTTCCTCATACCCAAGCACATGCAAAAAGTTACTTTGGGCAGGCAATTTATCATCCGTAATGACTCAGTGCAGCTAGCCCTATACAACCTGGCCATGTACAACATGTGCAAAGAGAAGCATGCTCATAGCAGAGCAACCTTGCTCTGTGACCCATGATGGGTTTTCTGAGGCCCCAGGAAGTGCATATGCACTTATTTCAAACCAATGCCTGTGGTTAGAAAATAAGTATATGAATAGCTGTACAACATCTGAGGATGCAACACAGGATGTCTGCCTCTCACCAGTCGCTTCAAGTTTTAAATCTTCAGTAAGGTTTTAGGAATATAACATCAGGCAGCCAGCACCTTAGCCTGCTTTTCTTTCAAGAATTTGTACCCAAAGAGACACAGCACATCTTCACTTTTACTGTTTTCTGTAACACTCAACAAAGCAATTGAAAGCTCAGCCCCTGACTCGACACTAGCAGATCCCTCACAGGTCAGCATGGTGCAGCTTACGCTGCTCCCCATGTTCTCAGCCTGCCTTGCCCTGCAGCAGCTCAGGCAGCATCTGGTGGGTGTCTCAGGTGGAACTTGCCTTTGGGCCATCTCTTTATTTCTGTTGTAGGACAACATCAGAAATTGTATAGAAAACAGAGCCCATTTCAAACTGTAGTTTGTCTCTTCAGTAAGTAACAATAGGAAGACAAGTTTTCTTATGTCTTCCCAGCATGAGGGCACATAACCCTCCACATGCCACCTGGCAAAGCAGAACAAACCCAAGTTTTTACTGTATAACTAAAGTCAACATGCAACAAATGATACTTTGCATATGTGCAGAATAAAAACATCTGCACTAGCATTACTGACAAGCTGGTTAAATGGCCTCCTTTCACCTTGTAGGGAGTGGGGACCATCTGCCAGGACGAAGGTAATTGGTGGCCGTTTCAAGGCTACAGGAGGTCCCTTAACCCAGCACACACTTAGAATTTTGGACACAGCCTTTCATTTCATGATTCCTATTGACCAGCCTTTGGTCAATAGGCTGGCTGCTGTCTGCTTTTTTAATACAGGTGTTTTCCATACCATGGTATTACAGGACATAAGCACCTGGCCCTGGGATGAGAATTCCCCTTCTGCATGTAACTCCCAGTTTTCTTCTACTAATTATTTTCATGAAACATGAGAGCAGGGATTTTTCCTACTGCATTAGCAGATAACATCTTCATTATTACATTTCAGAGGGAGCCAGAAAGACAACTTATTAACCTGCTAAGCCTTCTCTCTTGCATTACCAATCTTGGCTAAAGGTAATCCACGCCTGCACTGTCCCATAAAGCAGAAATCACTAACTCAAAGTGGCAGGTGCCTGGCAACTGCTACCAAAGCAAAATGGAGAAACCATATTTTGGAGATGTGTTAGCAACAGACCTTTCTCCTGCTTTGAGCTCACTGGTTGGCTAACTTTAAGTGAACTTTAAGTGGCCTTGGTGTCTCAGTGCTAGGCAGACAGATGCTTTTTCTCTATTCACCACTTCTATTCCAAAGAGTAACTGTGACCTTTTAATGCTGGGATTCTCGGAAATGAGTTTTATTTTTTGAAAATGATGTTACATAACCAGAAAAGCCATTCAGTGTACCAGGAAAGGTGCGGGTAAATAATGCTCTCAAACAATAAGTCACAGCATATGTGCATGATGATGACGATGAGAGACAAGCCACAGCAGGAAAAAGCAGCTGGGCCTGAATGGTTTTGACGACCACAGATACTGTGCAAATCCACTTCCAAGTATGAGCAATGGAAACTATGATCTTGTGGGCAGCCTCTTTCCTGGTTGTCTGTTTGCCTTCAGCCACCCTTCACGATCCAGCCGTGAGGTTTCTGAGCATTGCATTTACTCAGAAGTTGCTGCTCCCGCCCAGCAAATGGAGAGTCACACAGTTCAGCTAATGATTTCATCTCATAGTGCTGAAAGAAGGTGTGGAGAACAGGGAAAAGGAAGGTGGGTCTACAAGAGCTCCACAAAATCTTGGTGTAAAAGCAATACTTTTCAGGAATAGGAGTAAAATTAGTAGATCTAGAATAACCTAGTCCCCTTGTCCATTTTAGAGGTCCCAGGATTTCTGGCAAGTCAAAGCCATTATGTGTGCAGTTGGTAAAGATTGCCATGGGTCTTATATCCTGAGCTACGCATGCCTGGGTACAGAGATCACACGGGATAGTCACCAGGACTTGCTGCTGCAGCCCCACACTGCTGTGGTCAGCATGGCCACTCCTCAAATTAGTTAGCTTAATTCAGTGTAACACTGAACTGCCCAGTGCTGATGGGCTCGTGTAAAAATCTTCCTTTCTCCCTTCTGCCTCTGTACTTCTCTTTGCACTGAAATGAAAATCACATGCCAGAAATGTCTTTCAATTGACTGTCACTCCTGGTCTCACAGCAGGAACCTGCCCTTGGTTGGGTGTTTCGCAACACCCCATACAGGTGCTACTGCTCAAATCTCTCTCGGCTCCCTCCCAGCCCTTTTATTCCCAGGCCCCTTGGGACTGAGCAGCGGGTGTCTTTCTGCTGTACAGTTTATAATTGCATTAGATAGCCCTCTAATGTGTGTGTGCCGCAAGCGCACCTTGCTGCACATCGCAGCCACTCAGGCACCCATCCCGGGACCTGTCACCTGTCAGACAACAAAGGGCACACATGGGGGGGAAATTAACCTTTTAGTGTTGAACTGCCTAAAAGAAAGCAGTTGAGAGGAATCTGAATCATAAAGTGACCTTCCTGACTGTGCCTGCAGGCTGAGGGGTTGCTGCTGGCCTGCTTGATAGAGGGATGGTTGTTGCTACCTTTGTATTTGCTATGAGTATTACTGTGATCACCAGACCATCCACCTGCATCCCCAAGTTAGTCTTGCATACCTGATTGGAAGCCATTTAGAAAGGAGCTGGCCCAGAAACTGCAACTTCAGCCATCAAAGCTGGTGGTTTTTAGAAACACCACAGGGACTCGTACTGGAAAGAATCAGGGCAGAGGGGAGAGGGCAGAGGCTGAGGCATGCACGGGGCAAAGTGGGCACCGGAGGTGACCCTGGGCACAGCCAAGAGGCAGCTCTGGGATATGCAGTGGGAGCTGGGCAGCAGGAGGGGAGGTGGCATGGGCATACAGAGCTGGTAAACACCAGGTCAGGAGAACGTGGACTTTAGGAAATGCATGATAAAGAGAGGACAGCAAAGAGGAGGAAAGAGATGGAGGAGCTGACAGAGTGCCCTGCTGATGGGAAGCAAGAGTAGGGTCCCACTGCAGAGCTGTTGAAGACACTGTACAGCTGCAAGTGGCTCTGAAGCTGAATGTCACGTTGAGATGTTCACAGGGGCTGGAAGGGCTGTCTGATTTGATTCAGCAAATGTGTGTAAAATACTTTGATTAAGACATGACATTTCTTAGTTTTACTTAAAAATGAGGACAAAACAAGTCGAAACACTGTAATCCTTTACAAAGGCTGGGTCTGGAGAATAAACAATCTTAGCTTCATTTGTTCAGTGAAGAAATCTCTTCAAACAGAAATCTTGATTTTTCAGAGCATTTTGCCTTGGGAGCAGTTTTATCATTTCAGCTTTCATGGGAAGAAGCTTCCATTTTTAAGCCACTGGCTCCACACCAGGCTGCCACTCAGCCTGGTCAATACATTGAGCTGCCCCATGATGTGAAAGTCTCTTTTCCCATCGCTTTGATCTCTGTAGTTGGGCATAAAGCCTGAGCACCAGGCCAGGCTGCATTTTCTGGCTCCGCACTGCCACATCGTTTGCTGCAAGCTACAGGCCAAGCCGGCATGCAATGTCGTCCCTCAGTACAAGATAGAGTGATGCCTAAGAGCATTCCCAATGCGGGGGCTCAGCGAGCCTGCAGTGCACACTGCTATGCCAGTGACCACGTACAGCTGCTTTCACCGCCTCCCTCTGTCTCAGCACACAGCTTTGTGCACAGACGGTATGCACTGCATACCCCAGGAGCAGCCCAGCTCTAAATTCAGAAGGGATCGTACCCGGTGAACGCTCATTTTGGCCCAACCCTGCCCTGGTGTTTGCTGCCTCCCACGCGGCGGGTCAAGGCTAACTCACTCTCGGAGCCGGCCCGGTGCGGGCACCAGAGGGAGCGCCGGCGCCGCGCACCGCACCAGACCGCAACGGGGCACGGCTGCACCCCGACGGGCCCACACCCCCTTTCCGCCGGCGGTGCTGAGACCACCCTATTCTTTGCTGCTGCTTTCATCTGTAATTCCCAGCAGCTTGCCCTCAGGCGTGCGTGCCGCGCTTTGTCTTCCCTCCTTTCTCAGGAGCAGAAGGAGAAGGGCCGAGTTCCCCGCGCCGCAAGTGAGCGGCCTCTCTTGGCCACGATGTGGCGACAAGGCTTTTTCTTTAAAGCTTGCAAATATCCGCGTTTGACACCCTTTACCTATCCGGATCTAAGCGTGGGAAAGGTTTCTTCTGCCCCTTCCTCTTCTTTCCCACGCAGACCCCTTCCTGCTTCGCCCGCAGCACACATTTTGACGGCAGCTGCTAACGCTTTTCAAAGCTGTCTTTAATTATAGATTTCAATATTGTCATTCCTCTAATTTCCCAAACTATGAGTCTGACTCCAGAAAAACTGTGAGATAGGCGCCTAGAAGCTATATAATGTATTGGCTTCATCCCTTCTATTGTCTGGTGCGTAGGGTTTTTTGTCTGTACTCCAAGTGCGTCTGTGATGTGTGTTTAGAGTGTTAAGAGTTGCTGCCTGGGTAAAAGGAAGGAAGAGCAAGGAGCAGAAATACTTCATGCTGTCAGCTCTCCTGTATACATAAAGAAAATTGATCAAAGATGCTCTCCCACCATCCTTCATGGGCATGCCAGTCTCTGCCTCCCCACTCAAGCTCAGCATCGCAGTGCTCCATCTGCCTTGATGAACACCTCCCATATTGTCAGCCTTGCTCCGAGCACCGAGAGCTAGAAACTCCCTGGAGAGTTTGTGCCGAGAGACTGTGATCATTTCCTTTAAGCTTTAAGACACAACATTATCGTTCCACGGCCAGAAACACCTTAGCTTTGACAAGCTTGGGGGTTTACCCAAATTTCTGCATTTTTTCAGACAGTGAGGTTAGCTGTGCATTTGCCAGCCCTTCCAGGTGGGCTCACATGGCCACCCAGACAGGCTTTCCTGCTCAGGTACTGCAACACAGACAGAAGGACGGGATGCTGCTCCACAGCACCCGCAGCCTGCAGTGGCTCAGGCAGGGGCCAGGCGGCCAGAGAGAGTTGCCCACCTGCAGCTGCAGAGAGAGGTAAACGCACAGCTTTAACGTGAGTCTGTGATGCATGGTGTATTGTTTTTGTGCACACATGTCTGTCTCCACCATTTCTTGTCCCCCCTCTGATCCCAGGGATGGGAATGGACAGTCAAGCTGGTTCCAGTGAGGACATAGGAAACACATTTCTACACTTCCTCATAACCTAATGCATCCCACTTTCCAGTGGAGAAAGCATCCTGACATGCCATGGGAAGGGGGTTTGCCAAGATAGCAAAGCAAATAAATGTTACATGGTGTAACAGAAATGCCCTTTAGCACACTACAAATGGTCCTTTGCTACCTTTGCTTTGCCACGTTAGACATGCCCTGCATGAGGCTACAGTCTGCAAAAATGGTGTGTCCCAGTGCTAATTCGCATGATATTATTGCAGTTCACACACTTCCTGGGGTTTCTCTTAAAACCCTAGCCCTAAGTCTAACTCGTCAGGATATTTGTATAGTTCTTACAAACTCGTCACCCAGGAGAAGCTGGATCTCTCCTGAGCCGTGGTCCTCCATATGGGCAGTACAAGTGCATGGGGATGTGGAGTGATCAAAGACAGACCAGCCCTACCCTGGTCCGAGCAGAGGCTCTGGATGTCTCAGTGCTCCCCATTCTTCCCTCTGCCCCAAGATGGGGGGCACCAGGTTTGGAGGCTTTAGACTGGCATGTAAACTAACTGGAGGTTTAAAGTTTTGAGAAAGAGAGCAGATGTTCCTAAACCACAGGCCTTCTCCTCAGATACCAGAGCAACCTGCCCCATTCCTGTATGGCAGAAGAAGCTGCTTCTCTCCTTGTATCCACCACATCTAAAATATCACAACCTACTGATCCTCCACCATCCATCCAGAAGGCAGAGTGAGCTCAGACAGATGATGCTCATTGCTCCTGCCTTCACCAGGGAGCCATGTGGGTTCCCCAGCCCAGGTCTCTTGGTGTTGGTGGGGCAAGAGGACAGGAACACAAAGGCGCCCTTCATGCAGTGCCTGGTGTTGTCCCTTCTTAACCCCTGTTGCAAACACAGAAATATTTCTCAGCAGGGACACACACAGGGCATGAATCCCAGTGCTGCCTTATGACTCTAGAAAGGATGCTGACCTAATTTCTGAAGGCTTTTGGGGGAGGAACATGTGCTCTTGCTCTTTGTGTGCCAAAGTGGCCAGGAAGGATGGCTGAAGATGCTACCCAAAACTATCCTCATGGAGGGCTAAGGGAGGGGAGGATTTATGTTCCATGTAAAAATCTGCTAAAGCTGTGGGTTTCTCCTTCCCAGTCTTCCCCATCACTTTTCATTTAAAGTTGTGACTCCTTTGTACTCCTTTTTTCCCCAAGGGAGATAGCCTGGCCCAGCACACAGCCACAGACAACTCTGCCAACGTCTGGCTCTGCTGGGGCTGTGCTCCCAGATCTCAGCATCCTGCCTTCATATGCCTGCAGCAAGCAATTAAGAGAAGTAGTGCAGCTCTAATTTATACAGCAATGGCAGCAATCATTGCCCATGAGAGCATGAAGCATTAAAAACTGGAAAAGCAAGATCCAGACTATGGTGGTGAGGCAGAGCAACTCACTTGAGGCACGAGTCCACTATGGCAGCAGGAGAAGCAGTGGCTTTTTCTGGAGAGGACTGCTGTGACCAGTCCAGCCAAGGGACTTGCCATGTCCACTTTCATCCTCTTATGCCCCTGCTGCATCTTGGCCATCAGTTGGTTTTAGTATCAGTCAAGGGATTTTCTCTCTGGGAAAGAGAGCTGTGTTGTAAAAACCTTGTTTCCCTAGCAGGCCAAGAGCATCCTGGGAGAGCTCATCCCTGCTCCCAGCACCATTCTGGTTCTGTGTCGCCTGCAGTTTCCACTCACTGTCAGTTTCCCAGCTTAAACTAAGACTGACTGGTGAGGCCCAAGGAAGCAGAGCGGGGTCTCACCTCAGAGCAGAGCAGAGAAGGTCACAGGTACCTGACAGGGAGAGACTTGCAAGTGTAAGGGGTAGCATGGCAAAGGTTGCAAACTTAGACCTTACTGAGAGATGTGGCAGTGAACAAAGCCACGTGAGAATTAGGAAGTATCAGGTGCAGAGCAGGCTTTGAAAGTTTGCAGATACTGAGTGAAAAGTGCAAACAAAAAGAAAAATTGAAACAGAACACGGGAGCTGCTTCAGACCATGAAGGCATCTTAATTTTCATACATGGCACCTCTGTAGTTACTCCTTTTTGAGTGAGAGAAGATGCTGCGTTGCTGACCTTCTGCAAAGGGAAGCAGACCTTTTGCAGTCCAGGGATGACAGGGTGATAAAGGCTGCACACTGCATGACCTGTCGTCATCCATGGTCATGTCCTGTAGCTGACTCAATAGTCCCTACAACAGAACAGACCCCAGGGATGACACCATGCTCTCATGAGGTCAGCTACTCCCCAGTGCCTGCCCTAACACTGAGTGAAGGCTAACATAATCCAGGTCCAGGAATCCCAGTAGGCCAGGAGTGACTTTGCACAAAACTCTGCTGCAAAATCCAGTAATCCCAAGGAGTTGGAGGGCCAAAGAAACCTTCTGGAGTGTTAACCACATCCACAGTGGGAGCATAATCTGCTTCTGCTGGAATGCCTCTGCGGATAGCCAAAGGGCACAGATGAAGTCATGTAATGTCCTCAGGCAGCAATCGCTCCCAGGGAAACCCTGAGTGGAGAAGACCCTTACAGGGTGAGAGAGACGTTTCCTGCCATTTTAGTGGAAAATCACTTCCTTGGACTCACGGGTTCTGACTGTTAGCTCTCCCACATTCCTTTAAAGCTATATCAGACACTGACACACAGAAAGAAGAGAAATATCTTGGAATTGCCATGACATAATGCTGGCTGCTTTGCTGGAGCCTTCCAGTTCTTGATGCCCTAACAGATTCCCCCCAACACACCACTTCCAGCAGGTAGTGCCTTTGCATAGAGTTCCAAGTGACCATCATCTCATGACAACTAGACTATAACTCTCCAAATAAAAATTATTTCAAACATCTGCTTGCAATCTTATAAATATTCTACAGCCTCTTTGATTCTCCAATACATAGGCTGAAACCTCTTTTTTATTTTATAGTTTAGGCTTTTGGAGATTCAGGTTTTACCTGTACTATAACACAGTGTTCATCAATAAATGACACTCTTTTCAGGTTTAAAACAGGAGGAAGTCTTCAGCAAAGATAGCTGTGGTTTTGCTATCAGTTTTCATGATGTCTGTCTCTGGAGCAAGTTCACAGTGTGTAACATTTTCACTTCTCAGCAAAGGAAAAAGAGCCTCCCGAGAGAGTCAGCCTCCTCTCTGCTGTGCTCCTCTGGCTCATCAAACACTTTTCATATAGTCATTGTGGAAACAGAAGTTTCCAGAAAAAGCAATTTTTAACATAATCCAATGAAGCCAAGTTTTCTTCTGAATTATTAACATTGTTACATAATTTTTTTGTTCAGTTTGTTGGTTTGGGTTGGTTTTTTTAAAGTTTTGAGTCATCAGAGCAACACTAATTAAAGTCTACTGTCATTACGTGCTAACAAAGGTTGCCTTGCTCCTGCTAACAGGTCAGAACCTACACGAAAAGAAAAGCAGCAGAGTGTATAAATAGAGGTGTTCAGTACAAGACAACGGTAATTATCTAACATAGCATAGCATACCGATGAGTGCATCTTAAATGTGTGAAGTCTGATTCACCTTTCATGCTCATGTTAAACAAGAACTTCTCAGTAAAACTCCAAAATTACCTACTGCAAGGTTATTGGTTCACAGTGGTTTACTTCCAAAAAGGGCTTTTTAGTGCTGCTGCATGCAGAATGAAGGCCAAAGTGTGCTGGCCAGTAGGTGTGTTACTTGCTTTGGGAGACATTAGTGATATAATGGTTAACCACAAAATCCTTATTAATGCAAATGCTGAAGAGTACTCTAACCTCTGCATTTACCTGCATTGGGATCTGTGGGTGTGCCTCAGGTGCATCTTTATGGAAGATTTAGGAAACCAGGTGTGCACAGGAGAGACGAAAGAGGATTAAAAGCTAAGAGCTGAGGAAGAAGAGCTGCCAAAGTCTGTGTAAAAACAAATGGACAGAGAGCGAGACCAGTGCAGGTGGATCTGATGTTATCAGATTTGGCTTTGCTTGGTTTGGAAAGGAAGGGGGACTTAAGCAATAGTGAGGGATCACTGCAAAAAGGAGTCTGCATTGTACCTATTCAGAGCCTTCAGCTGCTCCTGCTTTGCCAAGGACATTGGTATCAGGTCTGCAGCTGTCCAGAGAAGTATCCATGCATCATAATTTCATAAAAGGCTGAAACTATTTGTGGTCTCGTATTGTCTCTCTGGTCAACACAGAGCAACCACAAAAGTATTACTTTTCAAAGATCAGCTTAATGTATCAGCTCTCCTTTGCCATATAGATAGGATCAGGTACCTCCACCATCCACTTCCTTCCCCAAGACCACTTGCACCAAAGTATACAATTGCCTGATTATGCTTCACTGTGTCCTTCCCAAGCTCTAACAAGGCTTTCTAAAACCCATGTTGTCACCGTGCTGTTACTTACTTTAGGGTCCTCAAAAATCCCTCTCTGTTCCTCACAGAAATGCTCTGCCAGATATAGGGAAGGTGTTGACCATGCTTATACACTCTTTATACAAATAAACCCTGTTGTTATCACGCAGCACCATGATAGCTGTACTTAGTGATTCCTCACTCTACATGAAAACCTGGACATTTGTGCAATGTAGAGACCTCAGGGTGGAGTTTTCTAGTCCTCAGTAGAATCCTTGTGCCCTTGCACAGACATCCACAGCTCTCCTGTCTTTCCAGCTCAGACAGGGCTTGTGCATAGAAGCAAATTTCACTTTTGAAGATGAATAGTAAGGGAATGAATCATAACGCAGCTGGGAAGCCTGTCAGTCCATTTCTGACAGAAAATTACCCTCTAGAGAAAGAAGTCTCTTTGGAAGAGGCAGTTTCTCCAAAAGAAAGATAAAACACTTCGGCATAAGAGAGTACAAGAAAAGTCTTCCAGCTACTTCAGTATCACGCTGAAAGATTTTTTTTGTTAAGTCAAACACCTCTTTGAGTAATTACATATGATTCCAAGAGCTGAAAAGGTCAGGTTGCATGATCTAATTACTCTGCAATCTTCAAAGTCTGCATGTGGATAAGTTAATGAGGAGGGAGGTGGGAATTTTAGCTCTTCTCAGGTAAATTACTTCAAAGTTGGAACTGCAAAGAATTCCTCCCTCCACTTTTGGTATCTATAGCATTTCTGTCACCAGGAATGACAGTTTCTTCCCCACCAGATCATGTCACTGGCTTTCACCAAGGATTCACACGTTGTCTGGTTCGTATGTGCCACGCTAACTACAGCCCATCTTTAAAATAGGCATTTATGAGTCACCTGACATTCAGCTGTGCTCTGCAAAAAACACACTTCAAAGACATAAGACAGGGGCATGAAGAAACATACTTAAAGCCCCTGAATCATTTCCCCTGACGCTATCACTCTCAGGGAGCCCAAAGGTGCTGCGCATTCCTGGAGCAGTGCAGCCTAGTTTAAACACTGTGAGCACACCTGACCATGGCTCAGGGTTACTTTATTTGCCTTTGGGATGACAACTTCAACCAGCACCTCTGGAAGCACGAGTCAGATCTCAGGGCAACGTGCCCATCTTCCCACTGCTGCCTGCCGGGCTGGAAAGCCTCACATGTTTTCCTACTGCAGCAGCTGCTAAAAGCTGGAGCTATCAGGAGAGGTGGTTGGAGGGGAAGAGGGAGAAAAAAATCCCCTCAAGTACCTCAAGAAACGTGCAATTTTGTTTCACTGTTCTGTGAAATCCTTTTGGCTTTTAGCGAAATCCTTTTGGCTTTTAGCTTGTTTTCACATGGTAACATGTTAGAGCACACACTTTCAGTACTTAGAGAAAAAAAATCATGAATGAATTTACTGCCGTCAGCTTCCCAAAAGCATGCCTCAATCAGTTTTCCATCGCACACATTTAAAGCTCTCCATGTTTCTAATGAGGCCTGCCTAGATTCACATGGAAGAAAAGCCATGCTTTGGGTCTATAACTGTTTCTACACATGCCCCCTGAGGTCTGCATAGCAAGATTTTTACATTAAATTGATGGAATTATGTTAGGATCAGGTGACACTGCCATGACTTATTGCAATGCGATGCTGGTTATGTTGGAGGTGATTCAATAGAGGCAATGAGCTAACAGTATCATACTCACTCTCTAGTTCCTGTTGTTTTCATTAGGAGCCCAGATTTCAAAGGCACATTTATGATTCTATTTACAAGACAGCTAGATGAAATTTGCATCTGATTCTGGGACCCAGAAAGACCAGTGTTCCACTTATACCCCACTTTTAAGCAGTGTTTTGAACAGCTTAGTAGTTCGTATTGATTTTGGGGAAGAATCACACCCATCTTTGATATCAATCAGAAGTGAAGCCACTGTGCACATGGTGGTTTACAGTCATCCTGCCAGGTCATAGCATGGATTCAGCCCTAGCCATGGCCTCCTCCAGAATGCAGTAAAGATGTCAGCTTCAGCTTTCTGTTCAGTTCCTGACATCCTAAAGATGCTAGGTGGAGGACAGGGTGCAGGCCAAGCTGAAGAGCTCAAGCTTTTGCAGGGCATTAGGGAAAATGAACACATAAAACCAAAACATCTGCTTGCTTATGCTTGTTTACAGCATCGAGCCATGCAGAGAGCTAGCAGGGACTTATGGCTGTATGTTATCATTGCCCCTTCTCATCTTTCCCCTCCCCAAAAATCTTTCCAGTGCTGTAAGTTGTAAATAGAGCAGCCCCTGGCACAATTTTTGTTTTCATAACAAGATGTTCTCTGTGTGGCTGAATAAAAAGCTGGGTAAAGATGCAACACTGCTACAGGAAGTGAAGTCTGGGGCTGTTGTG